>NC_133130.1:138924367-139237456 GCF_048418815.1 Hemitrygon akajei
CACAGCTCTACAAACCGTCCTTACACATCTGGAGAAGAAGGATGCGTGTGTGAGAATGCTGTTCTTGGACTACAGTTCAGCATTCAACACCATAGTTCCATCCAGGCTCAACAAGAAGCTCAGAGACCTCGGCCTTGACCCTACCTTGTGCAGCTGGATCCTGGACTTCCTGTCAGATCACCAGCAGGTGGGAAGAGTAGGCTCCCTCACCTCCACCCCTCTGACTCTCAATACAGGAACCCCTCAGGGCTGTGTACTGTCCCCTCCTTTACTCCCTGTATACCCACGACTATCACCACCCACGGCTCCAATCTGCTAATTAAATTTGCCAATGACACTATATTGATTGACCTTATCTCAAACAATAATGAGGTGGCCTACAGGGAAGAAGTCATCTCTCTGACACAGTGATGTCAAGAAAACAACCTCTCCCTCAATGTCGCCAAAACAATTGAGCTGGTTGTGGATCACAGGAGGAATGGAGATGGGCTAACCCCTATTGACATCAGTGGATCTGGGGTTGAGAGGGTAAACAGCTTTAAGTTCCTCGGCATCCACATCACCGAGGACCTCACGTGGTCTATACGCACCAGCTGTGTGGTGAAAAAGGCACAACAGCACCTCTTTCACCTCAGACGGTTGACGAAGTTTGGTATGGGCCCCCAAATCCTAAGAACTTTCTACAGGGGCACAATTGAGAGCATCCTGACTGGCTGCATCACTGCCTGGTATGGGAACTGTACCTCCCTTAATCGCAGGACTCTGCCGAGAGTAATACGGACAGCCCAGCGCATCTGTAGATGTGAACTTCCCATGATTCCGAACATTTACAAGAACAGGTGTGTAAAAAGGGCCCGAAGGATCATTGGAGACCCGAGTCACCCCAACCACAATCTATTCCAGCCTCTACCATCCGAGAAATGGTACCGCAGCATTAAAGCCAGGACCAGCAGGCTCCGGGACAGCTTCTTCCACCAGGCCGATTAACTCATGCAGTTTTGAGCGTACTCTATATTATACTGACTGTGCTATTTATTATAATTTATTATAAATTACTATGATTGCACATTGCACATTCAGTCGGAGACGTAACGTAAAGATTTTCACTCCTCATGTATGTAAAGAATGTAAGAAATAAAGTCAGTTCAAATAATGCTGCTGACACGATCCTGGGCACAGCAGTTTGTCAGCCCACCAGGATCCTCTCCCAGAACCACACAGTCCTCTTTGACTAATGGCCCCCAGAGTGTGGCAGCAGACTGCAGGCGAGGGCACTCTCCCAACTCTTGCCCTGAGCTGGGTTTCTGGATTGGTGTCCCACTGAAATCCTGAACATAAGGTGATCAGTCCTCTCCCTGGGCTCAGGAATTGTATCTTGCTCTTGCTCCAGTGGTCATTTGAAGTTGACTCCTTCTCCCTGACCTTGTAGTTCTTTCCGGTCTTGGTTTCTTTTGGCCTCCTGCTGTGCCTCTTGTTGGCAGCAATCAGAATCCGGCATGTCCTGGATGTTGGGGGTTGTTAATGACAGATGCTGCCTTTTTGAGGCGTTGCTTTTTGAAGGAAAGCTGGGGAGGCTAGTGCCCATGATGGAGCTGGCAGGGTTTACAACCTTCTGCAGTTTTCTTCCAATCCTGTGCCGTAGCCCCTCCATAGCAGACAATGATGCAACCAGTTAGAATGCTCCCTACGGTTCACCTGCTGTCACCTGTCTGATCAATCATTTGTCATCTGCCCTAATATTTCCTTCTATAAGGTCAGGAAATTTTCCTCTGAAGCAGTTGGGGACAGCTTACTGACCCCACCCACCCCTGACATTCTCCCTGCTCCTGTCTGCCTTTGGGCATAAGATACAAAAGCCTGAAAGCACGTTCCTCCAGAGTCTGGGGTCCGTGGACCCCATGCTTAAAGGTATTGGTCCATGAAATAAAAAAGATTGGGAGCCCCTGCTGTAGGCTCAAGAACAGCTTCTACTCCACTGATGTAAGATTATTGAATGGCTCCTTCCTATGATAAGAAGGCTCTTGACCTTTTGATGCACCATCAATAACTCACTCTGAGACGTAAAGGCGAGATATCGGCTTTTATTGACTGGAAGAAGGATCAAGCAGTAGTTGACCACCATACTACATCCTGGAGAATGAGGCCGGGCTCAGACCTCAATCGCCTTTATACCGGGGTCAGTGGGAGGAGCCACAGGAGCAGTCAGCGGGGGTCTGTGGGAGGAGTCAGCAGGGGTCTGTGGGAGGAGCCACAGGAGCAGTCAGCAGGGGTCTGTGGGAGGAGCCACAGGAGCAGTCAGCGGGGGTCTGTGGGAGGAGCCACAGGAGCAGTCAGCAGGGGTCTGTGGGAGGAGCCACAGGAGCAGTCAGCAGGGGTCTGTGGGAGGAGCCACAGGAGCAGTCAGCAGGGGGTCAGTGGGAGGAGCCACAGGAGCAGTCAGCAGGGGTCTGTGGGAGGGGCCACAGGAGCAGTCAGCGGGGGTCTGTGGGAGGAGCCACAGGAGCAGTCAGCAGGGGTCTGTGGGAGGAGCCACAGGAGCAGTCAGCGGGGGTCTGTGGGAGGAGCCACAGGAGCAGTCAGCAGGGGTCTGTGGGAGGAGCCACAGGAGCAGTCAGCGGGGGGTCTGTGGGAGGAGCCACAGGAGCAGTCAGCAGGGGGTCTGTGGGAGGAGCCACAGGAGCAGTCAGCAGGGGGTCTGTGGGAGGAGCCACAGGAGCAGTCAGCGGGGGTCTGTGGGAGGAGCCACAGGAGCAGTCAGCGGGGGGTCTGTGGGAGGAGCCACAGGAGCAGTCAGCGGGGGGGGGAGGAGCCACAGGAGCAGTCAGCAGGGGTCAGTGGGAGGAGCCACAGGAGCAGTCAGCAGGGGTCTGTGGGAGGAGCCACAGGAGCAGTCAGCGGGGGTCTGTGGGAGGAGCCACAGGAGCAGGGGGTCTGTGGGAGGAGCCACAGGAGCAGTCAGCAGGGGGTCTGTGGGAGGAGCCACAGAAGCAGTCAGCGGGGGTCTGTGGGAGGAGCCACAGGAGCAGTCAGCGGGGGTCTGTGGGAGGAGCCACAGGAGCAGTCAGCAGGGGTCTGTGGGAGGAGCCACAGGAGCAGTCAGCGGGGGTCTGTGGGAGGAGCCACAGGAGCAGTCAGCAGGGGTCTGTGGGAGGAGCCACAGGAGCAGTCAGCGGGGGTCTGTGGGAGGAGCCACAGGAGCAGTCAGCAGGGGGTCTGTGGGAGGAGCCACAGGAGCAGTCAGCGGGGGTCTGTGGGAGGAGCCACAGGAGCAGTCAGCAGGGGGTCTGTGGGAGGAGCCACAGGAGCAGTCAGCAGGGGTCTGTGGGAGGGGCCACAGGAGCAGTCAGCAGGGGGGGTGTGTCCAGACAGGTATATGTAGTTCACCACACCTTTACAATTTACCTTGTTCTGACCTTGCACCTTTTTGTCTGCCTGCATTGTACGTTCACTGCAGCTGGGTGCACTTTAATTTGCATTCTGTTATTGTTTGACCTTGTTCTGCCTCAATGCACAGTGTAATGAACTGATCTGTGTGAACTGTATACAATAAAAGAAAGCTTTCCAGCGCATCTCCTGATACATGTGACAACGATGGACTAAATCCAATTCCAATTGAGTGTCAGGATATTTAAATTGCAGAGGAAGCATATTAAAATAGTCTTGAAGCAACACACACAAAATGCTGGTGGAATGCAGCAGGTCAGGCAGCATCAATAGGGAGAAGTACAGTCGACGTTTGTCTTGATGTTTTCTTATCTATTGACTCTGTAATGAAGGAGCAGTTGGCATGGTTCTTGGTAATATACTAATGTACACAAATTATGCAGAGGAGCTAGAAACCTAAAGAGTTTCTTGGTAATGAAATGCAAATCATTACAAAGTAATTGGACACTAGTAACAGTTGTGACTATGACAGTTGTTTTACACTACAACAGTGACCTTCCTGAACCATGGCTACCATTTTTAACAAAGTGCTTGGCACATCTTATCAGTTTCTTGATCCTCTCCTCCAGGATAGAACAAGGAGCGAGCTCCCCTGATCCTGCCCCACCATCCTTTGCATTCAACCTCATAATTCCTGCACCTTTGCAGTTGGAATTGGTTTATTACTGCCACGTGTACTGAGGTACACAATGAAAAGCTGGTCTTGCCTTTTGTTTAAACAGATTAACTCATTACACAATGCACTGAGGTAGTGCAAGGTAAAACAATAACAGAATGCTGAAGAAAGTGTAAAAATCTACAGAGAGAGTGTAGAATGGATAGACAATAAGGTGTGAGGTGACAACAAGGATCGTTTAAGGTCAAGGGTTCATCTTATCCTTATCCAACCAGACACACCTTCTCCAGTTCCTCATTCAGCTTTTGATTGGGGCCATTCCCTTTGCAGCTTCTGGGCCCACTCTTCCTCTTCCACCAACCAACCCCAACCCCTCACCTCTTATGGCAATTCCCCTTGAACCTGCCCCTCTTCTCTTTCCTCCGTCCAGGGATGCAAATAGCAATTCACTTGCACTTCTTCCAACCTAGTGTCCTGTATTTAGTGGACTCCTTTGCTCTGAAGATTATAGAACATTACAGCATAACACTTTGGCCCACGATGTTGTGCTGACCTTTTTTACTTACTCTAGGATCAATCTCACCCTTCCTTCTATTTTTCTATCATCCATGTGTCTATATAAGAGATTCTGAAATGCCTGTAATGTATCTGCCTCCACCACCAACTCTGCCAGACAAGTGGCACTCTCTATGTAAAAATAAAGCTTACCGCTGTAGGTTTTCTATCTCCCATAGAAATTCCTCCAATGACCTTCAAATTATGCCCCCTCATATTAGTATTTTTATTCTTGGAAAAGGCCTCTGGTTGTCCACTTGATCGATGCCACTTATCACCGAACAGAGGGGGGGGGGGAATCACTTTTCTGATTGTTCAGTCTGCAGGGGTAATGCTGAGATTTCTGTTGCCTGCCATTTCAGTTTTCCATCCCATTCCCACTCTGACCTATCGTTCTGTGGCACCACTCAGCCAGACTTTCAACCTCCCTCATATATGCTGATTCATCACCACCTATGATTCGGCCTATGACAGTGGTGTTATCAGTAAACTTGAATGTGGTATTGAAGCTGTGCTTAGCCACACAGTCATTAGTGTAAAATGAGTAGAGCAGAGGCTAAGCACACAGCCTTGTGGTGCACCTGCACTGATTGAGATTGTGGAGGAGATGTTTTCACCAATCCAAAACGACTGGGGTCTGCAAGTGAGGAAATCAAAGATCCAACTGCACAAGGAGGTATTGAGGCCAAGGTCTTGGAGCTTATTGAGTAGTTTTGAGGGGATTGAATTCCATGCTGTAGTCATAAAGGACATCTTGATAACCTTACTTGTAGTTTATCCCAGTTTTACCCATCAGACACATTGTTAATCCTTGCAGATTAACAATGTTCTTCCCAGTTCTGAGGAAGGGTCCGACCTAAAATGTTAGCTCCGAATCTCTGTCTACAGACGCTGCCTGGCTAGCTGCCTGTTTTCACCATTTTCTCTTTTTATTTTAAACTTCCAGCATCTGTAATTTTTGATGATCTCTTTTTTTAAAAAGAATTATTTACACTATCTAGTGCACCAGATCAACCAGAGCTCAATCCAATCCAATAATACATAAATAATGAGTGAAATTATCTCATCAATTTGTTAAGATGTTAGTTCCTTTGATGTAATTTCAAATAAACAGTTACTTGTGGTCGTTATGACGATAATAAACCATTCAAAATTTTTGCTTTAAAGCAGTCTCAAATGAAATGCTTGACAATTAATGTTGTACATATTGTGCAAGTTTCTTCAGTGCTTAAGTAATAGATTCAATACCAAGTCATACTGAAAGAACTCAGATTACTGAGAAAAATCTCTTAAGCACTTCAAGGCAATTTGTTATTATTCAATGCTCTTCATTTCAGCTATTGAATTGAGATCATTTATACAGTAACTAATATTTAGGTAACCTATGTCAAAAAATCAATAAGCACTTTGTAATAAATTGCTTGTCTAGCTTGCTAAGTAAACTGTGTATTCATTGTTTTGTGAAATTGCTGGACTCTTTCAGCTTAATCGTTTGGATTTACTGACAGGCCTTTCCATTCCAGTCACTGTAAGAACTGAGTCAGTAATGCCAACCTTTCTACTTCCTGCACAAAACTATTGGAATGACAACAGTCAGTTAGCAGTCAGTATTTACCTTTTGTACTTAGTTCCAATTAGTTTAGCTTCCATTTTCTGGTAAGTCAAATGATAAGAGCTGCCAGATTGTTGTGGTCAATAGCAAATTTATGGCTTCAGTCTCTACTCCAGTCGTTACAAGGTGTGCTGGTCAGCCTGTCGTTGTATTTAAGACACAATTGTATGAAAAACTGAACACTGCAAAAAAAACGATAGATTTGTCCCTCTTAATATCAAAAGTGCAGCAGGAGATGGCAATCCAGCACCAAGGCACAGATTCAAATGTGAAAGCGTCTGGCACCTATTCATCAATGCTTTGTGGAAGGAAATGAAAATGGCGGACAGCCAGGTAGAGACCGAGAAGCGCACGGCCAGATGTGCTGTACTTCCTTTTGGGGGGATGTAGCTGCCGGCTGAAGAAGGCGAGCGGCTGCCACACACCTCCGGCCAACTGTTCGTGCGCAGCACCCACAGCATAGTCTGAAGTGTCGGTCATAACGGCTATGGGTGTGTTGGGGAGTGGGTGCACCAGTAGGCTCAGATAGAGCTCATTTGGTATCATCAAATGCCCTGGTCATGTCCACTAACCAGTCAAGCACTTGATTAGGGACACTGCCTTTAAGGGCACTATACAGGAGGGAGCATAACCCATAACACATTTCATTGAACTCCAAAACCTAAACACAAAAGCATCCTAAAAATCCTTATGTAACGACGTCATCATGTCAGACCAACCCCTTAAAGTGAAACCCCAACTCAATGTTAGTGATTTTGAATTATGTACATTTCTCCCAATTATGTTACCCTACATTGCCCTTGAATGGAAAATCCAACAAAAAGTAATGGATACGGCCCTGTCCATCACAGGTGAAGCCTGCCCCGCCATTGAGCACATCTACACGGAACGTTGTCATAGGAAAACGCACTCATCATCAGGAATCCCCACCACCCAGGTCATGCTCTCTTCTCACTGATGCCATCAGCAAAAAGGTACAAGAGCCTCAGGGTTCACACCACCAGGTTCAAGAACAGTTGTTATCCCTCAACAATCAGGCTCTTGAACCTCAACTTCACTTGCCCTATCATTGAACTCTTCCTGCAGCCTGTGGACTCACTTCCAAGGACGCTTCGTCTCATGTTCTTGATATTTATTGCTTATTTATTATTATTGCTATTATTATTTCTTCTTTCTTCTTGTTTTTGCAGTTGGTTGTCTTTTGCACACTTGTTGTCCACCCTTTGGTTTAGTCTTTCATTGACTCTATTATTGTTACTGGATGTATCGAGTATGCCTGCAAGAAAATGAATCACTGGGTTGCATATGGTGACATGCATATACTTTGATAATGAATTTACTTTGAACTTTGAGAACATGCTCATGTTTTGATGACATTTGTTTGGACAATTGATAGTGCAGATGCCACAACAGAGATAGACTTTACTGTCAATCTGCTGGGACGGAACCAATGAAATCTAATACAGCAAACTGGTATACTTGGGCAGGAAGATCAAGGATAACGTGTACAATTCAAAAACGATGCTGTATGGGAGATTCTACCCACCCCCTCCCCGTATATTTGCATACAGATCTTTGAAGGCACCAGGACAAGTTGAGAAACCTATTTAAAAACGGATGCAGTATCTATCCTGTGCTTCAGAAATGCCTTTGGATATTGGATGGTGCAGTTCACATGTGTTCCTGCACAATCCAACTCGAACCTTTTCAGTGTGTACTGACTTTTATCACCAATAAGCACTGATACTGATCTCTCCACAACATGAAACTATTTATGGAGTGCTGACTGGGTAGCAATAAGATAAATTTGAAGGAACCACTTTCTGGAAAATGTAGAAGATCTCTCACAGATCTCGTCATGCGTTTCCCTGTCCTTGGAGACCCTGCTGTCCGGGCTCACTTTGTGCACAGTTGCCACTCAGCAGCATCACAGCTGACCCTGGTTGTCCACGTAGCCACCAGTCTTGTGTCCGCAGGGGGTAGTAATGGAATTAACATGAAGGGTAAACCTATTAGACTTTGTCTTCACTAATCTACCAATTACAAATTCATCTGCCCATGGCTCTCTTTGTAGAAGTGACCACCGCATTGTCAAAGGTTTAGAAATGTTTAATCAGTGGTTTCTGATTTGTTCTGGTCTCCTCGTTGTTTTACGGAGCTCTGTAAAGCCTAGAGTTATTCGATGATAATGGTATAATTCCGGACAATGGCACAGCTCAGTCCAGCAGGGTTGTGACTGACATCTCAGAGGCCAGTCCAGAAGAAAGCATACAGAATGCCTAATGTTGTCACCACTGACCCAGCCACTTGCAGATGGAAGTGCCAATGCCCCTTGAAGTGCAGGGAGCAGGCTTCCAAGCTCAGGAAGACCAGTGATTCGATCACCAACAGACGACAGGTCAGGGCTGAAAGAACCACAGATGGCATCGGGGCAAGATGCCACACACGTACAATGCTCATTCGGTCGATGTCTTTCACCTAGCAAACAAAAACAGCTCTTTGACTTCTTTTACGTCTGTTTTTCACCTTACTGTGTTTCTGGGACTGTGATTTACAGCTTGGAGATCGTTTGAGTGATCCAATGTTTTGCTGGCTCCGAGAGGATTTCGGAAAGTGAGCACGTACTCGGATGAACTCGATGCAAAGAAACTTAGAGACAGAGTGCGAGCCGATGTTTGACTCCATTTCATGGTTTAAAGCGTGAGGAAGATTGAGATAGCGAGGCAAATGCAGAAGGCGAGTGAGAGTTTCAGTGCCGGATCACTGCCGGAGAAGGACTCTGTGAGTGGCCGATCGCTGTGTAGCTAGCTGTAGGCCCCTCTGCCTCGCGTGGTGTCCCCCTCGATGAATGTCAGTGATATCGTAGGATGGTATCGTGGCTCTGCGGTTATGGACTGGACTATTGCGTTTATGGTCTGTCGACGTTTTCAGACTTATGGTTTTTATATTCTATGCTTCTTTATCACCCGTTCCTTTTCCGCTTTGTTGTGAGAGGGGAGGATGTTTGGGGGTTGATATTCTGTCAGGGTTCTGTTAGTTTTTTGTGTGTGGGGAGGAGTTGTTTGGAGGTTGATGTTCCTGTTCCGTTTTGTACAGGGGAGAGGGGGGTTTTAGGGGGTGGCGATTTAGTTTTGGGATTCCATACTTTTTTGTATGGGGGGGGTTGATGTTTCTCTCTGAATGACTATCATGTTCTTTCTTTGTTTCGTGGCTATCTGGATAATATGAATTTCAGAGTTGGATATGGATACATGCTTTAATAATAACAATTTATTATTAATATTAATAATAAATTAGCCTTTGAACTTTTGAACCCGCCAGTTCTGCTGTGGATTATTCATTTGTAATCAATTACCTCTTTCCATTAACATTGTCTTGACTCATATTTCACAGTATACATATCCCCCTGTTTGTTTTCTCCCTCTCATTAAAACATTGAGCAGATGAGTTTGTCAATAGATTGTCACCATGGCAATCCTGGACTCAAACATTTGGAGGTTGATTATCCTATTCATCACTTCCCCACTTTCTCAGTAACTTTAAATAAACTAACTTTCCTGGTTTTGACCCGAATCTCTCCCACAGATGTGGTTTGAACTGTTAAATGTTACCAATATTTTTGTTGTAAAGATTGTACTGCTTGTTGTTTTCGTTGTTGAGGGAGGGTGCAGAGCACACCAGAGTGCCAACATGCAGGGTACTCAACTAAACTTTACTGGCAACCCTGCTTGTACAGGATGTGAGCTCCTCTCATGTGGGATAGCTGACTGACAAAGGAGTAACACTACCAGCTACCATTATATCTCCCCTTCTTGAAAAAAGAAAAACTAGGTCTGTACTTCCTGTCCATAGAACTGCATTGAAAGTATAGTCACTAAAATTGAACGATTCAGTTCACTTTATCTATTGCCATACTAAATAAATATCAAAAGGAATTGCAAACATTATAACTGTTTTTCTCTTTGTTTTAACAGACTTTCTCTCTTTGTTTTCTTTTTTTTCCCCCAGTTCCTTTTATTTTAAGAACAGTCTCATTTTGTGAAATGTTTTCAACATTGGGACTTGTTTAAAGAAAAACACTAAATCTGATGGAGGTCAGGGCAGACTACCCGAACACTCTAGCAAAGCGAGGATTATTCCGCCTCTTTAGTCATTTGCCCTAAGCTATTAGGCCATGGAGTTTATCTCTGTGCTGGAACAGATAATTGACCCAATCTGGTTTCAGTTCCAGGAAATGTTGGAGCAGACGGAGATTCTTGGACAGGTGCATCCACCTCAGGTAGGTGGTCCATGTCATAAGGGTGAGACCACTCTACTTCTTTCTCTGCCTTCCGTGGACTTTCAAGGTGAACAAGTGCACATCTATTCTGCCTGATTTCACCTCACGAAGTTCTGATCACAAATGATTGTGGTGCATGCTGACGGATTATTGTTCCTTTGCTGAATTCTGTAAACAGTTTCAGAGCGGCGACAAAGATTTTGCTCTGTGTTTGAGATCACACAGGCTCTCCATTTTCTTGCATTGTGTGCTCTCAGAGGTTCTCATTTCGTCTAAGTCTGGTAGGTGAGATTGGAGAAGGGAAGAAAGAATGGCCAGGCTTGTTCTCAGTCTCCGGCCCATTGACAGCTCTGAATGACTGTAGCCGTTTGAGAGGTGTGAAGCGATAAGCTAGCAGTGCTTTGCCTGCAATAGGAGACTCTTAACTGTTTACACTGCTCTTTCCACTTCTCTATTTGCCTGCGGGTACCGTGGACTGCCTATCTGGTGATTGAACTCTCAGTCTCTACCAAATGCTTTGAACTCTGAGCAGCTGAATTGTGGACCACTGTTTGACACAGGTCTCTCTGGTACTCCATGGCGAGCGAATACAGCTTTCAGGTGCTGCGTTAACTGCTGCTGAGGATGTAGAGGTCAGCCTGGACACCGCAACGTTCCGTGAATAGTGATCCACTGTGAGCAGATACTTGTCTCTTTTCCGTTCAGAATGTCTGTGCCTGCAGTTGGCCATGGAAAACCTGGGAACTCTGTGGGATAGAGAGGTTCTGCATGTTTCACATTGCTTTACACAATCTCCCAGCTGCGTGCTCAGACCAGGCCTCCACACTGACTGCCTTGCTCTTAGGTGATATTTTTCAATGCCTTGCTGGATTTGACTGATGATTTTGCCGTGCACAGAAGCAGGAGTGATGAGTTGGGAGCCCTTTAGCAGCAAGCAATCAAGAATGGTGAGTGTGTCTCTCTCAAGCCAGTAAGGTCAGAGTTTGTGAGCTCCCTGGCTATCCATGCTCACAGTATTGCATGATCTTGCTGCAGATTTGGTCTTTTTTGAACTTGGTGTGAATTCTGTCCCGTTTTCTCTGTGATGCAGGAAAGTTTTCATGTACCTGAGCTAAGTAGATGTTGTTATCTTACATGAGGGCGGAGTCAGCTTCCATCCACTCATTTTTGCATGGCATCCTCAATAGAGTGTCTGGTGTTGTAAAAGATTTGCCGGGAGCATGTTCAATGTCATAACAGTATCACATGATCCTCATTCTCAATCTTTGCAGACGTGGAGGTAAGTCATCCAAGTGTTTCAAGCTGAGGAGGCTGACAAATGGCTTGTGGTCTGTTTCAAATAGACAATAGGTGCAGGAGAAGGCCATTCGGCCCTTCGAGACAGCACTGCCATTCAATGTGATCATGGCTGATCATCCACAATCAGTACCCCGTTCCTGCCTTCTCCCCATATTCCTTGACTCCGCTATCTTTAAGAGCTCTATCTAACTCTTTCTTGAAAGCATCCAGAGAATTGGCCTCCATTGCCTTCTGAGGCAGAGCATTCCACAGATCCACAACTCTCTGGGTGAAAAAGTTTTTCCTCAACTCTGTTCTAAATGGCCTACCCCTTATTCTTAAACTGTGGCCTCTGGTTCTGGACTCCCCCAACATCGGGAACATGTTTCCTGCCTCTAGCGTGTCCAATCCCTTAATAATCTTATATGTTTCAATCAGATCCCCTATCATCCTTCTAAATTCCAGTGTATACAAGCCCAATCACTCCAATCTTTCAACATATGACAGTCCCGCCATCCTGGGAATCAACCTCGTGAACCTACGCTGCACTCCCTCAATAGCAAGAATGTCCTTCCCCAAATTTGGAGACCAAAACTGAACACAATACTCCAGGTGTGGTCTCACCAATGCCCTGTATGACTGCAGAAGGACCTCTTTTCTCCTGCACTCAATTCCCCTTGTTATGAAGGCCAACATGCCATTAGCCTTCTTCACTACCTGCTGTACCTGCATTCTTACTTTCAGTGACTGATGAACAAGGACACCTAGATCTCGTTGTACTTCCCCTTTTCCTAACTTGACACCATTCAGATAGTAATCTGCCTTCCAAAATAGGAACTTAGTAGCTATCAAGCAGCAGCTGAACTGTTCACAAGCCCACATGAGAGCCAGCATTTGCTTTTCGATTTGGACATAATGCCGTTCAATGGGAGTCCATGCTCTCGATGCATATGCCTCCTGTTTCCATACACCATTGCAGTGTTGCATGAGCATTCCCCACCCCCCCCCCCCGCCCCAACCCTGGCCAAAAGGAAGAGCCGTCTGCTGAGATCTTGGTTGCTTAGTTCTGATCGATGTTGGTGGAGAGATAAGCTCTGTCTTAAATGATGAGAATAATTTCTCCTGTGGTACATCCCAGGTCCAAACATTTCTCTGACAAAGGAGGTCATGTAGTGGCTTTGTTTCCTCTGCCATATCTGGAGTGAACTTGCCCTGCTGGTTTGCCACACCAAAGAAACTGCGGATCTCCAGTAGGTTGTTCCATGTTCCGAACTCCTGCCAGTTTGTCTGAATCTGTCTGCGCTCCCTCAAAGGACAGGTGGTAGTCTAAGAATTTCACCTCCAACTTTGCAAATGTGAATTTCTTTTTCTTCTTCAGAGTGATTCCAGCCTGTTTCAGTTTCTCCAAGGCAGCTTCCACTCTTTTGTAATGTTGCTCACTTGAGCTTCTGAAGGTGAGTACGGTTCAGCATTTAACAGCATAGTTCCATCCAGGCTCGACAAGAAGCTCAGAGACCTTGGCCTTGACCCTGCCTTGTGCAGCTGGATCCTGGACTTCCTGTCAGATCGCCAGCAGGTGGTAAGAGTGGGGTCCCTCACCTCTGCCCCTCTGACCCTCAATACAGGAGCTCCTCAGGGCTGTGTACAAAGTCCCCCCGTTTTACTCCCTGTATACCCATGACTTTGTTGCCAACCACAGTTCTAATCCACTAATTAAATTTGCTGACAACACTACATTGACTGGCCTTATCTCAAATAATAGCAAGGTGGCCTACAGGGAAGAAGTCATCTCTCTGACACAGTGGTGTCAAGAAAACAACCTCTCCCTCAATGTTGCAAAAACAAAGGAGCAGGTTGTGAATTACAGGAGGAATGGAGATGGGCTAACCCCTATTGACATCAGTGGATCTGGGGATGAGAGGGTAAACAGCTTTAAGTTCCTCGGCATTCACATCACCGAGGACCTCACGTAGTCTGTGCACACCAGCTGTGTGGTGAAAAAGGCACAACAGCACCTCTTTCACCTCAGATGGTTGAGGAAGTTTGCTATGGGCCCCCAGATCCTAAGAACTTTCTACAAGAGCACAATTGAGAGCATCCTGACTGACTGTATCACTGCCTGGTATGGGAAATGAACCTCCCTTAATCGCAGGACTCTGCAGAAAGTGGTGTTGACAGTCCAGCGCATCTGTAGTTATGAACTTCCCATGATTCAGGATATTTACAAGGACAGGTTTGTAAAAAGGGCCCATAGGATCATTGGGGACCCAAGGCATCCCAACCACAATCTATTCCAGCTGCTGTCATCCGGGAAACAGTACCACAATATAAAAGCCAGGACCAACCAGCTCCGGGACAGCTTCTTCTACGAGGCCATCAGACTGATTCACTCATGCTGATCTGAGTGTACTGTATGTTACATTGACTGTTCTATTTATTATAGATTACTAAGATTGCACATTGTACATTTAGACGGAGACGCAATGTAAAGATTTTTACTCCTCATGTATGCGAAGGATGTAAGAAATAAAGTCAATTCAGTATCATCCGTGTGGCAGACTGAACCTTCCAGTCCCTCCAAAATTTTGTTCATCGTCATCTGAAAGAGTTCTTTGCTGATGAGATGTCAAAAGGGAGTTTCTTGAAGGCATAGCATCCAAATGGTGTGATAAAGACTATGAGCCAAATGGATCTGACAGAACCCTGAGTTTGCATCTAGTTTAGTGAAGAAATTTGCTCCACGCAACATACCCAATGCATGCTCAGCATAGGGCAGAATAAACTTCTCCCACCTCACTGCATTATTCAATTTTGTTAGATCACCACAGATCCTTACAGTGCCATTTGTCTTGGAAACAGGAACAATGCCCAAGCACTAGTCAGTAGATCCATTCACTCTAATTATGATATCAATCACCTCTATTCTCTCCAGTTCCTCTTTGATCAATAGGTTCGTTATATACCTCGCTGTTGGCAAAGAGTAAGGCATCACCCCTGACCTCAGGTGGATAAGGTACTCTTCTCTCAGTATCCTCAGGCCTATGAACAACTCCGGGCACTTCTCCTGCCACCGAGCATGGTTTAGAAAATCGAACCTTGCAGTGAAGTATAGCTTCTCGATGGCATGGTGTTTCAGCAGTGGTGAGAAGAGATTCTGAACAACATAGACATCCTCTTTTAACTGTTTCTTATTTTTACGGATGGAAGTGTTAAACATCCCTTTCGCACTGAACTGGCGTGTCCCTGGGCCCATGAGCAGCTTCTTTGCTGGGTTTAGTGTAACGCCTGTTTTCTTCACCAGTTTTGTGAACAGACATTCAGGGCTGGCGTTCACATCAGTCCCAGTGTCCACTTTGAACATCACTGCCTCATTTTGCAATTGAACCGTAGTACACCAGCCTTGTCTGTCTGAATCTAGAGCCCCAAGGAATCATCCTCTTCTTTGATCTCCCGAAGAACTGTGTTTGAGTGACTCCAGCTTTTATAATGGCCAACTCTATTGCATTGGCTGCATTTCACTTCTACTGCTGGAGAGAGCTCCTTGACATGGAAGGGAGACCTGCCACATCCCCTTCAGATGGGCGGTTTACCTGCTCTGTGCTTCACTTGTCTGGTTTTGTTTGAGCTGAGTTCTACTGTCGCCTCTTTCTGCGGTCTTTCTGGCCGCACCTTGTTTGCATCCTTCTTTTTGTATAGCTTCTAGCTTTACCTCAGCATTGTTTTCGTGCCTGTTCTGCCTGTTGCTGATAAACACTCTCTTCACCCTGACCAAAGTAATAGCTTTCTCTTGTGTGAGATTTGCCTGCATCTGAAGTTTCTCTGACAATTTGGTGTCTAGTAGCCTAACAACATTCCTGTTTTTAATGAGCTCATCTCTCACATTTCCACATGTACAGTTGGCTGACAGGGAACTTGGTGAATTTCATCTGGCTCTTGTTTTCTGGAGTTGGACTTTGACCTGTCAAATACCACATTTCACTTCCCTGCGAAATATTCTTTCAAATTAGTCTGCACTGTTTTTAACTCATTTTTCTGAACATTGGTCAGTCCTAATCCACCCATGATGTCATCTGCTTTGTCACCCATGCAGTCTATCAGTGTGCTTACTTGATGCTCTTCTGAAGTCTGAGTGAGATTTCTTGCAACCCTAAATCTCTTAAAGCACCTGAGCCATCCCTCAAAGTCCCTGAGTTTAGAAAAAATAGTATCAGGGGTCTTTATTAGGTAAGTAGATATAGGTGCTGCAGGTATTTGCTCCTTTCCCCTGTTTGTTTGTTTGTTTATTTGTTTGTTTATTATTTTAATTTGGACTACAAAAATCTTCTCTCTTCCTGAGAGTTTGACTGACTCTTCTAACTTCTCTGCTGTGTCTGTGTCTCTGTACACTTTCCCAGGCTAGTGTATTACAATGTATCCACTTTTGGGTGTAGCTTGGAAGTGTTGCCTAGCAACCCTGGCCCTTTCTCAGCTCATGCCTCATGGTACGTACACTTAGCAAACTAGCGTAGGCAGCTTATGTTGATAAGTCTCTGGATATTACTCATAGATATAAGCAAACTAGAACAACCTTAGTATAAATTCTTTCTCGCTGAAGATCTCACTTGGACAGTAGCACCAATTCATTGATGATCAACCACTTCTGACATCATGTTGTGTTCATTATTGAGGGGCAGTGCAGAGCCCACCCAGGACACCAGCATGCAGGATACTCAACTCAACTTTATTGAAAACCCTGCTTGTACTGTGTGTGAACTCACTCGTGTCGGAGTGGCTAACTGAGTGGAGGTCAATTAACTGTTAACTACCACAGACCTGTACTCCAGAACTAGTTGCATCAAAGCTGTTTCATTAAGGATACAGCACTGGTGTTTACTGAGAGTGCAGAAAATTAGCTTCTGTCCACAAAAAAGCAGATCAACCCAGTCCAGCTTATTAATGAACATTCTGAATACTCTCAATCATCATCAGGTGATGAAAGATGGCACTTGCCCGCCTGTGAGATTCACTGGCACCACTCAACTCCAGGCAAATCACAGACTTGATCTGAAACAGATGAGTTCCAGAAGGGTCGTGGAAGTGGTTGCCTTGATAACGAAGCAGGATTTGACTGTGTGTAGCATCAAGGAGTCCAAGGAACGTGTAGCGTTCCCCAGTGGAACCCACTCTTAGTAATTGGAGCAGTACCTTCAATAAAAGAAGAAGAGTGGTGTTGAAGGTCAATCTTTTCAGCCCCAGAACGTCTCTACAGGAGTTCCATAGGAACCATGCTCCAGTTCCAGCTACCTTCAGCTGCTTCATCAAAGATTTCCCTACTATCATAGCATCAGCATGGGAATCTTCTCTGATTTTTCTGCACTGCTGAATTCCTGTCATGCTTTGGTCTGATCGCTTGGGGGCACCAGTGACTTCCACACTCCGTTGCTTCTCCACCCCGATGATGAGTTAATTATTTTCACCTGTGTCTTGTTTTAGTTATCAGTCCCCCTGTGCCTTGTTTTATTTGTCTATTTAAGTTCTCGCTGTTTTGTTTGTCTTTGCTCAGTCTTGAGCCTACCTACCCTGTGTTCAATGATTTTCAAGGCCTAGCGTGTATTCTTGACTAACCAATCCAGGGGTTCCAGCTCTGTCTCTGGTCTCCTCTGCACTCAGGTCCGCCCGGTTTGAATCTCACCTGGTATTCCACAGGTTAAGGATACGGAACTTCACCATAACTTGCCCGGTTCAAATCCAGCCTAGCAACCACCCCTGTTACAATTCCATTCACCATCCTTCAATGCATAAAACAATTCCTACTTGTATACGACAAGACCTGGACCACATTCAGACATGAACTGATAATTGAAAAGAAATTCCAACAGCAACAAGTGCCAACAATCGACGTCTCCAAAAGAGAGAGTCCAGGCATTTACCTTTGATGTTCAATGGCATTGCCATCACTGAGTTCCACCATCAAATCCTGAGGGCATTACTAATGACAAAGTGAAAATACTTTGCACCTGTAGAGAGAGACACAGGCTTATTGTAATATTTCAAATTAGAGATCTTTCATCAGAAATCAAATGAACCAGCCTCATAAATATAGCGACAATAAGAACAGGCAGTGAATGTCTCATTGCCTGACACCCTAAAGACTTTTCACCATCTACAGGACTCAAGTCAAGAGTGCCGTGAAATGCTGTAGTCAAGAACAGCCTCACTAACACACAATGGCTTAACATTATGCTGAACAAAACCACCCAACTGACTGGTTCTCTGAGCAACACCCGCTGATTGGTACTCTGAGCAACACCCACTGGTTGGTACTCTGAGCAACACCCACTGATTGGTACTCTGAGCAACACCCGCTGATTGGTACTCTGAGCAACACCCGCTGATTGGTACTCTGAGCAACACCCACTGATTGGTACTCTGAGCAACACCCGCTGATTGGTACTCTGAGCAACACCCACTGATTGGTACTCTGAGCAACACCCAGCTGATTGGTACTCTGAGCAACACCCAGCTGATTGGTACTCTGAGCAACACCCGCTGATTGGTACTCTGAGCAACACCCAGCTGATTGGTACTCTGAGCAACACCCAGCTGATTGGTACTCTGAGCAACACCTAGCTGATTGGTACTCTGAGCAACACCCAGCTGATTGGTACTCTGAGCAACACACAGCTGACTGGTACTCTGAGCAACACCCACTGATTGGTACTCTGAGCAACACCCAGCTGATTGGTACTCTGAGCAACACACAGCTGACTGGTACTCTGAGCAACACCCACTGATTGGTACTCTGAGCAACACCCAGCTGATTGGTACTCTGAGCAACACCCGCTGATTGGTACTCTGAGCAACACCCAGCTGATTGGTACTCTGAGCAACACCCGCTGATTGGTACTCTGAGCAACACCCACTGATTGGTACTCTGAGCAGCACCCGCTGATTGGTACTCTGAGCAACACCCAGCTGATTGGTACTCTGAGCAACACCCAGCTGATTGGTACTCTGAGCAACACCCACTGATTGGTACTCTGAGCAACACCCAGCTGATTGGTACTCTGAGCAACACACAGCTGACTGGTACTCTGAGCAACACCCACTGATTGGTACTCTGAGCAACACCCAGCTGATTGGTACTCTGAGCAACACCCACTGATTGGTACTCTGAGCAACACCCAGCTGATTGGTACTCTGAGCAACACACAGCTGACTGGTACTCTGAGCAACACCCACTGATTGGTACTCTGAGCAACACCCAGCTGATTGGTACTCTGAGCAACACCCGCTGATTGGTACTCTGAGCAACACCCAGCTGATTGGTACGCTGAGCAACACCCGCTGATTGGTACTCTGAGCAACACCCACTGATTGGTACTCTGAGCAGCACCCGCTGATTGGTACTCTGAGCAACACCCAGCTGATTGGTACTCTGAGCAACACCCAGCTGATTGGTACTCTGAGCAACACCTAGCTGATTGGTACTATGAGCAACACCCAGCTGATTGGTACTCTGAGCAACACACAACTGATTGGTACTCCGTGCACAACCCTCCACTTACTGCTTAGTACAAATAGCACAGCATTTACTTGCCCAAATTACTCTGACTGAATCTGCCACCACCTGCAGCCAGACAGATAAAGGGAGCAGATTCATTACAGTTCTGTCTGAGAAACATACCATTGCCAGCTCCTATCCTGGAACACCATACCGCGAGCACTGTTGGTCCAACCATCTGCAGAGAGGTTAAAGGAGCACTGTTCGTCACCTCCCTCCCAAGGCTGGCTGGCCTGTGGTAACGCCACCATAGACAGTCCCAATCCTGGCTACGAAAGAAATAGGGTTGGGAATGGCTCTAGCAGCTCCTTCCTGTAAAATCCTACGACTACAGACATGTCAATGTAAGCTCCAAAGACCTCATCTCTGGGACAGGAAGGATCTTCGAAGATGGACAACTTAATAGATCGGCCCAGGACAGAGTACTCTGGTCAGCTCCTGTCAGTGTCCTATGCCCCAGTGGGGATAATGAGCTTAAGTAAGTAAGTAAGCCTGTGGTACTGTTGACCTATAATAGAAATAATTGTAACGTAGATACATAAATCTTAAAAATTCCACTGTGGGACAGTACGACTGCATAACGCTTAATGTAACACTGTATAGTACCAGCTGCAGGAATGGGGTTCAATTCTCATTGCCGTCTGTCAAGAGGTCACATGTTCTAACCATGACTGCGTGGATTTCTTCTGGGTGCTCTAATTTCCTCCCACTTTCCAAAGGCAACAGGGTTAGGATTAGTAAATTGTGGGCATGCTATGTTAGTGCCAGTAGCTTGGCAACATTTAAGGGCTCTCCACAGTGCATCCTCAACGGAAATATTGTTTCAATATTTTGATGTACATATGACAAATAAAGCTAATCTTTAACCTTAAAAAAATGAATGAATTCTGTTCTCGTAATGGAAAGGTCTTGCAATAATGTTGGCTGTGAAAGTCTGGCCAATTGTCTGACATTACTGGCCCAGACTCAAGACTACCGAACTGGGTCTGCCCACGTGTAAATGATTCATGGACATGGATTCCCAGACAAATTACATCCCCGTAGTAACCATTGTTCAGATCAAAAATTCTGATTCATCTGCCAGTGCTTCCAAATTGTGCTTCAGAAGTAAAACAAGGTAATGAGGGTGAAAATAGTTTCTGCTATAAAATCTGTGCAGGTATCATCTGGACTGATAATGAAGCAAGATGACATTAAAATCAAAGTTTCCCAAATAATTAGCTATAAGTTTAGTGGTACATTTTAATAATTCATTTTGACATAAAATAAATAATTCATTGGCATATCAGTTCTCATTTTTATAGAGGTAAAATTCATAGAATGCCAGCACTTTCCCATCACCTAACAAACTATACTATATGTACAGAAGCCTTTATAACATGACCAAATATGTTTCACCACTATCTGCACCACAGTAACAAGAAATTCACTGGTTTTGCTTCAAATGGGGACTCTGAAGACAGAACTCAAAATAAAGAAGCTATTAAGATCTCAGAGAAACTGACAGAATCTGAATAAGAATTGTTGTAATTGCTTGAAGACTATTTTGAAATTGTCCTAAAATCTGTGGATGTTAGTCAGCATCAAGCAACATGCCAAGAGTTTATTCCCCGTGAGTTCATTTCCTCCCAGCTCACTTCCTCGGCTACTCTGTGACCACCCCGGATCAGCTGGCTTCATCCTGCACAGGTGTCATTGCCAGCATTCAAAACCACATCCGGACACCGTTGCATTAACTGGAGAAGACTTATCAACTTGGGTTATGAAGCTGCAGCTGACAATTCCAGCTGCAATGTTTCCAAGCCTCTGAGGACCCTCTGCCCCAAACAAAAAAACCCACACATCAGTTATGTCATATCGTTCTTTCTGCAGAACATGAGACATAACTTGAATTAAATGGTGCTCCAGTTTTTAAAACAACGAAATATCAAATCACACAACCACCCAAGGTGGAACATTTTTGCCACCGTCAAATAAATGCTTTTCATCTTTGATAGACAGAACCTCACACAACCTCAGGGTTTACACAAAATACTGGGCAAACACCTGGGAAAGCTTGGCAATTAAAATAAAGTTTGGCAATTCATCAAAGAGTAAATCTAAAGAAGTGCTGACGTCCACCTCTCTATGCCATCTTGTTAATCTTCATCAGTTACCTAGCAGTTGGCCTAGCAAATTACCAAACCCAGTCGTAGGATTTCTATTTTATTTTCTAGTTCATTTTAATTACTCACATACACTTAACAGATGAATTGTTGAAATGATTATGACCATAAGACCATAGATTTATAATATATAGGGACAGAATTAGACCATTTTTTCAGCCCATCATGTCTACTGCACCATTCTCAGGGCTGCTTTATTTTATCTCTCAACCATTGACACCCTTACTAATCCAGAACCTCTCAACCATTGACACCCTTACTAATCAAGAACCTCTCAACCATTGACATCTTTACCATCAAAAACCTATCAACTATTGACGCCTTTACTAATCAAGAGCCTACAACTATTGACACCTTTACTAATAAAGAACTTATCAACAGATATCCTTGCTAATTAAGAACCTATCAAACTCTGCTTTAAATATATCTAATGACTTGTCCTCCACAGACATCCATGGCAACGAAATCCTCAGTTCCACCACCAGCTGGCTAAAGAAATTCCTCTTCATCTCTGTTCTCAAGGGACATCCTTGAATTCTGAGGCATTGCCCTCTGGTTCTAGACTCCCCCTCTGTAGGAAACATCTTCTACCTGTCCACTCTATCTAGGCCTTTCAATATTCAATAGGCTTGAATGAGATCTCTCCTCACTCTTCTAAACTCCAGCAAGTATAGGCCCAGAGTCATCAAACACTAAGAGGGAGTGGAAAACATAGAGTTCCATTCTGTAGCTTTTCAGATAATCACATATGTTCTTTTTCTTAAGCAAGCTTTGCCAAAGTTATTTTCTGTCTTGTCAGGACCTCCAAACATGAACCGTTAGATGGTTCAGAAGTAACTCACAGAGAAGTGTCTCCACTGGACGTGTTGACGCTCTTGCCATACATGATACAAACTTAAACACTCGGACTGTTCGCCACTGGTCATCAGCATTGTACTGTTCTCCTTTCCATTAGATGGATGTTAGAAATTCTGGAGCAGAGGACAACATATTTTACACTAAGCTACTGAAGCTGCAGAGGGTAGTGGAATCAGCCCAATACATTGCAGACACTTCCCCCCCCCCCCCCCCCCACCGTCAGTAGTACTGTGTCTACATGAGGCAACATCCATCACAAAAGTTTCCCAGCAGCTGGCCAGTGACATCTACTTGTAGGTCCCATGCGACAGGAGGTACAGAAACCTGAAGTTCCACACTGCCAGGTTTAAGAGCAGTTATTTCCCTTCAACCATTTGATTCTTGAACCAACTACCGTAGATTTCGCACTACAGAGCGCACCTGATTAAAAGCCGCTGGCTCTAATTTTAGAAAGAAAATCAATTTTGTACTTGTACAAGCCGCACCGGATTTTAGGCCGCACCGGATTTTCGGCCGCAGGTGTCCCACGTTGTAATATGAGATATTTACACAGAAAGATATTACACGTGAGGATTTTTTAACTTTTAATTAAATCCATATGGTAACATAAACAAATACATATTGCAAATGCTTTTTTTCGAACCGTGCCTGTAACGCGGCTACTTTTAAATATACATACGTATCGGTAACACACAAATTACGTTGCGTATACTTTTTTACTGAACAACATTCCAATATCTCCTAACGACTGGTAAAAAATATATATACTGCAGCCTACCAGGAAAAGTTATTGATCGCCTTTAACTTAAAAGCAGCGTTCGCTCAGATCTAATGCCGCTCGCCCCCCACCTTCCCGTTTATCACAAACCGGTATTTCCCACAAGACGCGGCGAAACCGGGTGTGACGTCATAGCATCCCGGGATGTAGTACTGAAAACA
This sequence comes from Hemitrygon akajei, assembly GCF_048418815.1. Taxonomy (NCBI): domain Eukaryota; kingdom Metazoa; phylum Chordata; class Chondrichthyes; order Myliobatiformes; family Dasyatidae; genus Hemitrygon; species Hemitrygon akajei. The sequence continues at coordinate 138,947,657 of NC_133130.1, forward strand.
AATATAGTTAAAACACATACTAACAAATGAATTACTAAGCGAAAATATTATAAACTAAATAACTGCCATAAAGGCAGCACAATGCTTTTCTTCGAGTGTTTTCCATGTTGATGAGGGTGAGTACAAATGACTGATTTACAATAATTTAATTGTGAAAGTGCGCTTGATTTATCGTACAATTTCATTGGACCTCTGTGAACTACTCATCAATTTTATTGGTCTACTGTTACGAGGCAAAATGTTTTTGGCGGCATGAAAAAAAATCATGCATTAGCCGCACCGTAGTAAAGGCCGCAGTGTTCAAAGCTGTTCAAAATGTGGGAAAAAAGTAGCGGCTTATAATCCGACATCTACGGTAGTACAATCCTAACCACTACTTCAGAAAAGGAACACCATGGCCACTTTACACTACAACAAACTTTTCTTTTTCAAAGTTCAAAGTTCAAAGAAAATGTATTATTCAAATGTGCACTGTATAGGCTATCATATACTACCATGAGATTAATTTTCTTGCAGGCGTTTACAGGACAAAGTTAGTATAATGGAATTTTTGTGAAAAAAACTACACTAAGACTGACAAGCAAGCGATGCGGGAAGGAAGATGAACTGCACATGTAAAAATAATATTGAACAGATGAGTAGTAAGGAGTCCTTGAACTGTAGGTTGCAGAATCAGTTCGGAGTAGTGGTGAATGAAGTTATCCAGGTCAGTTTAGAGCCTAATTGTTGTCAGGGTAATAAATGTTCCTGAACCTGGTTGTGCAGGGTGCCATGGTAGCTTACCGCTTGGGGCGTTCCAGAGTTTGCAGTTTAATTCCGGCACCGTTCTGTAAGGAGTCTCTGTACATCCTCCCCGTGGAATGTTCAGGTTTTCCCCAGTTGCTCCGGTTTGCTCCCAAAGTCCAAAAGCATACCGAGAGGGTTAATCGGTCATTGTAAATTATCCCGTGATTATGTCAGGGTTGTGGGGTTGTGAGGTTGCTGGGCAGCATGGTTCAAAGCAGTGAAAGGGCCAACTCTGCGCTGTATCACTGGGTTTTGTACCTCCTGCCCGATGGAACTATTGAGAAGAGGGCATGGCCTGAATGGTGGGGTGTCACTGATGATCGATGCTGCTTTCCTGTGCGAGCATTCCATGTAAATGTATTCCATGATAGAGAGGTCTTTGCCTGTGATGGACTGGGCTGTATTCATCACTTCCTGGAGGTTTTTCCATTCCTGGGCATTGGTGTTTCAATACCAGAGCATGATACAAGTTAGGATATTCTCCACTGTGCATTTCCAGAAGTTTGTCAAAGATGCCAAATTTGCACAAACTTCTGAGAAAGTAGAGGTGCTGTGGTGCCTTCTTTGTGATGACACTTATATGGTGGTCCCAGGACAGATCCTCTGGTACGTTAACACCAAGGAATTCAAAACTGCTGGCCTTCTCAAACTCTGTTTCCTTATTGAGGACTTTTTCTGTTCTAATTATGTTCTTTCTTGTAAAAATTGAGTTAATGTTTTATTTAACTTATGTTTCTTTTCTTGTGAATGGTGCTTATCTGATGCCATGTACCTGTAATGCTGACTTAAGTGAGTTTTTCAGGGCACCCATGTGACAATAAACTTGACTTTGACATTAACCTGAAAAATTCGATAATTCAAAGAAAGCTCACAGTGGGCACATAATATGCCCCAGTAAATCTGATCCCAGTACCCTGTGGACCTAAACTAGGGTTTTTCTCTTTGGAGCCATAGAAGATGAGAGACAACCTGATAGAAGTGTTTAAGATTATGACAGATCTGGAGAGGGTGGACAACCAGTAACTTTTTCCCAGCGCAGCAATGACCAATACCATCAGTTTGCGGTCAGTGGAAGGAATTTTGGGGGAGAGATCAGAGATAGGTATTTTACACAGAGAACAGTAGGTGCCTGGAATACACTGCCAAGGGTGGTGGTAGAGGCTGATATATTAGGGGAGTTTAAGAGATTCTCAGATAGAGACATAAATGTAAGAAAAATGGAGGGTTCTGGGCTGTGTAGGAGGAAGGGGGTAGATATGTCGTAGAGTAGATTTATATAGATTGCCTCAACAGTATTGACTGAAGCCATATTGTGCTGCCCAGCAGACACTGAACCTGCACACTGACGCCAACTAGCCAGCAACTCACAAATTGATATCAGACACACATTTCTTTTACTGCTCCTATGTAAATGTCAATGCCTGCTCCCTGGTTGTCCATTTCTGTGTCAAGTTTCTGAGATGTGTCAAGTTCCAGAGATATGCCAAGTTCCTGTTTCAGAGCGATAGAGAAACGAAAACAGGGCAGGGATGGAGAATGGCAGAGCGCCTCTCCAGGTTCCTACAAGAAAAAACTGAGGCATCATCAAATTAATATTTCAGCAGTTACCTGCCTGGACCAATCTCCCACTATCACCAGACAGTGAACATCTCGGAGGATCTGGCCTGCGCCCAACTCATTGATGCAATCATGACAAGGGCATGCCAGCAGCTACACTCCATTAGGAGTTTGAGCAGATTCGGCATGTCAGAAGATAATCTTGCAAACTTCTATTGAAGTATGGTGGACAGCATAGCCACCTGTGTGGCAGCTCCAATGTGCAGGACACCTCCTCTGTGATTTTTATAAGTCACTTAGATGAAGAAGTAGAAGGGTGGGTTAGTAAGTTTTGCTGATGACACAAAGGTTGGGGGTGTTGTGGATAGTCTGGAGGGTCGTCAGAGATTACAGTGGGACATCGATAGGATGCAGAACAGGGCTGAGAAGTGGCAGCTGAAATTCAACTCAGGTAAGTGTGAAGTGGTTCATTTTGGTAGGTCAAGTTTGAAGACAGAATATAGTTTTAATGGTAAGACATTTGGCAGTGTGGAGGATCTGAGAGATCTTGGGGTGTGCAACCACAGGACACCCAAAGCTGCTGTGCAGGTTGACAGTGTTGTTAAGAAGGCGTACAGTGTGTTTTCATTCATTGACCATGGAATTGAGTTCAAGAGCTGTGTGGTAATGTTAAACTATGCAAGACCTTGGTCAGACCCCACTTGGAGTACTGTGTTCAGTTCTGGTCACCTCACTACAGGAAGGATGTGGGAACTATAGAGAGAGTGAAGAGGAGATTTACAAGGATGTTGCCTGGATTGGAGAGCATGCCTTAGGAGAATAGGCTGGGTGAACTTGGCCTTTTCTCCTTGGAGCGACAGAGGATGAGAGGCGACCTGATAGAGGTGTATAAGATGATGAGAGGGATTGATCGTGTGGATAGCCAGAAGCTTTTTCCCAGGGCTGAAATGGCTGACATAAGGGGCATAGTTTTAAGGTGCTTGGAATTAAGTACAGAGAGGATGTCAAGGATAAGTTTTACACACAGAGAGTGGTGGGTGCATAGAATGCACTGCCAGCGAAGGTGGTAGAGGCAGAAACAACAGGGTTTCTTAAGAGACTCTTAGATAGGTACATGGAGCTTGGAAAAATAGAGGGCTCTGCGGTAGGGAAATTCTAGGCAGTTTCTAGAGTACATTACATGGTCAGCACAACATTGTGGGCCAGATGTGTGTAGATTACTATGCTCGATGATTGAAAGAGGCTGTAGAGATTTGTAGACTCAGATACTCTATCATTGGCACAACACTCTCCACCAGCAAGGACACTTTCAAGAAGTGGTGCCTCAAGAAGCCAGCATCCATCGTCAACATCTGCAACATGCCCCCCTCTCATTACTACCAACTGGAAGAAGATGCAGGCAACTAAGACCCGCACTCAATGATTCAGGAACAGCTTCTGCCCCTCTACCATCACACTTCGGAACCGATAAACACTACCTCACAATTCCGCTTTTGCACTTCTGTTTACTTATTCATGAATTTATGTATTTCTACTTCAGATGCTTTTTAGTATTGCACTGTACTACTTCCACAAAACAACAAACTTCAGGACGGATGTCAGTGTTAATAAAACTGAACCTTATTATTGAAATGGCCAAGTACCTCAGCATGCTCCCCATTGTTCAAGTTCAGGCTTATAGTTGTCATGAGCATACGTATGCAATTAATCTTAGCCCTCTGCTATAGAAACATAGTAAGAGAAGGACAAACATGAATGAACATAAATTTAAATTAATATAAGGTACGCATAACTTGCCCGTGTGCAAAGTGAGCAACAAAACTCGTGCAAAATTCAGACAGAAAAATAACACAGTCTACTGTCAACAAAATAGAGAGAGTACAGAGGAGATGTACTAGAATGTTACCTGGGTTTCAGCACCTAAGTTACAGAGAAAGGTTGAACAAGTTAGGTCTTTATTCTCTGGAGCGTAGAAGGTTGAGGGGGGACTTGATAGAGGTATTTAAAATTATGAGGGGGATAGATGGAGTTGACGTGGATAGGCTTTTTCCATTGAGAGTAGGGGAGATTCAAACAAGAGGACATGAGTTGAGAGTTAAGGGCAAAAGTTTCGGGGTAGCATGAGGGGGAGTTTCTTTACTCAGAGAGTGGTAGCTGTGTGGAACGAGCGAGCTTCCGGTAGAAGTGGTAGAGGCAAGTTTGATTTTGTCATTTAAAAAAGAATTGGATAGGTATATGGACAGGAAAGGAATGGAGAGTTATGGGTTGAGTGCAGGTCGGTGGGACTAGGTGAGAGTAAATGTTCGGCACGGACTAGAAGGGCAAAAATGGCCTATTTCCATGCTGTAATTGTTATATGATTATACGGTTACTGTAGTGTTAGGGTTTTTCAGGTCATTTCAAGAACCTGGCAGTGTGGAAGAAGCTGTTAATGACCATTGAGGTGCAGGTCTTCATGCTCCAACAGCTTCTACCTCATGGCAATGTCAACAGCAAAGCGTGACCCAAATGGTGGAGGTTGCCAATGATGGATGTTGCTTTCCTGAGATGTCCTTGATGGTGGGGATAGTTGTACCCATGATACAACTTTATAATTCACTAGTCAGGCTGCACTTGGACTACTGTCAACAGTTTTGGGCCCCATATCTCAGAAAGGATGTGTTGTCATTGGAGAGAGTCCAGAGGAGGTTCATGTGGATGATTCCGGGAATGAAGGGGTTATCATATGAGGAACGTTTGGCAGCTTTGGGCCTGTACTCACTGGAGTTTAGAAAAATGCACGAGGATCTCATTGAAACTTACCAAATTTTGAAAGGACTGGACAGGATGGACGTGGAGAGTATGTTTCCTATGGTGGGGGTTTCAGCCCGAAACATCGACTGTTTATTTCCCTCCATAGCTGCGCCCTGACCTGCTTCTTCTCCAGCATTTTGTGAGTGTTGCTTAAGATTTCCAGTAGCTGCAGAAACTCTTAAGTCTGAGAAACTTTAACCGGTTCTTTCTTCTGGAGATGAGTGTTCCCATCATTTTATGCTTTTATTTCAGATTTCCAGCATATGGAGTTTCTTGCTTTTCAAAACAAAAGGATATATTCATCGGGTGAGCCAAGTGGCCTCTTGCTAACTCCCAATTACTACGCAATGTACTGCAATGTGCATTGACCTTTCTGTAGCAAGACTTCCCTGTTACATCATTTTGAAGCAAGGAATTGCAAAGCAAACAGATTTTCAGGCCGAGCTCTTCCAGAACAAATGGTGATGAGGGAAAGTGCTCCAGCCCATAAATAAAGGCAGATTTAACTTCAAAGCTGTGTGCTAGAGCTTCCCGTAGGTTACCGGCCATTTTCAGGTATGCTCACTGGCTGCCAGAACACCAGAGCACTGTTGAAATAGAAAGACTTGCTGAAGCATTAATGTTAGCTCGGAATGCAGCTCTCACCCCAGTGCTGGCAGAGGTCGTTCCAAGTCATCAGCCACACACCTGCAATCAATTTTTGTTGACGGATTTTGGGAATAAGATTAAATGCAAAGAAAGCAGAATAAATATGTGAAGCAACAGGCAGAAAATGCTGGAGAAACTCAACAGGTCAGGCAGCATTTATGGAAATGAATAAACAGTTGACGTTTTGGGCTAAGGTTTCTTCCTCGGGACAGGAAGGCAAGGGGAAGATGCCGGAATGAAAAGGAGGGTGGAGTGGAAGGAAGACAAGCTAGAAGGTGATAATTGAAGCCAGGTGGGTGGGAAAAGTAAAGGGTTGGAGAGGAAGGAATCTGATAGGAGACGAGTGGATCATGGAAGAAAGGGAAGAAGGAGGAGACCCAGGGGGAGGTGATAGACAGATGAGAAGAGGAAAGAAGCCAGAGTGCAGAAGAGAAAAAGGTGGAAGGGAGGGAAAAATTACCGGAAGGAGATTTCAATATTCATGCCATTATATTAGAGGCTACCCAGACGGAATATGAGGTGTTACTTTTCAACCCTGAGAGTAAACTCATCATGGCACAAGAGGAGATCATGTACTGACTTTTCGGGATGGGAATGGGAATAGAAATTAAGATGTTTGGCCACTGGGAAATGCTGCGTTTAGTGAATGGAGTGGAGTTGCTCGACAAAGCAGTTCTACAATTTGCAATGGGTCTCACCAATGTAGAGGAGGACATCATGAACACTTGATACATAGTCTACCCCAACAGATTCGCAGGTGAAATGTTGCCTTACCGAGGGAGTGTTTTGGGACCCTGAATGGAGGTGATGGAGGAGGTGAATGGGCAAAGAGTAGTACTTGGGGGCTGCTTGCAGGGATGTGCTGGGGGCAGAATAATGGGGAGGGACAAATGGACAAGGGAATCACAGAGGGAGCGACCCCTGTGGAAAGCGGAGAGTGGGGAGAGGTAAAGATGTGTTTGGTGGTATAACCCCTTTGGAGATGGTGGAAGTTACATAGAATAATGCATTGGATGTGGAGCTTCACAGGGTGGTAGTTAGGACAAGAGGAGCTCTAACCCTGTTAAGGTGGCCACGAAGGCTCTTTATCCCTGTTAAGAAAGATGAGGCGAACGCAGATGTCTGGGAAATGAAGGAGAAGCAGGTAAGGGCAGTATCAATAGTGGAGGAAGAAAAACCTCATCCTTTGATGTCCTGGAAAGGAAAACATCATCCTGGGAACAGATGCAGCAGACGCGAAGAAACTAAGAAAAAGGGGGCAGCACTTATACAGGAGACAGGGTAGGAAGAGGTAAAGATAGCCATGAGAATCGCTAGGTTTATAGAAGACGTCAGTAGACAGTTTGTCTCCAGAGATGAAGACAGAGAGATTGAGAAAGGGGAGAGAAATGTCAGAAATGCACCAAGGTGGAAGCTGGAGGCAAAGACGATGAAGTTGATGAGCTCAGTCCATGTTCCAAGCCCTCCCTGGTAAAATGGCTATGTAGAACTGCTCATGTCTCAAGCCTACCCCAGTAAAAGGCTTCATAGAACAATGCATGCTCCAAGCCTTACCTTGTAAAATGCAGAATTTCCAGCATCTACAGAATTTCTTGTGCTTAGAACAAATATGTGATAAGGTAGAAATGCAGCCACCAATGCAACAACAAAGTAATGAAATATTTCTACACTATATCCATGTTTATAGCAAATTGTAAGCCATTCTGTTACTGGTGTGCGCACCTAATAGTCTCTGTTTCTTTCAAAAGGAGAGTAGCTGATAATTCGCCCCATAAAGTTGGTGTTTAATGAGAACACAAACAGATTTGTCTGTCGATAATTTTCAGAGAGATATATCGTACACAAGAGATAGATTCAAGAAGATTCATGGGTCCTACAGCAACGGCATGGAAAGACTGTACTCGACATCATAGCATTCCTCGGAGAGTCCAGTGGGGAGCGGGGAATGCAAGCCCCCACAATCCTCACAGCACTTTGCAGAACCTGCACCAGCTTAGCAAGGCACGTGGTTAATTTAAGTTTCTGTATAATTTATGTTAATGTTCATTTTGTGTTAAGTTAATTTATATTAAATTAAGTTTATGGAATGTTTGCCATGTTTGTAATCTCCTGTGTTGCTACTGCAAAAAAGCTAAGTTTCATGGTATTTGCATATTATGCATATCATTGACAATAAGCCTGACCTTGAGCCTAAGTCCAGACGGTCATTTGGTTCTTACAGGCCCCCTCAGTGAAAGAAATGACTGCGAACAAAATTCTAAGTGCAAGGCATTCCTATTTTTCATTTTATTGGGTTTATTTAAATGCATTTTAACTGTTTCCTAATATCCTTAGGTATTTTGTTTACTGGCAATTTCAAGCATCTTTTAAAAAGTGAATTATATTTTTAGCCAGTAATAGTGAGTGTTATTGAATGCCAGACCTCTACAAGCTTTGGCAGTGGTGAGTCTGGAACTGGGTTTTAGCCCTCCCTCAAAGCAACTCTAGAGATGGAGCTTGTCCTTTCCACTCCGAAAGGCCCCGTGTTACACACGTCTTCACCCATCAGCTGGCAGCTGGCGTTTTGGGAAAGTCTGTACCCAGAAGCCTGTTGTGGTCACAGGAGGCGAGAAGACACAATGACCAGCGGAAATCAGATCAAGTCAAGTCAAATTTATTGCAATTTAACTATATGCATGTATGCTGTCAAATGAGATGTTTCTCCGAACCAGGGCGTAAAGCACTGTAGTATACATAAAACATAATAACTTATGAAAGTAAGGATGAAATCTACAGATGGATTACACATAAATAAACAAATTAAAATGCATAAATCAAATATCGTAAGGTACAGAACAGATTAACAGTGACACTTTAAATGCGATGCGGCAAAGAGTTCAGAAAGCTTAATGGGATGAGGGAAGAAGCTGTTTCCCATCCTGACCGTTCTCGTTTCCATGCATTGGTGTCTCCTGCCTGATGGCAGAAAGTCAAAGAGGATGCTGGATGGACAGGTGGGATCTTTGATGATGCTAAGGGCCCTGCGTACGCAGCGCTCCTGATAGGTGTTGCCGACGGATGGCTGGGAGACCCCTATGATCCTCTCAGTCATTCTCACAGTCCTTTGTAGGGACCTCCAATGCGATGCTCAACTGCTCCCATACCAGGCAGAGGTGCAACTTGTCGGATTGCTCTTAATGGTGCTCCTATAAAATGCAGTTAAAAAGGGGAGAGGTAGCCTCACTTTCCTCAATCTCCTTAGGAAGTGGAGACGCTGCTGTGCCTTCTTGTTCAGGAAGGTGATTACAGTTTTCACTGTTTGAGGTGAAATATAAAACTGCACACAGGCACCCTAAGCTTGGTTTTGGTGCCTTTTAATGAGTAAGATTTCCCAGGAATCCATCTGGCAGTGTGCTGTGTGTGCAATCATTTCATGAGTACGCAGTTGCTTGATGTAATAGCTGAGTAACGATTAACGATCGAAGGAGGCCAGTCCGGCTCATTATCTCAGATCATGGGCTGCGTGGCTCCTGCCATGTAATTGACTTCCAGCGGATCTGCAAGATGGAGTGACAGACTGTAATCAATGTTGTCAGAGGCCCAGAGTCTTTCAGCATGACAATAACACTGCAGTTAATGAGCTTTCTTATTCCGTAGCTAGGGAAACATACTTGAGGACCTGCCACACAGATTGCCAGAGTGTGGAAGCAATTGATGTTTGAAACTAGGTCAAGGGTGTGTGTAATCCCGGAGGCAGTCGGAAGCTGTGTGGGTCAGGGAGAGACCCCATTCCCCAGATCTTTATTTAGCTGTGCCCTTTCCATCTCCATCACAGTAGTGATGTTTGCAGAAGCTGATAGTTGCAGCTACATTAAATAAGCAGTCTTGTCTGACTCATTTTATTTAAATTTCTCCAGGGAGCTGGAGCTACTGGTAAAATCTGCAAAGAAGAAAGAAGCATCTCCCTGAAATTGGTTGTTAATAATGAAGAAATCTTTGGCCACAGCATGATGTTACAACCAAAGCCACTTTATTTATTTATTTATTTATTTGTTCGTTTAGACATACAGCACGGAACAGGCCCATCCGGCGGCCGGCAAGGAGCTGAACCACCCAACAATTCACCTAATCCCCAGACAATTAACCTACTAGCCAATACATCCTTGGAATGTGGGAGGAAGCCAGACCAATGGGAGAAAACCCACGCACTCACAGGAAGAACATACAAACTTTCTAACAGAGGATGCCAAAGCTGAATTCTGAACTCCGATACTCCAAGCTGTAATAACATCATGGGAACCGCAATGCAAATGTGACATCCCTACAAGCTTGACCATTTTAATTATATGGCTGGCATTCTCACAGATCCCACTCAGCTGCAATCATAGCCCTTTATAAATTATTGAACTAATCATATCAAAATTAATTTGGACAACCTTTGATCTATTCTACTCACCACACATTTATCCAACTTCAGTTCAAATTGATGACATTTAGAGGTATCTAGTATTTTATGTGAAGAAAAATTATAACATTCAATGTCACATTCTATTTCAATCCTGACACAGGGATTTGTTGAACGACAATGTGAACAGGAATGGAGGCAGACATTTTGTGAGTCTATCCATGCAGTCCCCATTTTGCGAACTGTTTGAACTGATTTCTTTCTCTGGGATAATTTTATCAGAGCAATGGAATGTGAATACAATGAGTTTTCTGCTAATGACCTGCCAAACTTGACACCATTCTCAGACAAGTAGCTATTTATTCTGTAAAATGGCCAGTTTCCAGAAGGCGCAGGAGGAGACTCGGTGTTTGGGTCATCTGGTTTAACTGGTTTGAACCAGTCAGAGTTGAAAGGAACTAAAGGCAGGAGGCCAACTGCAGAGACCATAGAACAACGCTGGCTGTTACCCTGGACCAGAGCCAATAAGAAGGTGACACAGGTAGGTGAGGTGACCTCAAGCCAATGGGATGGAATGCAACATTTGATATGATACAAAGTGTAAGCAGCTTCGAATGCAAGGGAGCGACAACTTTCCAGAGCTCAACATTCCTGGACGCGGAGCACCCGGCAGGCACATGGAGATTAGATCGGGACCAGGCGGGAAAACCAGACTCCTTTCCTGAGTAGTACCTTTTCTATTCTTTGACTGTTCGTGGAGGATCGGAGAAACTTATTAGGTGTGTGCACAGAAGCTCAGTTGGGCAAATTCACATGCTCTTCAGTTGAGACAATAAAGGTAATTGTCGGTAACTACAGATTCTCTCTGTGCCTCTCTACTCATTATTACTGAGGGCAAGTCTTCGCAACAGATTGGCCTCTTGGGGCTCAAGTATAAATCTCTTTGTTGAGTCAATGGGAGACTTAAGCCAGACCATGCTGGTGAAGTACATAGAGATCTCCAGCCAGGTAGTTTGCGGATTCTGAGCCAGGATGAAGAATTCCGGGAAGTCCGGATTTGACACACGTACAACAGTTTCAGTTAAAGTGTGAAAAGCTAGTTAATGAAAATATTAAGCAAGAAACAAAAAAGGAGCCCAAGTAGCTAAGGGCGAAGTGGGAGTAGGGGGATTGCAATGGTTTAAAGGCTGCTATGAAAGTGATACAGAAATCAGTATGCGAAAAGAGAAGTAACACTGGAGATCACACTAAGTGTTTAAAGCAGATTGAAAAGCTGCAGATCCAACTTGCTGCACAGAGAAGAATAATATATGCTTTTGGATCTGAAAGCCATGAGGAGGATGAATATGGAGATATGGTTTGGAGTGATTTAGCAAGAAGGTGACCAGATATGGTTATGATGAGAAGCCCCCTTCTGAAGATCCCCAGCCAACAACACCCAAAAAGTGCCTGTGTTACATAGAACATAGAATAGTACAGCACATTACAGGCCCTTCAGCCCACAATGTTGTGTTGACCCTCAAACCCTGCCTCACATATAACCCCCCACCTTAAATTCCTCCATATACCTGTCTAGTAGTCTCTTAAACTTCACTAGTGTGTCCGCCTCCACCACTGGCTCAGGCAGTGCATTCCATGCACCAACCACTCTCTAAGTGAAAAACCTTCCTCTAATATCCCCCTTGAACTTCCCTCCCCTTAACTTAAAGCCATGTCCTCTTGTACTGAGCAGTGGTGCCCTGGGGAAGAGGCGCTGGCTGTCCACTCTGTCTATTCCTCTTAATATCTTGTACACTTCTATCATGTCTCCTCTCATCCTCCTTCTCTCCAAAGAGTAAAGCCCTAGCTCCCTTAATCTCTGATCATAATCCATACTCTCTAAACCAGACAGCATCCTGGTAAATTTCCTCTGTACCCTTTCCAATGCTTCCACGTCCTTCCTATACTGAGGCGACCAGAACTGGGCACAGTACTCCAAGTGTGGCCTAACTAGAGTTTTATAGAGCTGCATCATTACATCGCGTCTCTTAAACTCTATCCCTCAACTTATGAAAGCTAACACCCCATAAGCTTTCTTAACTACCCTATCTACCTGTGAGGCAACTTTCAGGGATCTGTGGACATGTACCCCCAGATCCCTCTGCTCCTCCACACTACCAAGTATCCTGCCATTTACTTTGTACTCTACCTTGGAGTTTGTCCTTCCAAAGTGTACCACCTCACACTTCTCTGGGTTGAACTCCATCTCCTTACTCTCAGCACAATGGCCCTCACCCTGAGTAACCATCAGAAGGAGGAGCCAGGTCAGGTAATCACATCCAAAACATAACATACACTACACCATTTGGGGTACATCAGGTGAGGAATGTGGTGGAGGCTATCAGGACATATTTGCCTGGGGATGATCCCAGGGAGCTGTTCCAAGAAATTATTTCCCGGAGAGCAATACAGGGTCTAGATGATGCCGAAGAAAGGAGATTGATTATAATGTGCTTGCATCCGAACATGCACTCCACTTTACAGAATCACAGTGACGTGCTGGGGGAACAAATGAGGAATTAAAGAATGCGATACTGACTATGATGGGAAATAACACTGAGAATCTAATAGGTAAGTTACATACATGTTAGCAGAGGAAAGAAGAACACCCCACCGCATTTGGACCTGTTACGTACCCTGTAACTGGGTCACTTACCAGCAAAGATAGAGAGGTCCGTTGAAGTCTGATGGTACTATTTTTAAAAGTATTTATTGATAAAGGGGCACAAAAATAAGATTAATGCAGACATACAGATAATATACGTCGTCAGTACTAAATCTAAAAGTGCGGATATAATAATGATCAATAAGAAATAGCTCTATCGTTGTCTAGGGGATAATGTATTGTCCGATGGAAATATAACAGTCACTGTTAGTTCGTTCAAGCTGCAGCTCTTTGGGTTTAAGAGAGAGATGGTTTTAAACTTGCCTGGGTCTTTTATGATGCCAGTCCTTTGAGTCGGGGGAGTTGATTTCCCCGTTGCTAGCTAAAAGCCGTTGTCCGTTGTACCAGCCACCAGTCCCAAGCAACGGAACTGAACGCACGTGGCCTCCTTCAAATGGCTTCCCGCTATTACGGGATCGCTAGCGTTTCTTCTGGTGCGTCTGAGGGGCTGTTCCTACAGACCCTCCTTTATCCTGACTTGCAGGGTTGTAGATGTCAATCAGGTTGGGGTGATGCAATGTCTTTCTCACCCAGCCCACTTTGCCTGAGGGCGTTCACGTAGCATAGTATTTCAATCCACAAATGTGTCTCCAAGAGACAATGGCCATGCCCCGTAGCTTTACATCGCCGGGGAACGAGGCATTCTGCACGTCTCTCTCTCACCTCCTGGGTCCCCTGACCCAACCCAATAGTGATCTTGCGATTCTCACAAAGGAGGGGGCTGCAGGCATAACACACCCCATTTGCAGATAGTTTTCCAAGGGGTATATGGATTAACATTAGACAGAGCTCATTTAGAACCAGAACACACAAATAGATAGTTAAGAATATTAGTGTCCCATTGCACCGATAACTCCAGAAAGACATTGGAACTGTTTGGTCCCAGTGACCTGACTCACACTGAGTCATGGGTACTTTGGAAAATGGGTAGATATGGGAGAAAGAAGTGCAGGAGTTAGATTTTAACATCAGCAATACTTGAGTACTTCAGAGGCAACCAAAGTGTTTGTCCTTTAAGAAAATTCAAGAGGTATCATGTGGGGAAATGCAGGCCAGGATGGAAGCCAGCAGAGAGGCTGCAGAAGAGAAATATACACAGCACTGTAGTACACTTTCCCCGATTCAGGGAAACTGTTGTCAGGGGCAAGCATCCACATACAGTGCTCAAATCTGTTTCAGCTGTGGTAATGTGGGTCATTATGCCAGGAACTGTACAGCAAACAGTTCATTTAATCTGAATCCTATCATAAATCAGAGATTGGAGTTACAGGAAGGTCCAAATATGTTAGAATTTTGTTTAATGTGGGAACGTCATGCTTTAAACTTGTTGAATGTTGTTTAGCTGTGCATGATGAATATTGTACAGCATTTCTTCATTTCAAAGTCTTAGAGTAACACATTTTCTCAATTTTGTTGGATTGTAACTGAATATTTTGGTCATAGTTGAATCTTGAGGTTTAAGATGGCACAAGTGAATCTCAGCGACTTCTGGATGGTGTCTAATGAAATGAGGTAAACAACTAAATACTTTGTTAACCACACTTTTTCTGGTGAACGATCATTGCAAGTAATAGTCTGTAATTTCCCTTTAGACTTAGAGACAATTCGACATGGTAGGACTGAGGCAAGGTGATGCACCATCAACAACTCTCGGAGATGGGAGGCAAACGATAGGCTTTTATTAGCAGCAAAAGTGACCACAACATCTTGGAGACTGAGGGAGGAGCAGTGTCTCCAATCGCCTTTATACAGGGGTCTGTGGGAGGAGCCACAGGAGCAGTCAGCGGGGTGGGGCGTGTCCAGACAGGTATACATAGTTTACCACATTCACCCCTCCTTTGTTTAAAAGAGAGTCCCCATGGGGCGAAGTTTCTTACAAGTATATTTACAGATTAAGTTTATCAGGTGGTCGAATCTGTCGCTGCGATCTACGTAGCACCGGTGGTGATTGCACCGGTGATGGTGGTTGTGCTGGCTCCGGCCTGACTTCAGGTGCCAGCCCGTTAGGCGTCAGTAATCCCTCATGCGTGTGAGTGGCACCTGGTATGGGAGTGTCATGAGGAGTCTGTGAAGGGCTTGGTGTGCGCGGTGTCTCGTGGGTATACACCTCGGTGGGTACGGGGTTTATAGTCACCGTGGAGTGTTCGGGGTAGGGGTCTGGTGCTCCTGCGGGCGCCAGGTCGCGGACGGAGACCGTGTCCTCCCGCCAATCAGGTAAGACCACGTAGGCATACTGGGGGTTCGCATGAAGTAGGTGAACCCTCTCGACCATCGGGGTGTATTTATTGCTCCTCGCATGTTTCCGGAGCAGCACTGGCCCTGGAGACATCAGCCAAGCTGGTAGGGTGGTCCCAGTGGCAGACTTCCTGGGAAAAGTAAAGAGTCGCTCATGAGGGGTGGCATTGGTGGACGTACATAACAGGGAGCGGATGGAGTGGAGCGCCTCGGGGAGGACATCCTGCCAGCGAGAGACCAGCAATCCCTTTGACCTAAGGGCTAAGAGTGTGGCCTTCCACACAGTGGCATTCTCCCTCTCCACCTGTCCATTTCCCCGGGGATTATAACTCGTGGTCCGACTAGTAGCAATACCCCTAGCCGGCAGGTACTGCCGCAGCTCGTCACTCATAAACAAGGACCCTCTGTCACTGTGGATATAGCAGGGGTATCCGAACAGAGTGAAGAGCTGGCGCAGGGCTTTTATGTTGGATGTGGCCATGGTATCGGGGCAGGGGATGGCAAAGGGGAACCGCAAGTACTCGCCGATTATGTTGAGAAAGTAGACATTGCAGTCGGTGGAGGGAAGGGGCCCCTTAAAGTCGACACTCAGTTGCTCAAAGGGGCAGGTGGCCTTGATAAGTTGTGCCTTTTCAGGATGGTAGAAGTGCGGTTTGCACTCAGCGCAGACTTGGCAGTCCCTGGTCATCGTCCTGATGTCCTCAAGGGAGTAAGGCAGGTTCCGGGCTTTCACGAAATGGTAAAGTCAAGTGACCCCTGGGTGGCAAACATCTGCATGGAGGGCGTATAGCTGGTCGAGCTGCGCGCTGGCACACGCTCCCCGGGATAGGGCATCAGGGGGCTCATTGAGCCTTCCAGGCCGGTACAGGATATCATAGTTGTAGGTGGAGAGTTCTATTCTCCACCGCAAAATTTTATCATTTTTGATTTTGCCCCGCTGTTGGTTGCTGAACATGAATGCAACTGAGCGCTGGTCGGTCAGCAAGGTGAACCTTTTGCCTGTGAGATAGTGCCTCCAGTGCCTAATAGCTTCCTCTATGGCCTGGGCTTCTTTCTCCACCGCGGAGTGCCGAATTTCAGAGCCTTGAAGGGTACGAGAAAAGAATGCTACTGGCCTTCCTGCCTGATTGGGGGTAGCAGCAAGCGCGAAATCGTAGGCATCACTCTCTACTTGGAAGGGAATGGTCTCATCCACCGCATGCATCGTTGCTTTGGCAATGTCCCCTTTAATGCGGCTGAAGGCCGTGTGGGCCTCGGCTGAGAGAGTAAATGTGGTGGACTTGACCGGGGGCGGGCCTTGTCTACGTAATGGGGGACCCATTGGGCGTAATAGGAAAAGAAGCCCAGGCACCGTCTGAGGGCTCTGAGAGTGGTGGGAAGAGGGAGTTCCAACAGGGGGCGCATATGGTCGGGGTCAGGGCCAATGACCCCATCCTCCACGACATACCCAAGGATAGCAAGTCGGGTGGTTCCGAACACACACTTATCCCTGTTATAGGTAAGGTTAAGAGCTTTGGCCGCTTGGAAAAATCGTTGGAGGTTGGTGGTGTGATCCTGCCGGTCGTGACCGCAGATGGTGATGTAATCCAGATATGGGAACGTGGCCTTCAGTTGGCACTGGTCCACCATCCGGTCCATTTCCCTCTGGAAGACAGAGACACCATTCGTGACACCGAAGGGGACGTGCAGGAAGTGATAGAGCCTGCCGCCCACCTCGAAGGCAGTGTAGGGGCGGTCCTCTGGGCGGATGGGGAGCTGATGGTAAGCGGATTTCAGGTCTATGGTCAAGTACACCTTGTACTGAGCTATCTGGTTGACCATATCCGCGATGCGGGGTAGGGGGTACACGTCAAGCTGCGTGAACCTATTGATGGTCTGGCTATAGTCCACGACCATCCTATTTTTCTGCCCGGTCCGAACAACAACCACCTGGGCCCTCCAAGGACTTGTGCTTGGCTCAATGATCCCCTCCCTGAGCAGCCGCTGCACCTCCGACTTAATGAAGACCCTGTCCCCCGCGCTGTACCTCCTGCTTTTAGTTGCCACAGGTTTACAGTCAAGGATCAGGTTGGCGAACAGCGGTGGGGGAGGGATCTTGAGGGTGTAGAGGCTGCAAGTGGTGTCAGTAGCGCGGCCGTTGGCATGGTGCTGGGTGGGATGTGCGGGCCAGTGTTTGTGTGTGGTCAGTAGTGGGGTATATGACGAAGCCTCACAAAACTGAGGATTTCTGACAATGACTGGTGGGAGGGGCCCGTCATATTCCATAGTCACACTTTCGAGGTGGCTCTGGAAGTCGAGCCCCAATAGCACATGACCAGTAATGCAAAGTTCCGATATTCTGTGCCCTGCACCACCAATGTCGCTGCACAACCCCTCCGGATGTCTGTGGAATGCGATCCAGAAGCCATGGTGACCCTCTGGCTTACCGGCTGTGTTACGAGTCCGCAGCGTTGCACTGTGTCCGGGTGAATAAAACTCTCAGTGCTGCCCGTGTCAAACAGGCAGCGAGTCCTCTGCCCCTCCACCAGGATGTCCATCATTGACCTTGCAAGCTGGTGTGGAGCACTTTGGTCAAGGGTCACGGAGGCCAGAGTTGCATCGCCACTCCAGAGTACTCTCGTAAGCACCCGTGGGTCGGGGGCAGGGTGAGGTGGCGCCGACAAAGATGGCTGCCCCCATGCCTCGCACGAGGCGCTGCTCGACCCCGCTCATGGTTTAGACTTACAGGCCTTGGCGAAGTGGCCCTTCTTTCCGCAGCTGGAGCAGGTAGCTTCTCAGGCCGGGCAGCGTTTTTGGGGGTGCTTTTCGAGTCCGCAGAAGTAACACTGCGATTGGCAGCAGCTGTGGTCAATTCGCCGGAGGGTTGCGGGGAGTTCACGGACCCACGACTGGCAGCAGCTGTGGTCGATTCACCGGCGGGTTGCGGAGTCTGCAGCATCCATGGGGCCGGCGGGAGATCGCGCATCTGGACAGCGTCAGCGTTGTGCAGAGCGGCCTCCAGCGTGTCGGCCAGCTCGATCGCCAAATGTAAGGTAAGATCGGCTTGTTCCAGCAGCCGCTGGCGCATGTACAATGACCTGATCCCCGTAACGAAGGCGTCTCGTACTAGCAGCTCCGCATGGCCCGCACGGGTGTCTGTAGGGCCCGGACAAACTCAGCACTCGATTCTCCAGCCCGCTGCCGCCGTGTCGCTAAGCGATGTCTTGCATAGACGGTGTTCACCGGCCGCAGGTACTATCTTTTGAGGGCGTCCAGTGCACCTTGGTAGATCGGCAGGTCCCTGCTCAGGGAGTAGACCCGCGGACTGACCCTGGAGAGGAGAATTTTGTGCATCGTTTCAGGCTCGGTCACACGAATCTCTTCCAGGTACGATTGGAAGCATGCAAACCAGAGTTCAAAAGCGATGCTGGCTTCCGGAGATTGAGGGTCAATATCCAATCTGTCGATTCGTAAAATGCTCTCCATGGTTTAAAATTGCTGCTAATAAAATTGATGCACTATCAATAACTCTCGGAGATGGGAGGCGAACGATAGGTTTTTATTAGCAGCAAAAGTGACCACAACATCTTGGAGACTGAGGGAGGAGCAGTGCCTCCAATCGCCTTTATACAGGGGTCTGTGGGAGGAGCCACAGGAGCAGTCAGCAGAGGGGCGTGTCCAGACAGGTATACACATAGTTTACCACACAAGGCGAAGCAGTGGGTCAGTTGCCAAGGGCGATAAGGACCTGATTTAAGCATTGTTTCAAAGGCCAAATAGAGGTGCAAGCCCTAGAGTGTACCAATTTCACTGAACCCATTGTTTAGACAAAGACTTAAGTGCTGTGCTGAATTGAGGCAGGCATCAGGCCATACCGATTTGACCGAAGTCGATATTTGAACCAAGACATGATCAGGCTGAATCAGAAAGTTCGGGCACAGGCCGAATCGAGTCGATGGAGTCCAGGCCCCAGAGTGTATCAAAGTGACTGAACTTGAGGTTTGGACATCAATTTGAGTGCTGGGCAAGATTGAAAAGGTCGGGGTGTTTGTACCCGAGGTGTGAGAAAGGCCGGTTCAGGTTGCTGCTCCACGAGGCTTGCTCGGCTCTGTGTGATGAGTTATGCTGAACTGTGGGAGTCTCCTACGGAGTCCAGTTCAGAAGGTTATTTGCTTGCATTTGTTTTTCTTTCTATTTGTACATTGGCTGTTCTTTTTTTGTATGGGTTCTCCTACTTTTTCTCTCTCTCTGCACATCGGGTGTTTGACGCCTTCTTTTCTTTATATGGGTGCTGTTGGGTTTCTTTGGTTTTATACCAGTCTGTTAGCAGAGAAATCACGAGTTTGTGTAACGTATACATACTTTGAACTTCGGAACAAGAGATTTTCTGAAATGGTTTACTGGGTGAATGGTTTGGATGTTGCAAATGTTTTGTGAAGTACGGCTACATGTGATTTCACTTAAGGAAGAGAGAGAGAGAAATTGTCTGTATGTGAAAGAGAGCGAAACCTGTTCTATGTTTGCTCAGTCGATATTGGGAGGTTTGAAGTAGCCTTCTCCTTCAAATGAAAGAGGTGATCAAGTGAAATAAGCTCTGTCCTTAAGAATTTGTCTCTTTACAAGATTGTGTCAACGTGTTAATGTGTCAGAGACCTCCACCCAGCTGTTTCTTCTCTCTTCTTCAGTTCTTTGAAAAATGTGTGAAAGCTTTTCATGGTGAGAATTAACTGTTTATTCTCAGTTTTGCAGTTACTTGTTAAGGCTCTGAAGGAAGAAAAATACAGGCATGAAATTTTGTTTATTCTTGTTGTGGATTTTCTTTGTGTTTCTTTGTTTGTTCCATGCAATTGATTTTAGAGAGACCCGGTTCCCACACTGGCCGTGTGCAATCCAGGTTAATGAGATGAAAATCTGTGCATCTTTATTCCAAACATGAGATGCCCACATTTCAGATGGAAAAGGGAATTTTGAGGAAAATGCTGGTTGGTAGAATTGGGAATTGGGAATCTGAAATTAACGTTTTGGAAGATTTGTTTGGGGAGCCACCTTAACTGCAGCTTTTACGAACAAGAATGTTTTCTTTATACAGAACATAAAGGATGCTGATCAAGAGTTTTGGTATGTTGATTTTGAGGGTAAGATTCCTTGGAAAATAGTTCTGATGCAATCAATGTTTTGTCACGTAAATTACAAATGGAAGTTCAATTAAAATATTGGAGTGGTTGAAACGGCATTTCAGCATTATTTCCCTCACGATCTTAAAGCATAGATTTATCTAGCTGCTGCTGGATATTCAAATTAAAATGTCTTGGTCAGTCAGCCGTGCACTGCGGGGTTCGGATATAGTTGTAAAGGGTATTAAAGTTTCTGATAATCTTTGTTGTCCTGGAAAACCGCATGGGTGTCAGATATGATAGCAACTAATCCCAAGGCAGCATTTGTATCAAAATAGTAAGGGGGGAGGTGGAAGGAAATCATAAAACAAAGCCAAGAACAAAGAAAGGAAAAATGATTTAAAGTTTTCATGTAGATATTTCCTCAACAGTACAGGATGGTGAGAGGAGATCCAATTGTGGCATGGCATGTGTGTGAGAGTATAAAAGAATACAATCATAAAGGTGAAAACTCACACCAGAGGAAAGAATAGTCAGTTTTTAGCTCCAGTAACTGAGCAGCTCCCAGGTGATAATGGCAATGCTAAGATGACAGACCTGTGTGAGCACACCTGTGTGAATATGAGTGGGCCAGTGATTCCCTCAAGAAATGTACAAATATTTACAACCAAGTTTGTTCCAAAGGATGCTTTGATAATTAACTGTACGTTGGAGGATGGGGGTGGAGTGTAAAGGTTGACAATGTGAGTAAATATCGTGAGAATACTTAGATGTCAGTACATAACCCACCAAAATGCTATCATTATGAATGATACCTGGAAAGAGATAGATTTATCGAGATCTCATCAAGAGGGAGACCACTGGCCTTGACCAGAAGAAATGACAAGGCAGAAACCTACAAAATGTGGTTTTGGTACATACGACAATTGTTTGTTGTCTATTTTGCCTGTGAATAATCCATTTTTCTTACAATATGCATTGGTGGGACAAACATATTTGTATAGGAACAGCAGCCACAAGTTCTACCAAGGGATGGGAACTAAGCACATTGGAAAGTCACAATATCATCACTGGAGTGTGACTTTAGATCTGGCTGTTGGAGGATGAACATTGTCTCATCCAGCAGTAAACACGGTAATGAAGGAGAATCTCACAACCCAGCAAACTAATAGGGAATGTTATTTATGGGATTACGTTGTTACTGATTCCTCACTTGACTGCAGATGGGACACAAGGAGGAGGCAAAAGAGATAATCCGTCAATGGGCAAAACACACCAATGTAATTAAATCGCACGCTCGTTACACAGATGAAATATTGAGTAACCCAGATTTTTGGAGTAAGTTTGGGAATTGGGGATCATATATTTGATTGCATTCATGGTGCTGTTGTAATACTAATTTTATGTACCCTACAATTGTATTACTTAATGTGTATCAACTTAGCAAGGAAGGCTGAAATAATGGAAAAAGAAGCGGTGTGCTACACACAGCGCTGAAATAACGACACGTAGTCAGTGAGCTGCAGTTGCAAAAGAGGTTTATTCAAACTTCGCGGCCTCGCTTTAAAGCCTTCCTGTTCCCACCCTCCCCGGGCGCGGATGCTGTAGGGGGCATGTATTCACAGTCCCGTCCCGCGCGCGGGCTTTTCCCCTTGCTGGTGAAGCAGGTTTGCGCCCTCTTTGGACCGGCCTCAATGCCGGCACGCGCCACTTTGTGAGCCGGTTCGAGTGCGCTGGGAAGTGGGTCGCCACATAGCCCCCCCCCAGAACCGGCGATACACCCCCCAATGTCCTCAGTCTGGGTCGGACTCTGTTTGGGAGGTCTGCCTCTGCGCCGCGGTGCCTGAATCTCGACCGGCTGCGCCAAGTCCACATGGGCCGGTTTGAGTCGGTCCATCGTGAAAACCTCCTCTTTCCCCCCAAAGTCCAGCACGAATGTGGACCCGTTGTTTCTGATCACCATGAACGGCCCCTTGTAGGGCCGCTGTAGCGGTGTCCGGTGTCCGCCCCGTCGTACAAAAACAAACTTACAGTTTTGCAGGTCTTTGGGTACGCAGGTCAGGTTCTGCCCATGCTGCCAAGTGGGTATGGGGGCCAGGTTACCCAGCCTCTCGCATAGTCTGCCCAGGACTGCTGCGGGTTCTTCCTCTTGCCCCCTTGGGGCTGGTATGAACTCTCCTGGGATGACCAGGGGTGCGCAGTACACCCACTCGGATGACGAGGCGTGCAGATCGTCTTTGGGCGCCGTGCAGATTCCAAGCAGAACCCAGGGAAGCTCGTCCACCCAGTTAGGTCCTCTCAGGCGGGCCATGAGAGCTGACTTCAGGTGACAGTGGAAACGCTCCACCAGTCCGTTCGACTGTGGGTGGTAGGCAGTTGTGTGGTGCAACTGTGTCCCCAAAAGGCTGGCTATAGCTGACCACAGGCTGGAGGTGAACTGGGCGCCTCTGTCAGAGGTAATGTGGGCCAGTACACCAAAGCGAGATACCCAGGTTGCGATCAGTGCTCGGGCACAAGATTCGGAGGTGGCGCCAGTGAGCGGGACCACCTCTGGCCATCTTGTGAACCGGTCCACGATAGTCAGGAGGTGCCGCGCTCCTCGCGACACTGGCAGGGGCCCCACGATACCCACATGAATGTAGTCGAAACGCCGGCGGGTGGGATGGAACTGCTGCGGCAGAGCTTTGGTGTGCTGCTGCACCTTGGCAGTATGGCAGTGCGGCAGTGAATGCACGTTCTGGCCCATTCACTGACCTGCTTGTGGAGTCCGTGCCAAATGAACCTGTTGGCTACCATCTGGATGGTTGACCTGATGGAGGGGTACGCTAAGCTGTGAATGGAGCTGAAAACGCGCTGCCGCCAGGCTGCCGGAACGACGGGACGGGGTTGGCCGGTGGTGACGTCACAGAGTAGGGTCCTCTCACCTGGGCCTACGGGGAGGTCCTGGAGCTGCAAACCGGAGACTGCAGTTCTGTAACTAGGGATCTCCTCGTCTGACTGCTGCGCCTCCGCCAGCGCTTCATAGTCTATCCCCTGGGACAGGGCTTGGATGTTAGGGCGGGAGAGGGCGTCCGCCACGACATTGTTCTTTCCCGAGACATGCCGGAAATCCGTCATGTATTCGGAGATGTAGGACAGATGTCGCTGCTGGCGGGATGACCAGGGATTGGACACCTTTGTGAACGCAAAGGTAAGCGGTTTGTGGTCCGTGAACGCGGTGAAGGGCCTACCTTCTAAGAAGTACCTGAAATGCCGGATTGCCAGGTATAGCGCCAACAGTTCCCTGTCAAAAGCACTGTATTTGAGCTCGGGTGGTCGTAGGTATTTGCTGAAAAACGCCAGGGGTTGCCAGCGACCCTCGATGAGTTGTTCCAGCACTCCACCAACTGCCGTGTTAGATGCGTCCACTGTGAGGGCGGTAGGGACGTCCATTCTGGGGTGCACTAGCATCGCGGTGTTTGCCAAGGCTTCTTTGGTTTTAATGAAAGTGGTGGCGGACTCCTCGTCCCAGGTAATGTCCTTGCCCGGACCGGACAGCAAAGCGAACAGGGGGCGCATGATTCGGGCAGCTGAAGGGAGGAAGCGGTGGTAGAAATTTACCATACCCATGAATTCCTGAAGGCCTTTGATTGTGGTGGGTCAGGGGAAATGGCGGACCGCATCTACCTTAGCGGGCAGAGGGGTTGCCCTGTCTGTAGTGATCCTGTGGCCCAGGAAGTCGATGGTGTCGAGCCCTAACTGGCATTTGGCCAGGTTGATTGTTAGGCCGTATTCATTCAGTCGGGCGTAGAGTTGACAGAGGTGGGACAGATGCTCCTGACGACTACTGCTGGCTATGAGGATGTTGTTCAAATAGATTAAAGCGAAGTCCAGGTCACATCCCACCGCGTCCATTAACCACTGAAACGTCTTTAGACCGAACGGCATGCGGAGGAACTCGAAAAGGCTGAAAGGGGTGATGAGTGCCGTTTTGGGGATATCGTCTGGATGCATCGGGATTTGATGGTATCCTTGGACGAGGTCTACCTTGAAGAAGATCCGTGCGCCGTGCAGGTTTACTGCAAAGTCCTGAATGTGCGGCACAGGGTAGCGGTCCGGTGTTGTAGCCTCGTTCAGCCTGCAGTAGTCGCCGCACGGTCTCCAACCCCGTTGCTTTGGGCACCATGTGCAGGGGGGAGGCCCATGGGCTGTCGGACTGCCGTATGATCCCCAATTCCTCCATCCTCTTGAACTCCTCCTTCGCCAGTCGGAGCTTGTCCGGGGGAAGCCTTCGAGCACGGGCGTGGAGGGGTGGTCCCTGTGTCGGGATGTGGTGCTGTACGCCGTGTCTGGGCATGGCTGCCGTGAACTGCAGCGCCAGAACTGATGGGAAATCCGCCAGGACTCTGGTGAAGTCGTTGTCGGACAGCGTGATGGAGCCGAGGTTTGGGGCTGGCAACTGGGCTTCACCCAGGGAGAATGTTTGAAAGGTCTCGGCGTGGACCAGTCTCTGCCTCAGTAGGTCGACCAGTAAGCTGTGAGACTGCAAAAAATCCGCTCCCAGGAGCGGTTGGGCTACGGCGGCCAGTGTGAAGTCCCATGTGAATTGGCTGGAGCCGAACTGTAGCCGCACCGTACGGGTGCCGTAGGTCCTTACTGTGCTGCCGTTTGCGGCCCTCAGGGTGGGACCTGGTTCTCTGTTGCGGGTGTCGTAACTCATCGGAGGTAAGACGCTGATCACGGCTCTGGTTTCGACCAAAAAACAGCGTCCCGACTGCTTGTCCCAGACATACAGGAGGCTATCCCGATGGCCAGCCGCTGTAGCCATCAGCGGCGGCTGGACCTGGCGTTTCCCGGGAACTTGCAGGGCGGGCTACAGCGGCGGGCTTCTGCGCCCCACCGCTGGTGGTAGAAGCACCATTGTTCATTGGTCTCTGCACTCCTGCCTCTGGGGTTAGCGGGCTGTGCAGCCGGGCCTGGTCTGGTTTGCTGCCGGGAGCGTGGCCTGGTGATCTGTGCGACAGATGCCCCACTCTCCTCCTTGGCTTTCCACAGCACGTCTGCCTGGGCCGCCACCTTCTGGGGGTCACTGAAATCCGAGTCGGACTGCAGCAGGCGTATGTCCTCGGGCAGCTACTCCAGGAATGTCTGCTCAAACATGAGGCAGGGCTTGTGACCTCCAGCCAGGGACAGCATCTCGTTCATCAAAGCCGATGGTGGTCTGTCTCCCAAACCATCCAGGTGCAGTAAGTAGGCAGCTCGCTCGTGCCGTGAGTGTTCGAAAGTCCTTATGAGCAGGGCTTTGAATTCCGTGTATTTGCCGTCCGCCGGGGGAGACTGTATGAACTCCTCAACCTGGGCGGCTGTCTCCTGGTCGAGGGAGCTCACCATGTAGTAGTAACGTGTGGCATCTGAGGTTATCTGCCGAATGTGGAATTGGGCTTCTGCTTGCTGGAACCATAGGTGAGGTCGCAGCGTCCAGAAGCTTGGCAGTTTTAACGAAACTGCATGAACAGATGTAGCGTCATTCATCTTCGGTCCAAATATCGTTTGGGCCGTCAGGGTCACCAATTGTAGCGGTGTGCTACACGCAGTGCTGAAATAACGACACGTAGTCAGTGAGCTGCAGTTGCAAAAGAGGTTTATTCAAACTTTGCGGCCTCGCTTTAAAGCCTTCCTGATCCCGCCCTCCCCAGGCGGGAATACTGTAGGGGGCGTGTATTCACAGTCCCGTCCCGCGCGCGGGCTTTTCCCCTTGCTGGTGAAGCAGGCTTCTTTGGGACCGGCCTCAATGCCGGCGCGCGCCACTTTGTGAGCCGGTTCGAGTGCGCTGGGAAGTGGGTCGCCACAGGATGATGCTTTTATAAACTAGCAGAGATGGTTGTCAGTATAAAGTGTGAATTTGGTAAGTAAATGTTAGTATTATTTATATAATGTAAGTGTTACACATGTAATAGGTGTCCATGGCATTTATATGGGGAGTCAAGAGAATGAGAGGAGGATAATGCTCCTAAGAATCAAGAGGAGGGAGATGTTCGCCAAAAAGAATGACAATGTGAATAGGAATGGACACTGCCATTTTGCAACTATCTACGCAGCCCCCATTTTGCAAACTCTTTGAACTAATTTCTTGCTCTGGAATAATTTAATCAGAACAATGGACTATCTGTGCAGGAGGGTTTCTGCTAATGACCTGCTCAACTCAAGACAACTCTCAGACAAGTAACTATTTATTCTGTAAAACGGCCGGTTTGTGAAAGCTGCAGGAGGAGGCTCAGGCTACATCCACACTAGACCGGACAATTTTGAAAACACCGGCTTCACGTAAATACGATAGGCGTCCACACCAGGCGTTTTTGAAAATAGCTCCGTCCACATTAAAACGGGTATTTGGACGAATCTCCTCCTACTGGACACATCTACAGAAAACAAGCGACATGTTTGGGGTTGAATCTCGCTGTGAATGTTCATGTTTGTGTAGTTACAGACTAGAAAAACTTAAAAGGAAATTGCCAAACGATGGACAGCTGTTGGCTCTCACGCAGGAGGACTGAAAACTAAAAAAAAAACAAATACTGGAGCATATGGGGGCAACCGACAGGGAGTTTAAGGGCAGTATGACCCGGCTGATGACGAACATTGAAAAACTGACTATCTCTGTTGCATTAATAAAGCATCTTGTTAAATGTATAAAACATGTCTGCATCAGTGTTATCTAGTATTTCCATACAATGTTACATTAGGCTGTTACATATCTATTGTCAGAGAAGTACTTGCATAAATAGGTAAACCACCCTCATGCGAGCACGGACAGAAAACAGGGCAAAGTGAGTATACTTATTTATTCAGTAAGTTATGGGTCAAAGTATTTGGTGAGTACACTTCTAACTCTTCTGGATTCAGTCTCGTTGCCATCTGTTCTGAAATTGTTAGGTTGTGTGGGGGTTGCATTCAAGAAAACTATGAAATGCCACCATCTGTTCCGGCACGTCATGACAGCGTTTTAAAAAATATCTGGTTACCCCGTCCACATTACTCTGCCCAATTCGGCATTTTCAAGTTTACACACTCTGGAGGGCGTTTTAGAAAAGCTCCATTTTCGGGGGAGGAAAACGCCGTTTCAGTGTGGACAGAGGGTCAAAACGAAGAGAAAAAGCTTCGGTTATGGATTTATCCGGTGTAGCCTCAGTGTCTGGGTTACCAGGTTTGACTGGTTTGAACCAGTCAGAGTTGAAAGGAACAAAAGGCGTGAGGCCAAGTGCAGAAACAATTGTAACCCTGGACCAGAGCCAATAAGTAAGTGACCCAGGTAGGTGAGGTGACCTCGAGCCAATGGGATGAAAAAGCAACATTTGAACTGATATGAAGTGATATAAAAGTCAGGAGGTCTACATCCTTGGATGTGGAGCACCTGGTAGACATGTGGAGATTAGGTTGGAACCTCGAAAAACACCAGGCCATCGTAGACTCCTTTCCTGGGTAATACCGTTTCTATTCTTTGACTGTTCATGCAGGGTCAAGGAAACTTAGAAGGTGTGCACATAGGTATTAGGTTGTGCAAATTCACATGCTCTTCATTTGAGACAATAAAGGTACTTGTCTGTAAATTCCGATTCTAATTGTGCCTCTTTGATCATTATTACTAAGGGTTGTGACAGATTGGCATCCCTTTTGGGGGGTTCAAGGATAAACCTCTTTGTTGAGCCTGTGGAAGACTTCAGTCAGACCACATGGGTGAGGTACAAAGAGATCTGGGTCTGGGTAGTTAGTGGTTATCTACCCAGGATACAAAAAATCAGGGAAGTCTGCAAGTCTGGAGGATATGGATAGTTAATATTGGAGGGATCACCTCCAGAAATAGAAATAGCCACAATTTGGGGGAGGATGCTGGTCACACCGGCGGCAGTGAAGGGGAAACCACTGGTGAAGCTCTTTGGAAGATTGCTCAGGGGAAATTGTCAGACAGGAATGTAAATGATTACAGGGGCCAATAGCAGGCGCCTCTCTAATTGGGGATTGTTTGGAATGTAGGCAGAAAGCTAAAGCAGAGCAAGAAATCCCAGAAGAGGAAAACTTAAAATATTGGCAGAAAGGTCAAATAGAGCATGCGAGATCAGAGGAGGAACACACCGAAAGTTATAGCAGAGCGAGACAGTAGAATTGGAAAGTATAGAATATCAGGGGAAAATCGTAGATGAGCGAGACAAAGTAGAAATGGAAGATATGGAATTTTAGCGAGAAGCTAAAGCAGAGCGGGAGAGATTAGAAGGGGAAAACAAAAGGCCCCAAAAGGAGGTGGAAAACCTTAAAGAGAAGCTTACTGATTTGCTGGGGCAGGGAAGTCTGGATCTGACACGTGTGTACCAGTTTCAGTTAAAGCGAGAAAAGCTGGTTAAAGAAAAGATTAAGCAAGAAAAAGCAGCCCAAGAAGGTGAGAATGAAGTGTGTGTGTGTGGGGGAGGGAGGGGGAGAGTTAAAAAACAATGCAGTGATTTGAAGACTGCTGTAAATGTGCTACAGGAATCAGTTCATGAAAAGTAACACTGGAGGTCAGACACAAAAGCTACAGAGCCAGTTTGCTGCACAGGGAGGAATAATATGTGCTTTTAGATCTGCAGGCCGTGAGTAGGATGAATGTGGATTGGAGTGATCTAGCAGATAAGGTGAGCAGATATGGTTATGACGAGGAGCGTCCTTTTTTCAGCCAACATACACCCAAAAATAGCCTGTTTAATCCCAGTGACCCTACACATACTGAGGCATGGGAATTTTGGAAAATAATTTGGGAGAAGTATGAGAGAAGGAAGTGCAGGTGTTAGTCCCTGGAGAGCAATGCAGGGTTTAGATGATGCTGAGAAGGGAGATTGATTATAATGTGCTTGCATCCGAACGTACACTCTGCTTTGCAGAATCACAGTGACCTGCTGGGGGAACAAATGAGGCGTTAAAGAATGCGATACTGACTGTCATGGGAAATAACACTGAGAATCTAATAGACATGCTATCAGAGGAAAGGAGAACACTGCATTCGCACCTCATTTGTGAATGGTATTCAAGATATGTATGGATTAACATAAGATCGAGATCATTAAGAACTGGGATCTACAAATAGATAGTTAAGAATACTAGGAACCCATATCACTGATAACTCCAGAAAGATGTTCGAACTGTTTGGTCCCAGTGACCTGACTCACACTGAGACATGGGTACTTTGGAAAATGGGTAGATATGGGAGAAAGAAGTGCAGGAGTTAGATTTTAACATCAGCAATACTTGAGTACTTCAGAGGCAACCAAAGTGTTTTTCCTTTAAGAAAATACAAGAGGTATCATGTGGGGAAATGCAGGCCAGGATGGAAGCCAGCAGAGAGACCGCAGAAGAGAAATATACGCAGCACTGTAGTACACCTTCCCCGATTCGGGGAAACTGTTGTCAGGGGCAAGCATCCACATACAGTGCTCAAACCTGTTTCAGCTGTGGTAATGTGGGTCATTATGCCTGGAACTGTACAGTGAACAGTTAATTTAATCTGAATCCTATCTTAGATCAGAGATTGGAGTTACAGGAAGGTCCAAATATGTTAGAATTTTGTTTAATGTGGGAACGTCATGCTGTAAACTTGTTGAATGTTGTTTAGCTGTGCATGATGAATATCGAACAGCATTTCTTCGTTTCAATGCCTTGGAGTAACACATTTTCTCAAGTTTGTCGGATTGTAACTGAATATTTTGGTGAAGGTTTAACCCTTAGATTTAAGGTGGCACTGGTGAATCTCAGCAATTCCTGGAAGATCTCTAATAAAACAAGGAAAACAACTAAATACTTTATTAATCACACTTTTTTCTGGCAAAAGATCATTCCAAGTAATTGTCTGTAACTTCCCTTTGGAAGTAGAGGCAATTCAATGCTACAAAACTGAAGAAAGGCGAGGCGGTGGGCACATTGCTGAGAACGAGGAGGGCATTATTTAAGCACTGTATCAAAGGCCAAATTAAGGTCCAGGACCCAGAGTGTACCAATTTGACTGAACCCAATGTTTGGACAGAGATCTTTGTGCCGTGCTGAATTGAGGCAGCAAGGTCAGGCACCAAGGGTGTACTGATTCAACTGAAATTGATATTTGGGCAGAGATTTAATTGCAGAGCTGAATCCGAAAGTTCAGGCACAGTCTGAATTGAGGGGCTGGGCTCCAGGCCCCAGAGCATATCAAAGTGGGTTTTAGCTGTTTCAGAAAGGACAGGGAAGGAGGCAAAAGAGGTGGGGGTGTGGCACTGTTGATCAGAGATAGTGTCACGGCTGCAGTAAAGGAGGATGTCATAGAGGTATTGTCTACGGAGTCTCTGTGGGTGGAGGTTAGGAGCAGGAAGGGGACAATAACTTTACTGGGTGTTTTTTAAGGACCGCCCAATAGTAACAGGGATATCAAGGAGCAGATAGGGAGAGAGATCCTGGAAAGGTGTAATAATAACAGAGCTGTCGTGATGGAAGATTTTAATTTCCCAAATATCGATTGGCATCTCCTTAGAGCGATGGGTTTAGATGGGGTGAAGTTTGTTAGGTGTGTTCAGGAAGGTTTCTTGACACGGTATGTAGATAAGCCTACAAGAGGAGAGACTGTACTTGATTTGGTATTGGGAAATGAACCTGGTCAGATGTCAGATCTCTCAGTGGGAGAGCATTTTGGAGATAGTGATCATAATTCTATCTCCTTTACAATAGCATTGGAGAGAGATAGGAACAGACAACTTAGAAAAGTGTTTAATTGGAGTAAGGGGAATTATGAGGCTATCAGGCAGGAAACTGGAGGCTTAAATTGGAAACAGACATTCTCAGGGAAATGTACGTAAGAAATATGGCAAATATTCAGGGGATATTTGTTTAGAGTTCTGTATAGGTACGTTCCAATGAGACAGGGAAGTTATGGTAGGGTACAGGAACCGTGGTGTACAAAGGCTGTAATATATCTAGTCAAGAAGAAAAGAAAAGCTTACAAAAGGTTCAGAAAGTTAGGTAATGTTAGAGATCTAGAAGATTATAAGGCTACTAGGAAGGAATTTAGGAAGGAAATTATGAGAGCCAGAAGGGGCCATGAGAAAGCCTTGGCAGGCAGAATTAAGGAAAACCCCGAGGCATTCTACAAGTATGTGAAGAGCAAGAAAATAAAATGTAAACAAATAGGGCTTATCAAGTGTGACAGTGGGAAAGTGTGATTGGAACCTAAGGAAATAGCAGAGGTACTTATTGAATGCTTTGCTTCAGTATTCACTATGGAATACTTAGTCATTACTACAATCTTAGTGACTGAAAAGCTTCAGCATGTAGATATTAAGAAAGAGGATGTGCTGGAGCTTTTGGAAAGCATCAAGTTGGATAAGTTGCTGGGACCGGAAGAAATGTACCCCAGGCTACTGTGGGAGGTGAGGGAGGAGATTGCTGAACCTCTGGCGATAATCTTTGCATCATTAATGGGGACGGGAGGGGTACCGGAGGATTGGAGGGTTGCGGATGTTGTTCCTTTATTCAAGAAAGGGAGTAGATAAATTTGGATTTAATCTATTTATTTTTTGTGGTGTAATATATAATTGATGTAAAAATTATATTGTACTAATCTAAATTGGACATTTATTGTATCTGTCATACTATCAAGACATAGTCTTGACCAATTTGTTTAATCAAATTTAATATTCAAATCAGTTACCCATTTTTGTCTTGACTTATGGATTCCTGGTTTAATTGTCTGTTTATGAATCAAATTATACATACAAGATGTAATTTTTTTAATTTTTCTTTTTTGAATTAAAGTCTCTATTTCATTAGGTTTTGGCATTAACATTGTATGACCCAGTTTATCTCTTAAATAGCTCTTTAATTGAAAATAACAGAAAAGAGTGTTATTTGATATTTTATATTTTTTGTTTAATTGATCAAATGACATCAATATAATTTTTTACATCAATTATATATTACACCACAAAAAATAAATAGATTAAATCCAAATTTATCTGATCAATGTTTTCGATGTAATCAAGATATTGGTACCAAGATATTGGTACTTTTTTACATTCTACTTGGTCCTGTGCCAAAATTCAACCTTTTTGGATAAATTTAAGAGTTTTATTGGAACAAATTATCAGAATACAACTTCCATATAACCCAATATTATTTTTATTAGGTGATTTTGAAGAGATAAAACCAAACTCAATTTGAACAAATATCAGAAAGAATTTATAAAAATTGCTTTGGCAGTAGCCAAAAATACTTTTGCAGTTACTTGGAAATCAATGAAATTTTTAGCTGCATTCCACTTGAAAAAATTACTTATAATTTAAGAAATAAATACGACATATTTCTGAAAATTTGGCGCCCTTACTTACAAAAGATAGGATTAAATATATAGGTGCTCTGAAGATAAAGTTATTAATCATCTGGTGAAAAATAAATATATATATATTAAAGTTATTTTGAATTCCATGGAGCATGTGGGGATCTTCCGATATCCAGGCATTCTTTCTTTCTTTCTTTCTTTCTTTTTTTTTTCTCTTTTTAGATAGGGATGTTAAGGGGGGGAGGGTTAAGGGGAGGGGGAGTGCTGATATATATATCACTATTCTACTATTCTATTTCATGTAATTATCTTAAAAAATCAAATAAAAAGTTTATTAAAAAAAAAGGAGTAGAGATAGCCCAGGAAATTATAGACCAGTGAGTCTTACATCACT
Organism: Hemitrygon akajei; assembly: GCF_048418815.1. Lineage (NCBI taxonomy): Eukaryota > Metazoa > Chordata > Chondrichthyes > Myliobatiformes > Dasyatidae > Hemitrygon > Hemitrygon akajei. The sequence goes on from NC_133130.1 coordinate 138,980,555, forward strand.
GGTTGGTAAGTTGATGGAGAAGATCCTGAGAGGCAAGCTTTATGTACATTTGGAGAGGTATAATACGATTAGGAGTAGTCAGCATGGCTTTGTCAAAGGCAGGTTGTGCCTTACGAGCCTGATTGAATTTTTTTAAGGATGCGACTAAACACATTGATGAAGGAAGATCAGTAGATGTAGCGTATATGGATTTCAGCAAGGCATTTGATAAGGTACTCCATGCAAGGATTATTGAGAAAGCAAGGAGGCATGGGATACAAAGGGACATTGCTTTGAAGATCCAGAACTGGCTTGCCCACAGAAGGCAAAGAGTGGTTGTAGACGAGTCATATTCTGTATGGAGGTTGGTGACTAGTGGGGTGCCTCAGGATCTGTTCTGGGACCCTTACTGTTTGTGATTTTTATAAATGACCTGGATGAGGAAGCGGAGGGATGGGTTAGTAAGTTTGCTGATGACACAAAGGTTGGGGGTGTTGTGGACAGTGTGGAGGGCTGTCAGAGGTTACAGCAGGGACATTGATAAGATGCAAAACTGGGCTGAGAAGTGGCAGATGGAGTTCAACCCAGATAAGTGTGAGGTGGTTCATTTTGGTAGGTCAAATATGATGGCAGAGTATAGTATTAATGGTAAGACTCTTGGTAGTGTGGAGGATCAGACGGATCTTGGGGTCCGAGTCCATAGGACGCTCAAAGCAGCTGCGCAGGTTGACTCTGTGGTCAGGAAGGCATGCGGTGTATTGGCCTTCATCAATCATGGAATTGAATTTAGGAGCTGAGAGATAATGTTGCAGCTATATAGAACGCTGGTCAGGTCCCACTTGGAGTACTGTGCTCAGTTCTGGTCACCTCACTACAGGAAGGATGTGGAAGCCATAGAATGGGTGCAAAGGAAATTTGGAAGGATGTGGCCTGGATTGGGGAGCATGCCTTATGAAAATAGGTTGAGTGAACTTCACCTTTTCTCCTTAGAGGGAAGGAGGATGAGAGGTGACCTGATAGAGGTGTACAAGATGATGAGAGGCATTGATCGTGTGGATGGTCAGCAGCTTTTCCCTAGGGCTGTAATAGTTGCCACAACAGGACACAGGTTTAAGGTGCTGGGAAGTAGGTACAGAGGAGATGTCAGGGGTAAGTTTTTTACTCAGAAAGTGGTAAGTGCGTGGACTGGGCTGCCAGCAATGGTGGTGGAGGCGGATACAATAGGGCCTTTTAAGAGACTTTTAGATAGGTACATGGAGCTTAGTAAAATAGAGGGCTACAGGTAAGCCTAGTAATTTCTAAGGTAGGGACATGTTCACCACAACTTTATGGGCTGAAGGGCCTGTATTGTGCTGTAGGTTTTCTATATTTCTATGTTTCTATGACTGAACCTGATGTTTGGACATTGAATTGGATGCCGGGCAAGATTGTAAGGGTCACGGTGTCTGTGTCCGAGGTGTGAGAAAGGCCGGTTCAGATCGCAGCTCACGAGGTTTTCTCGGCTCCGTGCTGAGTTATACTGAACTATGGGAGTCTCCTACCGAGTCCAGTTCAGAAAGTTTTTTGGTTGCTTTTTTTTTCTCCCTGCACATTTGGTGCTCTTTTTAAAATGGGTTCTTTTATTTTTTTATGAGTTCTTTTTTAATGGGCATGATATTTTTTTTCTTGCTGCACGTTGGGTGTTTGTCGGTGTTTGTTTATATGGGTTCATCCGGGTTACTTTACTTCATGGCAGTCTGTTAGCAGGCGAATCTCAGAGCGGTAATGCATACATCCTTTGAATTGTGAACTTGAGAGCAAACCCAAATTGAATAAATATCAGAAAGAATTTATAAAAAGGCTATTGCAGTTACTTGGAAATCGGATACATACTTAAGTATAGATCATTGGAAGAAAGAAATTTATGGCTGTATTCCACTTGAAAAAATTACTTATAATTTAAGAGATAAATATGAAACATTTTTGAAAATTTGGCGCCCTTATTTACAAAAGACAGGATTAAATATATAGGTGCTCTGAAGATGAAATAATTGGTTATTTGGGGAAATAAATAAATATATATACTAAAGTTATTACGAACTCCATGGAGCATGTGGGGATCTTCCAATATCCAGGCACTCTTTCTTTTTTTTCTTTCTTTCTTCTTTTTTTTCTATAGGGATGTTAGGGGGGAGGGGTTAAGGGGAGGGGGTATGGGTAATATATATTTTTTTCATATACTTTTATTTCTGTAATTACTTGAAAACGCAATAAAAAAAGTTTAAAAAAAAAGATATTCTGAAGTGGTTTAATTTGTGAATGGTTTGATGTTTCAAATGTTTTGTGAGTGAAATATGGCCACGTGATTTCATTTGTAAGAGATAGAGAGAGAGAGTGAGAGTGCGTGTGAATCCGTGTGTGTGTGAGAGAGAGAAAGAGAGAGAGAGAGAGAACACAGCCTGTCCTGTGTTTACTCAATTGATATTGAGAGGAAGTTTGAATTAAGTTTGAAAATGGTGTTCACGTGAAATATTTAGACTGAAGTAAATTCACTCATATATTTTAAGAGGCTGTGTCTTTAACAGGTTGTATCAATGTGTTAATGTATCAGGACCCCCCCCCCCCCCCCACCCAGCAGTTATTTTTCTCTACCTCAGTTATTTTCACGTTGAGAATTAACTGTTTATTAAGTTTTGCAGTTACTTGTGAAGTTCTGAAAGGGAATAATACAGGCATGGATTTTGGTTTTGTTTTGTTTGTGCATTTGGTTTGTTTCATGTTTAGAGAGACCCAGATTCCACACTGGCCATGTGCAATCTAAGTTAAGGAGATAGAAATCTGTACATCTTTATTTCGATTATGAGATGCCCACATTTCAGAAGGAAATAGGAATTTAGGGAAACTGATGATTGGTAGGCAGTTAAATTGGGAATTTGAAATGAACAGTTTGGATGGAGAACCAACCTAAATGTTGATTTTACTAACAAGACTGTTTTCTTTATACAGAACATAAAATATTTTGCTAAAGACTTTTAACATGTTGATTTTGATTTGAGATTCCTTAGAAAATAGTTTTCATGCCATCAGAGTTTTGTCATGTAAATTACAAATGGAAGTTCAATTTAAATTTTGGACTGGATGAAACAGCTTTTCAGCATAATTCCCTCACCATCTTAAAGCACAGATTTATCTAGCGGCTGGTGGATGTTCCAATTAAAACGTCTTGGTCAGTCAGTCTTTGCACTGCAGGGTTGGTATGTAGTTGTAAAGGGTAGCAAAGTGTCCACCTTTCTTACAGATAATCTTCGTTGTACTGGAGTACCACTTGGGTGCTAGGATATGATTGCGAATGATCCCAAAGCACCATCAAAATGATAAGGGGAGAGGTGGAAGGAGATCGGAAAGCAAAACCAAAAACAAAGTGACAAACAAAGGAAAAATTGTTTAAATTTTTCATGAAGATGGTTCCTCCTCAGTACAGGATGGTGAGAGGATAAACAACTGTGGGATGTATGTAAGAGTATAAAAGAACACAATCACAAGGGTGAAAGCTCAAAGGGAATAATAGTCAGTTTTTAGCTCCAATCACTGAGCAGCCATTAGGTACTGATGGCAATGCCAAGATGACAGATCTGTGGGATCACACCTGTGTGAATATGAGAGGGGTAGTGATTCACTCAAGATATATACAAGTACTTACAGGCAAAGCATGCTTTTGTGGCGACCCACTTCCTAGCGCACTCGAACCGGCTCACAAATAGCCAGCGCGCCGGCATAAAGGCCAGTCCCAAAAGGGCGCCAAGTCTGCTTCACCAGCGAGGGGAAAAGCCCACGCGCGGGACAGGACTGTGAATACGTGCCCCCTACAGCATCCACGCCCGGGGAGGGCGGGATCAGGAAGGCTTTAAAGCGAGGCCGCGAAGTTCGAATAAAATCTCTTTTGTAACTGCAGTTCATCGACTACATGTCGTTATTTCAGCGCTGCGTGAAGCACACCGCTACACTTTGATCATTAACTGTACACAGGAGGACATTGTACAGGGGGGAAGTAGAGTGTAAAGGTTCACAATGTGGGAAAATATTGTGCGAGTACCTGGATATCCTTAAGTGACCCTCCAACACATGCTATTCTTATGAATGGTACTGGGAAAGGAATAGATTTATCAAGCTACCATCAAGAGGGAGACCACTGGTCTTGCCGAAGAAATGACAAAGGAGAAACCTACAAATTATGGTTTCGATACTTAGGACAATTGTTTGTTGTCTATTTTGCCTGTGAATGATTCATTTTAGTTACAGAATGCATTGGTGGGACAAACATGTATAGGAACAGCAGCCACAAGTTCTACCAAGGGATGGGAACAATGCACATTGGAAAGTCACAATGTCATCACTGGGAGCATGACTTTAGAACTGGCTATTGGAGAACAAACATTGTTTCAGCCAGCAGTAAATACAATAATAAAGGGGAATCTCACATCCCAACAGACTGATGCAGACCGATACTTTATGTTGTTACTAATTCCTCACTTGACGGCAGATGGGGCACGTGCTGTGGAGGAGTCATGAGAAATAATCCATCAATAGGCAAACCATACACGTGTGATGAAAACATATGCTCATAAGGCAAATGAGATATTGAGTGACCCAGATATTTGGAGTAACTTTTGGAACTGGGGAACAAATGTTCAATTACATCCGTGGATGGGAAAGTATCACATGCTGCTCTAATATTAGTTTATGTACCCTGATAATTGTATTGTTCAATGTATATCAACTTAGAAAAAGGAAGGCTGAAATAATGAAACATTTGAGGATGATGGTTTTAGAAAAAAGCAGAGATAATTGTCAGTATAAAGTGTGTGAATCAGTATGTAACTGTTGGCATTATTTCTATAATGTTGGTATTACACGTACTAGTTGTCCATGACATTCCTATGAGCAGTCAACAGAATGAAAGGAGGATAATGATCCTAGGACAAATATCCTTGAATGAAGAGGGGGGAAGATGTTGGCCAGAAAGAACAACAATGTGAATAGGAATAGAGGCAGCCATTTTGTGAGACTATCCTTGCAGCCCCCATTTTGCGAACTGTTTGAACTGATTTCTTGCTTGTGAATAATTTAATCAGAACAATGGAGTGTGGATGCAAGGAGTTTTCTGCTAATGACCTGCCAAACTTGAGACCATTCTCAGACCATTTCTGTAAAATGGTCATCTGAGAAGGAACAGGAGGAGGCTCGGTTTTTGGGTCACTTGGTTTGACTGATTTGAACCAGTCAGAGCTGAAAGGAACAAAAGGCACGAGGCTGAGAGCAAAAGCCACAGAACAATTCTGGCTGTTGCCCTGGACCAGAAGATGACCCAGGCAGGTCAGGTGTCCTCATCAAATGTCAAGAGAAATAGAAATGTGAACTAGCAGTTAGTGCAGAGCACTAATTTCCCCTCAATAATAAATATGCCATTTTGGATACTTTTGTGGGGGATGACCTCCCGGGGAATGCCACAGAGACCACGTTACTGCCAATGAGCATGGGTCCATGGTGCAGAAGAAGATGGAGAAGAGGGGAGTGGTAGTGATAGGGGACTCAATAGCCAGAGAAACAGACATGAGATTCTGTGGATGTGAATGGGACAAACGGAAGGTATATTGTCTCCCAGGTGCCAGGGTCAGCAATGTCTTGGATCGCATCCACAATAATTTGGAGGGGGAGGGAGTGCAGCCAGATGTCTGGGTACATATTGGTACCAATGACGTAAGAAGGAAAAGCAAAGAGGTCTAGAAAAGAAAATTTCTAGGCAGAAAGCTGAGAAGCAGGACCTCCAGGGTAGTAATTTCTGGATTGCTGCCTGTGCCTCGCACCAGTGAGGATAGCAACAGGATGATCTGCCAGATAAATGCGTGGCTGAGAAGCTGGTGCAGGGGGCAGGGCTTCAGGTTCTTGGATCATTGGGATCTCTTCCCGGGGAGGCATGAACTGTACACGGGACGGGTTTCACCTGAACCCAAGGATGAGCAATATTCTTGTGGGAAAGTTTGTTAGAGCTGTTGGGAGGGTTTAAACTAATTAGGCAGTGGGATGGGAACCGGAGTGAAGGGAGTCAGAATAGAACAGATGGTAAACAAGCACAGATAGCATGCAGTCAGCCTGTTAGGAAGGGCAGGCAGATGATAGGACAAAATTGCAGCCAGCTGGGTGTGTACCAGTACATTGGAGGTGCAAAATCAAAAAGGGTAGCAAATACAATGTTATCTCTCAATGCACAGAGTGTAAGAAATAAGGTGGATGACCCTGTTGCACTATTCCAGATTGTCAAGTATGATGTTGTGGCCATCAGAGAATCATGGCTGAAAGATGGTTGTCATTGGGAGCTGGAAGTCCAAGGTTACTCATTGTATCGGAGGGACAGGAAGGTAGGCAGAGGGAGTGGAGCGGCTCTGCTGGTAAAGAATGATGTAACATAGGATCAGAAGATGTTGAATCTTTGTGGGTTGTTAAGAAACTGCAAGGGTAAAAGGACCCTGATGACAGTTATATACAGGTCTCCCAACAGTTGCTGGGATGTGGACCACAGACTAAAACAGGAAATAGAAAAGGTGTGTCAAAAGGGCAATGTTATGACAGCCGTGAGAGATTTTAACATGCAGGTCAATTAGAAAAATCAGGTTGGTAATGGATCTCAAGAGAATGAGTCTGTTGAATGCCTACGAGATGGCTTTTTAGAGAAGTTTGTTGTTTAACCTACTAGGGGATCAGCTGTATGGGATGAGTGTTATGTAATAAACCAGAGGCGATTAGGGAGCTTAAGGTAAAAGAACTCCTAGTAGTCAGTGATCACAATATGATTGAGTTCAACTTGAAATTTGATAGGGAGAAAGTAAAGTCTGACGTAGCAGTTTTTCAGTGGAGTAAAGGAAATTACAGTGGTATGAGAGACGAGTTGGCCAAAGTAAATTGGAAGGAGATGCTGGCAGGAATGGTAGCAGAGTAGCAATGACATGAGTTTCTGGGAAAAACGAGGAAGGTGCAGGATTTCAAAAACAAAGAAATGCTTAAATAGCAAAATAGTACAACCGTGGCTGACAAAGGCTGTAAAAGTAAAAGAGAGGGCAAACAATGAAACAAAAATTAGGGGGAAGATAGAGGATTGGGAAGCTTTTAAAAATCTACAGAAAGCAACTGAAAGAATCATTAAGAGAGAAAAGATGAAATAGCTTGAAAAATCTTCAAGCTAGCAAACAATATCAGAGTGGATAATAAAAGCTTTTTCAAATATGTAAAAAATAAAAGAGAGATGAGAGTGGACATAGGACAACTAGACAATGAGGCAGGAGAGATAATATCGGGGGACAAGGAGATGGCAGATGAACTAAATGAGTATTTTGCATGAATCTTCACAGTGGAAGACACTAGCATTTGCCAGATGTTGAAGGATGTGAGAGAAGAGAAGTGAGTGCAATTACTATTACAAGAGAGAAGGTGCTCTAAAAGCTGGAAGACTTAAGGGTACATAAGTCACCTGGACCAAATGAACTGCACCCTAGGGTTCTGAAAGATGTAACGGTAGAAATTGTGGCGGCATTAGTAATGATCTTTCAAAAATCATTGGACTCTGGCATGGTGCCAGAGGCCTGGAAAAATGCAAATATCACTCCACTCTTTAAGGAAGGAGGAAAGCAGCAGAAAGGAAATTATAGACCAGTTAGCCTGACCTCAATGATTGGGAAGATGTTGGAATTAATTGTTAATGAAGTTATGGAGTACTTGGTGACACAGGACAAGTTAGGACAAGGTCAGCATGGTTTCCTTAAGGGAAAATCTTGCCTGATGAAACTGTTGGAATTCTTTGAGGAGATTACAAGTAGGATAGATAAAAGGGATGCAGTGGATGTTGTATATTTTGGACTTTCAGAAGGCCTTTGACAAGGTGCCACACATGAGGATGCTTACCAAGTTAAGAGCCCATGGTATTATAGGAAAGTTACTGGCATGGTTAGAGCATTGGATGAATGCAAGATGCACCAAGTGGAAATAAAAGGATCCTTTTCTGGTTCGACTCCGCAGGAGTCAGTGTTGGGGCCACTTCTTTTTATGCTGTATATCAATGATTTAGATAATGGAATAGATGGCTTTGTTGCAAAGTTTACAGATGATATGAAGATTGGAGGAGGGGCAGGTAGTGTTGAGGAAATAGGTAAGATGCAGAAGGACTTAGACAGATTAGGAGAATGGGCAAGAAAGTGGCAAATGAAATATAATGTTGGAAAATGCATGGTCATGCACTTTGGTAGTAGAAATAAATGTGCAGACTGTTTTCTAAATGAGGAGAAAATCCAAAAATCTGAGATGCAAATGGAAACAGGAGTCCTTGTGCAGAACATTTGAAGGTTAACTTGCAGGTAGAGTCAGTGGTGAGGAAGGCAAATGCAATGTTAGCATTCATTTCAAGATGTCTAGAATACAAGAGCAGGGATGTGATGCTGAGGTTTTAAAAGGTACTAGTGAGGCCTCACCTTGAATATTACGAACAGTTTTGGCTCCTCATCTAAGAAAAGATGTACTGGCATTGGAAAGGTTCAGAGGAGATTCACAAGGGTAATTCCAGGAATGAAATGATTATCATTCGAGAAACGTTTGATGGAATTTAACGTCTGTACTCGCTGGAATTTAGAAGGATGGTGGTGGGGCGAGGGTGGGGGGAAGGGGAGAATCTCATTAAAACCTTTCAAATGTTGAAAGGATGTTTCCCATGACCAGGGAGTCTAGAACAAAAGGGTACTGTTTTAGTATAGAGCGGCAACTATTTATAAAAGAGATGCACAGAAATTTCTTTAGCCAAAGGGTGGTGAATTTGTGGAATTTGCTTCCACCAGCAGCCATGGAGGCCAAGTCATTGGGTGTATTTAAGGTAGAGATTGATAGGTTCTTGATTGGATATGGTATGAAAGGTTACGGGGAGAAGGCGGGGCCGTGGGACTGAGCAGGGAAAAACTGAATCAACCATGATTAAGTGGCAGAGCAGACTTCATGGGCCAAATGGCCTAATTCTGCTCCTATGTCTTATGGAGTCAACAAGATGAAAATGTGACATTTGAATTGATACGAAGTGATTAAAGTAAGGAGCTTTGAATGCAAAGCAGCGACAATTCTCCAGAGAACAAACCTTTGTGAATGTGGAGGACCCCACGAACATGTTGAGATTGGATCAGGACCACGAGGAGCAATTGGCCAGCATAGGCTCCTTCCCCGGGTAATCACTTTTCTCTTCATTGACTGTTCCTGGACGGTCAGGGAATCCTAGTGATGTGCACACAGCTAGTTAGTTTGTGAACCCACTCGCTTACTTGTTGGTAAATACAGATTCTCTCTGTGGCTTTCCGGACATTATTACCAAGGGGTAAATCCTTGTAACAGGCTCAACTCAAAATATTGACAATTCCTCTCCCCCTCCCCAACAGATGCTGTTTGTCCTGCTGACCCAGGGTCCTCATTCATCATCATCTGCGAATCCTGGGTTGACAGCGAATGTCAAAGCCCAAAGGGTGATCAGAGTTTCAGATCAAACCTCAAAGGTCAATCGGAGGTCTAAATCTGAGCCCCAAAGTTCAATCAGAGGTCTAGAAGTCAAGTCCCAATGTTAGGAGCTCAAGTCTGCGGTTCTCTCTGAGCTGCGGCCCAATGCGCACAAAGTCACGAGGTTGCTGGAGGCCATGGAGTATAACCTGTCCTGTGCGGTGGTTGGGTGGGAAAAAACAAGGACTGTGATTTGTTTTGCTGTTGTTGCCTTGTTGCTTGGTGTCTTCTGTTTTGGTGTACTCTCTGTTATTCTGCCAAGCACTGTGCTATGTTGGCACAGGCAAGTATGGCAACACTTGCAGGCTGCCCCCAGCACACCCTTGGGCATGTTGTTTGCTATTGCTGGTGTGTTTGGCAGGTTGAGTTTTACAAAGCTCTCGTCATAATTATCATCAAAGGGACATGACTAGATTGACTTTTGCCTGCATGGCTAATGAAATGGGAGTAGGCTTTTCCAACCATGATTCTTGATGCTGGCCATTCTTTTACCCCAGAATCCCTTTCCTGCATTAGACCCATTTGACATCTAAAGATCCATTGAATATACTCAATGACTGAGTTTTCATGGATCTTTGGAACAGAAAATTTCAAATCTTCATTCCCTTCTCCGTGAAGAAATTTCTTAGCTTTTCTGTGGATAGTCAGTCCCAATTTAAAGAAAGTGACTGTGGAAACACCAGCTCACACATTACTAAATATATTGGAGTTGAATATGGAATTCAGATTAATCTGTCATTAATCATTACCTGTTAATTCTCTATACTTCTGACTGTCTCAGTAAAGCTGCCGTACAATCAAAGACCCCAACCACACCTAACATTTTCTCTTCTCTCCTCTCCCATCGGGCAGGAGATACAAAACCCAGAAAGCACGGTCACCAGGTTCAATGTCAGCTTCTAACCCACTGTTAGAAGTCTATTAAATATTTCCCTAGTACGATAAGATGGACTTGATCTCACAGTCAAACTTGTTATATTTTTTACCTTATTGTACAACTGCACTGCACTTTCTAGCTGTTACATTTTATTCTCTGTTATTGTCTTGCCTTGTTAACCATATAACAATTACAGCACGGAAACAGGCCATCTCGGCCCTTTTGATCCGTGCTGAACGCTTACTCTCACCTAGTCCCACTGACCCGCACTCAGCCCATAACCCTCCATTCCTTTCCTGTCCATATACCTATCCAATTTTTTTTAAATGACAAAATTGAACACTTCTGCTGGAAGCTCATTCCACACAGCTACCACTCTCTGAGTAAAGAAGTTCCCCCTCGTGTTACCCCTAAACTTTTGCCCCTTAACTCCCAACTCACGTCCTGTTGTTTGAATCTCCCCTACTCTCAATGGAAAAAGCCTATCCACGTCAACTCTATCTATCCCCCTCATAATTTTAAATACCTCTATCAAGTCCCCACTCAACCTTCTACGCTCCAAAGAATAAAGACCTAACTTGTTCAACCTTTCTCTGTAACTTAGGTGCTGAAAATTAGGTAACGTTCTAGTAAATCTCCTCTGTACTCTCTCTATTTTGTTGACATCTTTCCTATAATTCGGTGACCAGAACTGTACACAATACTCCAAATTTGGCCTCACCAATGCCTTGTACAATTTTAACATTACATCCCAACTTCTATACTCAATGCTCTGATTTATAAAGGCCAGCATACCAAAAGCTTTCTTCACCACCCTATCCACATGAGATTCCACCTTCAGGGAACTATGCACCATTATTCCTAGATCACTCCGTTCTACTGCATTCTTCAATGCCCTACCATTTACCATGTATGTCCTATTTTGATTAGTCCTACCAAAATGTAGCACCTCACATTTCTCAGCATTAAACTACATCTGCCATCTTTCAGCCCTTATACAATATTGTTCTTATTCTTATTGTTCTTATATACACTTTGTAATATGTAATGATTTTGTTTGTTTGAACAGTACACAAGTTTTGCACTGTTTATCTCAGTACCTATGACAATAATATTCCAATTCCAATTCAAAGCTCCAAATGTCAAAGTTTTGAACCTTCTCTTTGACAAGCCCATCCAAACATATTTCACTCTTAAATTATCTTACCCACAGCACAATATCAGTTATGCAACATGGTACTGTTGCCAAAGCAAATCAAATGATAATGAACTATTGAAAATTTGAAACCCAACCTTGGCAGCAAATGTTTTTCCAACTGTTTTAGAACTTCCATTTAGAATTAATTAACAAAATTATTTATTCTGCGTTCAGTAAAATTGGCAGGGGTCCATTAGGGTTTTGATCTGTCCTTTGATGCAAAGCTTTGGCTTTTTCAAAAGCCTCCATCTGTTTCCCTCCACCCACATTTTGCGGGACTTTAGCCCATTCCCGTTTTCATTTGGGAACTCAGTATCTTTGGAATTTGCTTTGGAGAGGTTTTCAAAGACACGACATGATCGTGTTTTAAAAAGACAAAAGGAAATAAGAGAAAAACAAAATGTTCAGGGATTTAACAGGAAGAATTGCAATTACTTTAATAATTTTAATATTTAAATAAAACACGGTTTGTTTAAATTGTGTCGATTGATTTCCTAGATGTGAAGACTGTGATTTTGGTTGTTTCTGCAATATTAATTGCTCTCTCGTAATATTGCGACATTCTTATTCTGTACAAGTATTGAATCACAGAAAATCTGTGGCACAAAAAGACATCATTTAATCTGGTACAGCACAGGAACAGGCCCTTCAGTCCACAATATCTCTGTCAACATGATACCAAATTAATCTGAGTTGGCTGAGGAGAGCAACCCAGTCTAAAGCCCAATGCTCAGCACTTGGTCCATAACTAAAGTTCCTTAAGTGCACATTCGAGTACATTTAAATGTGATGATGGTTTACACCCTATCCAACCTTTGCAAAAATGGAAAAATATCCAATCCCCAATCCCATCTGTGAAACATTTGCTTCTTCTCCCCTCTAACCCTTTCACCAACAGCTTTAACCCAGGCAACCTGTTCATATTCTATACCTCCACCGTATGGTCCAGGTCAATTTTGATCCGGCCCAAGAATCCCTTCATACCAAGTGTCTATACCAGATTTTTGAACCACAGATCTATTTAGAATGTATAAATAGCCTATCTGATATTAATAAATGGGTGTTTCAGAGATCTAAAATCCATTTCAATAGATACGGGTCAAATTTGACCCTGAACAGCCTCAATGTACAAAAATTTGTAGCACCTGTACAAAAGTATAAATTTTTTTAATATTTTCATTTCTGTGCATTTTGGGTCACTTTAGGAAAAGTCATCAAATTTCGGTTAAAAATGGCATTTAGGGTGATTTTTCTGCTGTCAAATGTCAAAACGGGTCAAATTTGACCCAAACAGTATGTTAGGGTTAAACCCAAGATCCCTGATTTTTTACCCTTCTGCAAGGGAGAGTAGGTCCTTTCTCTCTCATGTCTCTTGGACCCAGTTGACTTTGGGATAACCACATCTACACCAGGTGCACCGGGCTGCAGCTCCTCAGAGAATGTGTTAAGGAACTGGAACTGCAGCTTAATAAACTTCAGCTTATACAGGAAACTCAGGAGTGATATATAGGAGCTTTGTATAACTAATAATTAAGAACACAAGTTGTAGAGATTGGGAAAGTGAGTCGGTAAGTCGCGGAATCAGTTCAGAGTTGAGGTGAATGAAGTCACCCATGCTGGTTCAGGAGCCTGATGGTAATAACTGTTCCTGAACCTGGTGGTGTGGGACCTGAGGCTCCTGTACCTCCTGCCTGATGGCAGTGGCGAGGGAAGACCTAAATGGCAGGGGTCCGTGATGATGGATGTTTCTTTCTTGTGGCAGTGATCATTGTAAATGTGTTCAATGATACGGATTGATTTGCATGTGATGCAGTGGACTGCACCACTTGTCCATTCCTGGGCCTTGGTATTTCAAGTCAAGTCACTTTTATTGTCATTTCGACCATAACTGCTGGCACAGCGCATAGTAAAAATGAGACAATGTTTTTCAGGACCATGGTGTTACATGACACAGTACAAAAAAACTAGACTGAACTACGTAATAAAAAAAAACACAGAGAAAGCTACACTAGACTACAGACCTACACAGGACTGCATAAAGTGCACAAAAAAGTGCAGGCATTACAATAAATAATAAACAGGACAGTAGGGCAAGGTGTCAGTCCAGGCTTCAGGTATTGAGGAGTCTGATAGCTTGGGGGAAGAAACTGTTACATAGTCTGGTCGTGAGAGCCCGAATGCTTCGGAGTCTTTTCCCAGATGGCAGGAGGGAGAAGTGATTGTATGAGGGGTGCATGGGGTCCTTCATAATGCTGTTTCCTTTGCGGATGCAGCGTGTAGTGTAAATGTCCGTGATGGCTGGAAGAGAGACCCTGATGATTTTCTCAGCTGACCTCACTATCCACTGCAGGGTCTTGCAATCCGAGATGGTGCAATTTCCAAACCAGGCAGTGATGCAGCTGCTCAGGATGCTCTCAATACAACCCCTGTAGAATGTGATGAGGTGGGGGGGGGGGGGTGGGAGATGGACTTTCCTCAGCCTTCGCAAAAAGTAGAGATGCTGCTGGGCTTTCTTTGCTATGGAGCTGGTGTTGAGGGACCAGGTGAGATTCTCCGGCAGGTGAACACCAAGAAATTTGGAGTTTTCTTGCATACCTGAGCATGATGCAACCAGTTGGGATTCTCTCCAGAAACTTGTCAAAGTTTTAGGTCACATGCCAGATCTGTGCAGACTTCTAAGAATGGAGAAGTGCTGTTGAGTTTTGTGTTGGCACATATGTACTGGTCCCAGAACAGATCTTCTGATATAACAATGCCAAGGAATTTAAAGTTACTGAACCCATCCATCTCTGGTCCCCTAATAAGAGTGAACTCATGGACCTTTGGCTTCTTCCTTCTGTAGTCGATAATCAGCTCTTTGGTTTTCTTGGCGTTAGCTGAGAGATTGCCTTCGTGGCACCGTCCAACCAGAAGTGCGAAGTGGTCAGGCAGGAGTTTCTTCAACCGACAGGATAGGAAGCAGGCAAGTGTCTTAGCAACTTCCTGCTGAACAGACAGAGTCTCAGTGCTGCTTTACCAGTTTCACAGCCATGAGCCAAGTAGAAGGAGCACTGAGAGAAAGGTGCAAATCTGAGGTCCAAGCATGAGTCAAGTTTGAGTTGAGGAAAAACTTTTTCACCCAGAGAGTTGTGGATCTATGGAATGCTATGCCTCAGAAGGCAGTGGAGGCCAATTCTCTGGATGCTTTCAAGAAAGAGTTAGATAGAGCTCTTAGAGATAGCGGAGTCAAGGGATATGGGGAGAAGGCAGGAACGGGGTACTGATTGTGGATGATCAGCCATGATCACATTGAATGGTGGTGCTGGCTCGAAGGGCCGAATGGCCTACTCCTGCACCTATTGCCTATTGTCTATAAGTTACAGGTGTATAAAACTTTGGTAAGACCGCACATGAAGTATTGTGTGCAGTTCTGGTTACTTCATTACAGGAAGGAAATGGAGGCTTTGGAGAGGGTGAAAAGAGGTTCATCAGGATGTTCAGGTTATCAATCCTGAAACAGGGTTTCAACCTGAAACATCCACAATTCCTTTCCTTCTGTTGATGCACCTCGACCCTCTAAGCTCCTCCAACAGATTATTTATTGCTCCAGATTCCAGCATCTTCAGTCTCACGCATCTAGCATGCTGCCTGGATTAAAGGGTGTACCTTATAAGGAGAGGCTGGACAAATGGGATTTGCTTTCTCTGAAGTGTCGGGGCTGAAACGAGATCTGACAGAAGTTAAAAAAATTAATGGGCATAGACAGGATAGGCTATCAGGGTCCTTCTCCCAGGGTAGAAATATCAAAAATTAGAGGGTATATTTAAGGTGAGAGGGGAAAATTTTAAAGGAGATGCACAGGGTAACATTTTACACAGAGAGTGTTGAAGCCTGGAATAATTTGCCAGGGGTCACAGTGGAAACAGATAAATAAGAGATTTTACAAAAGAAACAAGAATACACTAAGGAATGGAGGGATAGGGATCATGTGCAGACAGATGGGATTAACTTAATTTAACATCGTGTTTGGCACAGCTATCATGGGTCAACGAACCTGTTCCTGTGTTGTGCTGTGTTCTGTATTCAACACCGTAGTAAAAGTACAACACGATATATACTGCTGTTATTGGTGATGTGATACTTCAAACCTATGCGCTTACGAATATCACCCATTTCAGAAAAATGTCGACTCAGAGGGAGCCTTGGGATTAATTTTCCTGTTAGAAATGTATCTCAGCTATTTGCTGCCTTCTGCTGCTATGAGAATTATATCTGAGTTCCTGGCAGCTGGTCAGGTTACTAAATATAATTAGTTTAGAAATAATTGGTCACGACAATCCATCAGTTTAAAGGAAATATGCTGTAATCATCTGATCACTTAAAGTAACAATTTATACTATACGTAAAAAAAGAAAATAAAGTTCTTCCTGCTGCCGTAGATAGTTGTTTAGACCCAGTCATCACAGACGTTTAATTAATATTTATACTGTGAACTGGGTTTAATTTCCTGGATATACTTCAATACTTTGTTATTTCAGCAGTCAGCAGAGCAAGAGAAAAAAACAGGTAGAATTATCGGAACTGAACTGAACTGAACTCATTGGATGAAAAATTCATCAGCTGGATGCCAGTATAATCGATCTTCCAGAAATCCTGTTTCTCTGCTCTCCCTAGAAAGGTCCAAATGTGATTCAATGGTATGCCGCTGTTTTCCTGGGACGGTTGCCTCATCGTACAGCCGCTGACCTCACACAGTGCCGGATCTGAAATGGCTGTACTAGTTACCACCTAAAAGGTAAAAACGATAAATAACGGCCATGAAGTAACGGGTGAATTTCTTTCAATGTTTCAACACTCCAGATTTAAACTTAACAAAATCTGACTCTTGCAATCTTCTGTTTGATTGCATTAAAACTGTAGTTTTTACAGAGCTTTCATTTTACTATTGAGAAGTAAGTCCCACTCTGATAATATTAAGATACTTGTATCAATTCATATCTCAGACTTGCTCATTTTTTTCCAATATATGTGCTCAGACACAAACATATTTGTATTCATATACCACCTCCTGAAGTAACATGAATTACCATTAGAGAAAGAAAGTTATCCTTGTAAAGTTCAGAGACAATATATCCAGAAATATACAGTACATTGCATTGTAAATGAAATTCCTTAATGCTTTGCACATGCACTCATGCCATTTTTGTTTAAAGTAGTTTGAACAATATTGTGGAGGATTATTTTGGATGTTATTACCAGGAATGGCACCACTTGGGATGTATTTTCCAAGAGCACACGGAGAACCAGATGTATCCTGTCTGCAATCCTCCAATATGTGTTTTAGGAGTCACAGTGGCAGTTCGAAAATGAAAGGGCATTCAGAATTTCACAGCCCTTCGGTCATCCCGCAGGTGAACAATTGCCAAGACAGCACAGAATTAAACAATCTCAGAATTCTGTCAGACAGTGCCTGGTTTTTTGATGCCACGTGACCAGAACCCTGCTCCTTCACGTTATCAAGGCTGGGCACACAGGTAACACAGGCTGACCTCATTCACGGTATGGGTGATGAGGGGAAGCATGAAAGACAACCCAGTGCCACCAACACAGTGCAGGAGCACGGTGTGTTACACGACGCATCCAGGCCCGCCAGCTTCCAGGGTTTGGATGCTCTAACTCTCCGGCGTATGGATAGCTGGGGCGGCCTCTTTAAAGATTCAGGACCATCCTGCTAATTGGCAATCATGTTTTCGATGCCAAGAATTAAGCATTTAAAGAGGACCTGAACAGAGCCTCTGTGCTCAATCATAGCGTTTAGCTTGTGCTCAGCTCCTGTTATAGTTTTATACCGTGTGTCGATCCTTGCCTCGGATACTCCAACATTTGGGTCCTAACCATCCTAGTCAAGGTCTCTTGTGCCAGTACGATTCAGCCAACGTGGATCCAGCGGGGTATCAGAATCTTTCGCCCACTGTGGCCAGCCACAGCAAGAGGATTTCCAGATTTCCATATTCCACCTGTGGAGAGATTTGACGGTAAATCAGGTTCTTACCGTTGCATCCTCACCCAATGTTCATTAGTGTCCAATCTCCAGCCATCCCGGTTCCCTTCGAAGCACGGAAAGATGGCCTTCCTCATCTCTTCTGATCGGAAGAGCCCTGGCCTGGGCCACCGTGCATTGGGATTGCCACTCAGAGATTTGCTCTGATTTGGAGGAATTCATGGCCGCCATGAGGAAGGTGCTTCATCCAGAGCCAGCTGAGCCTGGGACCACCTGATGAGAATTCGACAGGTTGGTCAGTCAGTGGCTGACTATGCTATCGAATTTCGGACCTTGGCCCAACAGAGCGGGTGAAAAGCAGAGGCCTTGGCAATTCTATGCCGCCACAGGCTCTAAGATGAACTGAAGGATGCCCTCGCCTTGGGAGGGCCGGCAGAAGACTCAGAGGTTCTGGTTGACCAGTTCATTCTTCACAGTAATCATCTGGCAGAGTGAAAGTGAGAGTACTTCAGAGGTCAAAGAGAGCTGGTCTGAGCCTGGCTTCAACACATCGCAGCTCCACTCTCTGACCTCAGACCATGATCAACCTGTCTCCTGCTCGAGATCCTGTCCAGACCATGCAGGCTGGCTGCACTGGACTCTCTGCCAATGAGCGGTCAGGCGTCGGAGTCAAAGTTGTTGCTTCTAAAGCACATCTGAGGCTGCAACTGATGAGAAACCACTAAGACAATCCAGTGTTGGGCGGGCTGTGACGGTAGCAGCCTTTATATGCAATCTCATGGATTCTCGTTTCTTGCTGAAGGCCGAGATCACCTGGGGTAAGAACCAATTGCAGGACTCTGGAGCAGCAGATAATTTTCTGGCCTTAGGAATTGCCCGTCAGCTCAACATACTATTGAGAGTTGAGCCAGTCCTTGCCCACAGCTGTCTTGGACAGCCACCCGCTAGGGTCCAGGCAGATCCAGCAACAGACTGTGGTTTTGCAGATATGGATAGGGGATCATGTGGAAGACTTTAGTTTCTACATTATTGACTCACCACTCATTCCCCTGATCCTTGGGTACCTTTGGCTGTCCCAGCATAACCCATTGGCGGACTTGAGGGAGGGCAGAATAGTTGCTTGGTTTAGTCATTGCAAGACGGTATGTTTGCAGCATATGTTGTTTCAGAAGATTCTCCCGGAGACCACTGATCTACAAGGGGGCGGCCTTCGGAGTGAGGTAACCTGAAGTGTCCCGGAGACCTAGACCTGCCCTTAGTGAAAGACAAGCCGGTCCCGGCCAACAGGACTGTGCGTATCCCGACCCTGTCTGGTTAGAACAGTGCGGGAACTGGAGAGAGGGAATGTCTAGTTCAGGAGATGGGCAAGGAGGTACCCGAGCAGTCTGGAATTCTTGTAGCTAAGCCTAAGGAATCCAGCCACCAGGACCCAAGGAAAGGAAGGACTGGTATACGCAGACCGTTGGAACATAGTCGTGGGGGCACAAAGGCTATTTGTAACAACTGGCTGTCATTTCCTGAGGATATATACAAGGATTTGGACTCCGATTTGGCTACTGTTTCTACAAATGAGTTTTGTGAACCTAGAGAGGGGACTCAGAGGTCTGTCGAATCACCCCTGCCGCCTAAGAAGTCTCGAGAGTATCTTTAAAGGAAGGTCCAGAGGAGATTGCAACACTCAAACTGGTCAAAATCTCTTCCATCTACAAGGACTTGGAGGAAGTCTTCAGCAAGTGAAAGGCCTTGACTCTTCCTCCGCATTGATCCTACGACTGTGCTGTAGACCTGCTGCCTGGTACTTGTCCTCTGCAGGGTTAATTATACACACTCTCAGGCCCCAGAGAAAAGCTCAACGGAAGAGCCATGGGCTTCGTTCGGCCCTCCACCTCACCAGTTGCTGTAGGCTTCTTCTTCATATGAAAGAAAGATGGGAGCCGATGACTATGCATGGATTACATACTCTCCATAAGTACACCTTATCCTGATCTTCTCAAAGTCCATAGAGGAGCTTATCGCTCACATCAGGGACATTTTAAAGAACCTCCTAGGCCATGGACTTTATGTCAAGCTGGAGAAGTCAGAAGTTCACGTGACAACAATTTCATTTTTGGGTTTCACCATCTCCATTGGCAATCTCCAGCTGGACCCTACCAAGACCCAGGCAGTCAGAGACTGGCCACCATCATCCAGTGTCACGTACAAACACGCTGGATGAACTCAGCCGGTCGGGCAGCATCCATTGAAATGAGCAGTCAACATTTCGGGCCGAGACCCTTCATCAGGACTGAAGAAGGAGGGGGCAGAAGGTGGGAAGAGGGTCGAAAACCAATCAGAGGAACAATCAAGGGGTGAGAGAGGGGAAGCAGGGAGGGGATAGGCAGCAGAGGTGAAGAAGGAATCTAAGGGGAAAGCACTATGGGTAGTAGAAGAAGGCAGAATCATGAGAGAGGTGATAGGCAGTTAGAAGAGGAGACAGAGTGAAAGTGGGATGGGGGAAGGGAGAGGGAGGGAATTACCGGAAGTTGGAGAATTTGATGTTCATACCAAGGGGCTGGAGACTACCCAGACGTTATATGTGATTTGTATGTGTTGATTTGACCACAGCATCTGCAGTATACTTTGTGTTTATCATCCAGTGTCAAACAAGTCCAGTGATTCCAGGGGTTTGCAATCTTCTACCAGAAGTTCGTCAGGAAATTCAGCTCGGTGGCAGCTCTGCTGACGGTGCTAACTAAGAAATCCATGGGCCCTTTTGTCTGGACTACCAAAGCAGAGGCTGCTTCTGCAGAGCTCAAACAACAGTTCACATCAGCTCCCATCTTGCTTTCACTACCCTGGACCTTCCCTTCATCACGGAGGTGGACACCTCAGACATTGGAGAGGGTGCAATGTTGTCTCAACAGTCACCTTTGGACAGTAAACTGCAGCTATGTGCGTTCCTCTCCAGGTAGCTAGAAATTAGCTCTATTAACACACACAAGCTTGGTTTCAATTGCTGTCAGTATCAGAATTAGCAAATAAGCAAGTACAATCGACAATTCTATAAGAACCCAAACTGTCCCCACTTGTATAGGTTTTGAGATTATTATTTCCATTTACACAACACAAGCCTCTCAAAGTTCACAAGTAACAATTATAAAGCACACTCAGTGCAAATTGCTTTCAAAGCTCAATACCATATTGCTGACATTTTTCATGGCACTGAATAGGCAAATGTTCACATCAGGCCACTATAAATTACATTGATGCGTAGGAAGGTGGAGATCCTTTGAATGGCAATTCTGGTGCTTTCTTTGCATCCTCCTCGTATAATGGCATCTTCATGATATCTGTGTTTGCTGGTAGCTGGCTTATTGATTTTTCAGTTTACCTCCCTGCAAAGATGCCTCCCGGGAGCGAAGATCAAGTAGAGTGTCCACCAGGCTGCTCTGTTGTTCCAAATCCTTAATAAACTTGAAGCATCAGCATACAGCATTGATTAAATACCACTTCAAAAGCATCTCTGTTAAGAACATAAGTGAATACATAACCATTGCTTTGCTGGAGTCTGGGCCAGAAATAACATCTCTTTCTGGGAAATTAAACACATTTTGAACATAATGCGTGATACGTACATATTCTGGTAGCTCAACAAAGATGCCAAGTACTTCTATGCAATAGATGATGAAGTCCACTGCCAGGTAAATTATGAATGGAATCAGAAAATGTGTATAGTACTTAATAATTCCGTAAACTCCTAAGCCACTGACAGCAGTCAGGGAAATATCAAGAATAAGAGATGCACAACTGTCCACTCTGTGAAAAGCACATTGGAATCAGGAGCTTCTTGTGGTTAAGTTCTTGAGGTTCTTGTGGCTTTGGAGGAATGGCATTACTGGCTTGAGGGGGCCAATACCCTTTTATCATTTGGTTAGACCACAAGAACTTGGTTTATATTTAGGAGGCCAAGATACTGATTTCCAGGCAGCCCAGGTGGCCTCTGTTCTTTAACTGTTTTAATTTCATCCTGACCTGTTGACCAGGGTCAAAGAACCAGAAACGAGATGCTTTTTTTGACAAACCCAAATAAGAGAGACAGCCTACTACCATTTTGCCCCAGGCCGAGGTGGTGGTGCCAATTCATTGCAAGGGGAGATTCCTAACAACAGTCCTCCGGGTCAGCTGTTTGTCCCAAGATCCCCCCCCCCCCCCCCCCCAGTCCCAGATACTCCAATGGGGGCATTCATCGAGAAGGACCACTCACACAGGGAATGTCAGGACTCTCAAGTCTATCAAGAGTAGGTACAGTATAGGTGCCCCGGAATGGCAGAAGAGGTTTTGCTGTATGTGCAGGCATGTGAGGAACAAGGTGCCCTGTACCTGACTACAAAGGCTCCTCCACCTCCTTTCTGTTCTGGAAAGACTATGGGCACACATCTCCATGGACTTTGTCATGGGTTTTCCACCAGCCAGGTGGAAAAGCATCATCATGGTAATTATCGATTAGTTTTCAAAGACCTGCAAGTTCACTGCCTTGGATAAGCTACCATCTGTGATAGAGATGGCTGAAATTGCCCTGGACCAGGTCTTCAGGATCCATGGATTCCTGGTGGACATCGTCTTGGATCATGGTCCACAATTCACATCATATTTCTGGAAGGCATTCTGTAAGCTGATTGAAGTCACAGCAAGACTTTCCTCTGGGTTTCAGCCACAGTCCAATGGCCAGGCAGGGCAGACCAACCAAGATTTTGAATGAACCATAGCCTCAGAAAGCCCTGACGAGTGGTGCAATCATTTGACGTGGGCAGAGTCTGTCCACACCTTACAACATTAGGCACACAAGATGTCTCCATTCGAGTGCCAGATTGGTTTTCCTCCACCACTCTTCCTGAAACAGGAGCACAAGGCCGGGCTTCCTGCAGCCAAAGATCTTGTTCAATGCTGCAAGCAGAAATGGCAAGAGAGATTTTGCTGGCCTCTACCCAGCCAGCTAATCGCAGGAGAAGATAGGGACCCGTTTTGCAGCCTGGGCAACAGGTCTGACAGTCCGCTCAAGATATGCCTGCCTGGGAGGAGTCTAGAAAGTTGGTGCCAAAGTTCAGCGGACCCTTCAAAGTCCTGAGGAAGGTAAACCCGGTGACTTACACCTTGCAACTCCCCAAGACCCTAAAGATCAATCCTATCTTCCACATCTCTAAATTAAAACCTGTTGGCACCAGTCCCTTAGCCCCACTACCATCAGCCCCGCCACCACCTAGGATTATTGATGAGGGACAGTTCTTCACAGTGAGCAGACTTTGGGACTCACAAACTGTTCTTCAGGGTGTTCGGCAATACCTCATTGACTGGGAAGGATTTGGACCCGAGGGAAGGTGCTGGGTGCCTGGAAAAGACATGGTTCTCATCCATGACTACCATCACTGTCACTCTGAGCAGCCAGGGCCATCAGAAGTCGGCCATAAGGGAGGGGGACCTGTTACCAGGCCAGCTTCTGGGGTTGAGATGCTCTAACTCCTTGGAGGATGGATAGCTGGAGCAGCCCCTTTAAGAGTTCAGGACCATCCCTCTAATTGGCAATCCTGTTCTGGGCACTAAGAATTGAGTATTTAAAGAGCACTCAACACAGAGTCTCAGTGCTCAATCATAAGCCCAGATGGAGATATTGTCTAGCATTTTGTTTGTGCTCAGTTCCCCCCGCCCCCCCCCCCCCCCCCAGCTTTATACCGTGTCTTGATCTTTGCCTCGGATACTCCAGGATTTGTGTCCTAACTGTCCTTGTCAAGATCTCTTGTCACACACTGCAGGAACACTGTGCTGGAGCACAGTGGCACCCGACATAGTGCCAGAATACTGTGTCACCAACACAATGCCAGAACACTGTGCCACCAAGACAGTGCTGGACACAGTGTGGTCAACAAAGTGCCACTAACACGGTGCCGGTACACAGAACACAATTGGGGCCAAGTGTGCATCTGGGAAAAGGACCAAGTGTGAGACATGGACGAGGATCAGACATGAGACTGGGCCCAGTGCTGTCGATATCACTGACAGCAGACCAGGTCACAGAGTCATGGAGCCATACAGCATGGGAACAGGTTCTTCGGCTATCCTAGTTACACTTGGTCTATATCCTTCTCAATCTTTCCTCTCGCTGGACCTATCCAAGTATCTTCTAAATGTTAATGTACCTGCCTTAAATACTTCATCTGGCAGCTCATTCCATATACCGACTGCACTCTGGGTGAAAAAGTTACCCCTCAGGTTCCAATAAAACCTCTCCCTTTTCACCTTAACTCTGTGCCTCCTAGTTCTTGATTGCCAAAGAGAAAGACTTATTCAAGCCCCTCATCATTTTAAACACCCCAGTGGTAAATGGCTTCTGGACTCCCTGCCCTGCAGACTTCGGACAGTTAGCAAAGATCACAACATGTCACCGTGGCGCAGCAGTGTAGTGGTTAGCGTAACTCTGTTATAGCACCGGAGATCACCATTCGGGGTTCAATTCCTGCCGCTTTCTGTGAGGAGTTTGTACGTTCTCCCTGTGATCGCGTGGGTTTTCTCCGTGTGCTCTGGTCTCCTCCCACATACGAATTAGGATTAGGATCTGGTTTACTTCTTGAATGGGATACTGGAACTGTTGGAGACTGATTTGCAGTTTGGAGATCGTTCGAGTGTTTCAGCACTCCACAGTCTCCGAGAGGATTCCAGGAAGCAGAGACAGCTGTGTGAACCTTGTGGTGAGAAGGCCGCGGGACAGGGTGCGAGCCCACGTTTGACTCCATTTTGCTGATTAAAGTGACGAGGGAGATTGAAAAATCAAGTCAAATGCGGAAGATGCGCGCCAACTGCTGCCTTTTGATCACTGGTGGGATCGCTCTGTTACTGGAGAGGGGAGACTGCCTTTTGATCACTGGTGGGATCGCTCTGTTACTGGAGAGGGGAGACTGCCTTTTGATCACTGGTGGGATCGCTCTGTTACTGGAGAGGGGAGACTGCCTTTTGATCACTGGTGGGATCGCTCTGTTACTGGAGAGGGGAGACTGGCTTTTGATCACAATTGGGATTGTTCTGTTGGATTTAGGCTGTGGACTTCACTTCAGTCTATAGTTTTGTTATATTCTGTGTACTTCAGGCAATCTTACTTGTTTTTTTTGTGTGTGTGAGGGAGGGGGATTTAGGAGTTGACCTGCCTTTTCCATTCTTGTTCATTTTTTTGTGCGGGGAACGGGGAATTGGGCATTTATGATAGTGATGCCATTCTTTTCTTTCTTCGTTTCATGGCTATCTGGAGAAGAGGAATTTCAGAGCTGAATACTTTGATAATAAACAAACCTTTGAACCTTTAAACTGCTCTACTCTGGATCAACGGAACCTGCAGAAAGTAGTAAAAACTGTCCAGTCCGTCACAGGGTCATCATTTCCTTTCATCCAGTCTACCTTCATGCGGCATTGCTTCAGGAAGGCTTAATAGCATCTGCAAGGCAGACTGCCTCATTAACCATCCCCTTTTTCTCTCTTCTACTTCAAGTCAAGTTTATTGTCACTTAACTATATGCATGTATACTGTCAAACAAAACAATGCTTCTCCAAACCGGGGGTAAAGCACTGTGGTGCACATAACACACATATTCCCTACACAATAACTTATGAAAGTAAGGGTAGCCAGCACCGTTCTGATCATAACAAAAACATACAGGACATAGAAGAACGATTACAACTGGAGACAGAGTGGGCGCTGCATCTGAATGCAGTGCAATCTTTCGCTGTATATATCCAGGAGCTTGAAAACAAGGGCAACCAGATTCAAGAACAGCTTCTTCTCCACATGTGAACCAATCACCTCTTTTACATCCGCTTCCCAGTGGAGCTACCACATCCTTAAATCCCTAATGCTACACTTTCCATTACATTCATACAAGCATTTCTTTCTGCCTTACTTCAGAATACAGACAATCCTTGCACCACTCTGTTGTTTTGTGCTGGTCACTACATGTATTGTATTATTGCCATGTACTCTGTTTTCTGTGCGAGCTTCACACAAGCAGGGATCTTTGTGGCATTCTGCTGTGTATGAAAAAAACTAACCTGAATCTATGAAACTGAGACTGAAATCACGTTTGTGCCTGGAATTGGAGTCACGTGCAATTTAGGAATGGGGGTGAATGTGCACAAGTTAGCAGGGTTAGTTGTTTCACTGAGAATTAACTCAAATGTCTCACCGGGAGTGGAAGCAAGTGTAGGACTCAGAATAGGATCATATCTGGGACAGGGAACGGGATCAGGTGTGTGACTGGGATTGGGATTGGGTGCGTGACAGGGAATGGGATCGGGTGTGTGACTGGGATTGGGATTGGGTGTGTGACAGGGAATGGGATCGGGTGTGTGACTGGGAATGGGATCGGGTGTGTGACAGGGAATGGGATCGGGTGTGTGACTGGGATTGGGATTGGGTGCGTGACAGGGAATGGGATCGGGTGTGTGACTGGGAATGGGATCGGGTGTGTGACTGGGAACGGGATCAAGTGTGTGACTGGGAACGGGATCAGGTGTGTGACTGGGAACGGGATCAGGTGTGTGACTGGGATTGGGATTGGGTGCGTGACAGGGAATGGGATCGAGTGCGTGACTGGGAATGGGATCGGGTGTGTGACTGGGATTGGGATTGGGTGCGTGACTGGGAACGGGATCGGATGTGTGACTGGGAATGGGATTGGGTGCGTGACTGGGAACGGGATCGGATGTGTGACTGGGAATGGGATCGGGTGTGTGACTGGGAACGGGATCAAGTGTGTGACTGGGAACGGGATCAAGTGCGTGACTGGGAACGGGATCAAGTGTGTGACTGGGATTGGGATTGGGTGCGTGACTGGGAACGGGATCGGATGTGTGACTGGGAATGGGATCGGGTGTGTGACTGGGATTGGGATTGGGTGCGTGACAGGGAATGGGATCGGATGTGTGACAGGGAATGGGATCGGATGTGTGACTGGGAATGGGATCGGGTGTGTGACTGGGAACGGAATCGAGTGTGTGACTGGGAACGGGATCAGGTGCGTGACTGGGAACGGGATCGGATGTGTGACAGGGAATGGGATCGGATATGTGACTGGGAATGGGATCGGGTGTGTGACTGGGAACGGAATCGAGTGTGTG
Source organism: Hemitrygon akajei (assembly GCF_048418815.1). NCBI lineage: Eukaryota > Metazoa > Chordata > Chondrichthyes > Myliobatiformes > Dasyatidae > Hemitrygon > Hemitrygon akajei. The sequence goes on from NC_133130.1 coordinate 139,007,279, forward strand.
ACTGGGAACGGGATCAGGTGTGTGACTGGGATTGGGATTGGGTGCGTGACAGGGAATGGGATCGAGTGCGTGACTGGGATTGGGATCGGGTGTGTGACTGGGAACGGAATCGAGTGCGTGACTGGGAACAGGATCAGGTGTGTGACTGGGAACAGAAGTTGGTGTGTGTCTAGGACCTCGGCCAGGTGTATGACTTGGAGTAGGGCTGAGTGTGTGTGCTGTTGTACCCAATGTCGTGGTTTGGCTGGTTCTGTGTGTGTATGACTGGTGTTCAGAGCAGGGGGATGAGTCTGTAAAACAGTTTCGATTAGTTTAATGTTGTATTTTCGTTCCTGTTACAGCTGCCTAGATCATTATCTCTTTTTACTGGAAGAGAAAACAGAAGCCCCTTCTACTAAATCTGGCAGAAATATTGTTTTTCACTTTCAATATTAAATTTTGCTCTTTGCCATCAATTCTTCTCCCTGACTATGAAGTGAGCAGACTCTCTAAAGAGTTTGCCAACAAGATACAAACAGCTGTAATTTCCACTCACGTGAACTTCTGCCAATGTTCTGATCCGGGGTAGGACATTGCATTCGTTGTTACTTGTCATCCACCTAAAGCAATGTTTCATGAACGTATATCTTGCCCAATCACTCATTTAAAACTCTGGCATTTTTACTTTTAGCTTCTGGATAAACAGAATGAATGTAAAATCTATGTGAAAATTTGCAAAGAAGTGAAACTCCTGAATCCGTTCGGTTTTGCAGGTTTCTGTCCTATAGTGAGAAGGAAGTGAAGGTTATATTTGAAAACTCACCTCCTGAGCTTGCTGCCTCAGTTTAACTTTCTGACTGTAGCTTTCCACTGTACAGTCTGATTTGTTATTATTTTAGAGTCAGATTTAAAGTGCTACAATATAGAAACAGCTTGTAGTCCATCAAGTCTGTGCTGAACTACTATTCTGCTTTCCCCATTGACACCTGAACCATAGCCCTTTATTCCACTCCCATTCATGTACAGATCCAACTTCTCTTGAATGTTGTGATCGAACCCCCCCCCCCCCCCACCACCACACTTGCACCACCGTCTGAGTGAAGCAGTTTCTCCCTCAGGTTTCCTTCAAATATTTCACCTTTCACCCTTAACCTATAGCCTCTAGTTCTCGTCACACCCAATCTCAACAGAGAAAGCCTACTTACATTTAACCTATCTATGCCCCTCAAAATATTGTACACCTTTGTCAAATCCTCCCTCAATCTCCTATTTTCTAGGGAATAAAGTCCTAGCCTATTGATTCTACCCTTCCCTACAACTAAGATTCTCCAGTCCTTTTTTACAATCCTGATAAATTCGAAGTGAGATCAAGGAGCATGATTTCTCCTGAAATAGCAGGGCGAGAGAGTCCAAATCAGAATGGTCTAGGACTTTAATCTGCTCAATGAAGCAAGTGTTGCTAAAAGTGACAAGATCAGAAGGATAGTCGGACACCAGTACAGCAAAGTGTCCTCTCACTCAGAGACTCTGACGAGGAGCCACTAGAGTCTGACGATCCACACCTCAAGGTTCAACGACGGGCTTCTTCCCGTTGCCATCAGGTTTTTGAACCGGCCTGAAAATTCCTACTTCTATCTTGGACTATTGTGTTTTGTCTCCTAATCTTTCACTAGTTCTACTTATTCGGGTTTTTTAAAAATTTTGCACAAATGTAAGTTATATACGATACATGTTAATTCAAGTTTTTGTCCCTCATCCTGCAAGGTACTATTCTGTAATGCAGCGAGCTAATCTTCATGTTATTTATACCCTGGGTATATAAATGCTGATTTCAATAAACTTGAAACTTATATAGGCTCTTCGACCCACAATGTCTTTGCTGACGATGGCACCAAATCCAACTGATGGTGTGGGGGGAGCTAAGGAACAAATGGCGCCTAACAGTGACTCCTTTGCTTGCATCTTCAGAAACAGCTCTACTTCTATCTTCAATTTTTTCCCTTTCAGGGTTCCTTTGAAGACCCCGACCTGGAGTTACACGCTGACTTCTGTTCTTTGCAGGAATGGGACCCATTCCCGGGGTCTTGCGAATGGCAGGTATTCGGGATACCAAGAAGCCTAGAGGATTAGCGCACCTTTGGAGTCCCGGGATTTTGTGACTCTGGAGGTGGGCGGACCGAAGGTCGGCACCTCTGCAGGGAATCGGGGTGTTGTGGGAGACGGAAGATCGAAAGCGGCAAGCTGGCTGTGTGCCCGGAGACTCGAGTTGTTGGGCACAGAGCTCAAAAGAAGCAACGCAGCGGATTTTTAACATTGTAAGTCAGTGAGTTGTTTGTTATGTCTCCCCTCTCGCTGTGAAATAGGGACACCTCTTTCTCCTCTATCGGGGAGAGAGAGAGCCTGTGGTATGTCAGATACCGGGTGAACGAGTAGTCTTTGGGGTACTGCAAGTCTGTGTCTTTATTGATGCTTTCTGCATGCATGAGTGCTCGGTGGAGGGTGCCGATGCTTTTTTTGCTGGTGGGGGGGGGATTGTTGCTTTGCTGATGCTTACGTGTGGGAGGGGGGAGCTGGGGGAGCTTTGGGGTTCTAACATCTAACTGTCGTACATTCTTTGGGGCACTCCTCTGTTTTTGTGGATGGTTGTGTAGAAAAAGCATTTCAGGATGTATATTGTATACATTTCTCTGGCATTTAATATACCTTTGAAACCTTTGAAACCATCAGCCCGCAAATGATCCACATCCCTTCATTCCCTTCATTGCCATGTGTCTGTCCAAATGCTTCTTAACTGACATGATAATTTTATCTTCTACCACCACCCCTGGCAGTGCATTGCACTCGTTAAAAATCCCGCCCCACATATTTCCCTTAAACATTCCCTCTTTACTTTAAAGTTATGCCCTCTGGTGTTTGACATTTCTACCCTAGGAAAAAGACTCTAACTAGGGTAGAAAGGTCAAATACTAGGAGACACAGCTAAATATGATAAATGTAATCGATATTCACTTTCGAGACCCCAAAAAGGTTTGTTGGCCAATAAGTTGAAATTATAATTAGTGTTCTTTGCTCACCCTCTTGACTTCTAACCAATGCACTTTGCTCACCTCCTTGACTTAATGAAGAGCAACGAGATCCATGTTGGCCTAGTTAAACTATGACCTTGTAAGAGGGTTCACATTGGCCTACTTAAACACGCCACTTGACCTGATGATGCAGTTGAGAGATGTTACATATCAACGATAAATTTAATAGAAAAACAGTATCAATGTTAAAAAATAGTTGGGGCTGGTAGGAATGACTGAGAGAAGACATAGAATTCATTCCTTAGCCTTGGTATCTGTGGCAGACAACTTGCTTGTCTGCAACTCTATGGTGTGGTTTTTCTACTTGGTAAGAATTGTTCTGATTTTCCAGCCATTGTAATTTATAAATCTGTGAATAATTATGCCTCAGAAATGAAAATATGCTGCTGAATAAATATGCTGATCTGTTTTGTTAGTTGAAAGTATCTCCTCCTCGATGGGAAGGGAGAACCACCATTCAAAATTGTGATTATTGACAGGTAGGCCCCTCCAGAAAGAGACTGGAGCAGTGATGTAAACTGTAGGTTGATACAGTATAATCTCCCTAAAGTGAGGATTCGTGTAGATATGTATACCAGATGGATACTTAAGCTTTGTGTTTTCAAACATGTATGTTCAATATTACAATATACCGTATGACAAAAGAAATTCCTGTACAGTTATATTAAATATTGTAGGACCAGGTATTAAATGGAACACTCAATCAAATGTTATATTAAATTCATAAGCAAACGGAAAAGACTAGAATACTTCTGACAGGTAATGGTTACCTTTTTTATTTACAGCTTCTCTTTATTATTTACATAAATACTCTTTTGTCCAGTCTAAGAGAAGAGGTTTAGTTGTCGGCGTGCTGGAACGTGAGACTTTAGGGCATCTTGAATCAATCAGAACCTGAAGATGGCCGTGTGCTTGCCATGCATTGCTTCGTATGTGGCATTTAGTAATGGATTTCCAATACTGACCAAACAGGAGGCATGCTACGTATCCGCTCAACTAGGTTAAAGTCAACTAATTCACAGTAAGGTAGAGTTTTTTTTTGCTGTTAAAACACAGGATATTGCAAAGGCACAGTGAAAAAGCATTATAAACCTTCATAAAGACTCATTCTCACTCCCTTTCAAAACTTTACTACTTTATAATAAGTTGATGTCGAGTTGTATTTCCCATCAATTACAATATTAATTTCCACAAGTGAGATTCAGTAAATACCAGGTGATGGTAAATTCTAGAGCTGACCTCAGGAATGGCAATAAATGTTTTAGTCTTCAACTCACATCCTTATTCTGTTTTTCCTGGTCTCTTGACATTGTTGAGAAAGGTATTAACAGCCCTCAGTTCTTTTCATTAACTCCTCTGCTGAAACTTTAACTTGATTGGCAGGTCACACTACAAGGGCGGGGTGGAAGCAGAATATTGGACTGGAAAATCAGTAGCTGACTGTGATATTTCCACTCTGACTATCCTCTCCTTGATCCAGAAGCTTCAGGCACAAGGGATATGATGCATGTGGGTGAACTGGATGCAAAGCTGGCCTGGTGTTAAAGGGAGTGAATATCTGTAACCAGTGGTGTTCCACAGTGGTTGTTGCTGAGATCTCGGCTGCTTGTCATACATACTAATGACATGGATGAAAATATAGACCCACTGACTGGAACATTTGTGCAACAAACACAAAATGCTGGAGAAACTCAGGCAGCCTCTATAGAAGGAAATGAAGACTCCAGAGATCCTTCAGCATTTTGTGTGTATTGCTCAAGATTTACAGGAACTGCACTCTCTCTTGTTCTCTGTTAATTCTGTGCCATCTTTGAGAACTTGACCTTCAAACATCCCTTTCCTCAATCCATCAGAATCTCTACTGGTGCATTAGGGGCATCCATCAGCGGCATCTGGTCAGCCAAGAGATGGGGCTTAAAATATAGGAAGCGATCCACATTGTCCAAGGGCTTGGTGTGGACCTTCATTGTTAGAGGGCAGTGTAGTGCATCAGGGGTAAGTTGATGAAAGTTCTCTGTCTTGTGCATGTTAATGTACTGCAACTCATCAGTGCAGTAATCTGGAGTAGCGTTGCCACCTATAGAACATAGAAGAGCGCAGCACAGGAGCAGGTTCTTCAGCCCACACTTTCAGATGAACTCATTAAACTTGTAATTAAAAGCCAACTAAATGAATACAGCAGCAGGAGGTTTGATGGGGCTGAGGTGCAACATCGTGGAGATAATGATCGCGATGCTGTAGCCTTGGTTAATTCCAATCTTCACAAAGATTAGCTGTCATGTAGATCTATTGTGTGAGAGTCCAAGATTGCATTTCTCTACAAGCAAACTTATGGACTGACTTCGATCCAGTATTACCTTATAGATTGCCTCCTTCTGAGACTGTGAGGCATTGTTAAATGTTTTGACTCCCATTGTGAGACAAACAATGTCTCCATCAAATGCTGCCTTTGGAAGGAGCAAGGGGGTCCATCCAATAATCTCTGTGAGCAGTACATTGACGGATATTACCACTACATGTGTCATCAGCAAGACATTACCCTGGTGAGGGCACACTAGACACACCGGGATTTTCATCCAGCAACTGCCAACAGTGAGCCCTCAATAGCAGAGCTGAGTCCTATAATGCAATGAACAGCTGATAGGATTAGATTAAGAGAAGGGTCAATGTTGGTCACCGGTGTCTCGGTCCATCTTGGACTCATAGGACACCACCACACAGAAACAGACACTTTGGCGAATTTCGTCCATGCCAAATTATTAATCTGTCTACTCCTATCAACCTCCACTCGGACCACAGCCCTCCATACTCCTCCCATCCATGTACCTATCCAAATTTCTCTTCAGTTTGAAATCAAACCTGTATCCATCACTTCTGCTGGCGGTTTGTTCCACATTCTCGCCACCATAAAAAGGTGGGGGCGCTGTGAAGGGGGACTAGATAGTAGGTGGTAGGAAAAGTGAGACAAGCTGGGTTGAACACCTCTGTTTCATCCTCCAAAAGTGAAAAATCTTGGTGGCCAACCATTTTTAATTCCTATCCCTATTCTCTTTCCGACATGTCAATCCATGGCCTCCTCATTTGCCTCAGGGTGGAGGAACAACACCTCATATTCTATCTAAGAAGCCTCCAAACTGATGTCATGATTTCTCCTTCCGGTAATATTTTCCCTCCTCTTTCCCTCTTCTTCGATTTCCCAGTCTGGCTTCTTACCCCTTCTCACATGCCTATCACCTCATTCTGGTCCCTTTTCTTCTTCCCTTTTGCCCATGGTCCACTGTCCACTACTATCAGATTTGTTCTTCCCCTATCACCTTCTAGCTAGCCCTCCTTCCCCTCCAACCACCTCCTTTTTCTGGTTTCTTCCTCGTTCCTTTCCAGTCCTGAAGAAGGACTCAGCCCAAGACATCAATTGGTTATCCACTTCCACAGATGCTGCCTGACCTGCTGAGTTTCTCCTGCATTTTGTGTGTGTTGCTCTGGATTTGCAGCATCTGCATCATCTCTTGTGTTTGTGAAATACATGGCAGTGCTATTGGTGTATCACCATGGATAAAGAGTGGCTTATTATTCGTTATCATAAAAAATAACTTCATAAGATGAAAACATACTGCAAAGAGTCAATGTGACTCTTTATAGAATTGTAGTGAATGCTTGCTTACAAACCGAGGAATACCTGCAAGTTATCTGCAGGGAAATAGTTGTATACGAATAAAAGACAAATAAATCACAGGACAAACACCTTTTTTCAAAAGTGTTGCTTCCTCAGAATCTTTTTTTGTTTATTATTGTAGTGTTCTCGCTCGGGTGTGAGAGAACGCTGAACTAAACACTGAGGTAAACCGTAGTCAATGAAAACAGGATCGCAGTAAGATTAACCATTTACTGTTCACTCTTCCACATTAACGTATGGTGAAAACTGTTGATAAAACAATACAAAATTTGTACAGTATTTGTTTCCTTCTAGATATCACATTTACATCGTAAATTCTTGCAAAAGTAAACTACAACAACTACATTACATTAAAGTGCAGCATACAGTCAGAATCTACTTACGCCATTGACTGCTTTAAATACACTTCAACACAACTATCCGCAACTCTTTAACTAACGAAAACATAAACCTTATTGACCATCATTACTTTTAACAGAATCTGCATTAACATTTTAATTCAACATATCGATTATCTCTTGAACTTACAGCGTTGCTTCACTGTGTTTCTAATGCGTAGAAGACAACTTTTCTTGCACTGGACTCGCACATGTGAGCCCCCACTTTCCCGTTTCTCCCAACCGGTATTTTCCCACAAGATGCGGCAAAACCGGATGTGACGTCATCGCATGCCGCGATATATCACAGACAACGAGTTTACTTAAACAATCCTAACTTTAACTAAAAAATGCTAACAAACGAATTACTAAGCGAAAATATTATAAACTAAATAACTGCCATAAAGGCAACACAATGATCGACCACTTGAAGTTGAATATGAATATAATTTCAGACTAATTGTATCACATAAGAATATGGAAAAACAAGAATTAACTGAATATAGTTAATTGCATAACAGTGCTGACACTTCGCAATAGTTCAACTAAGTTAAAAATGTCTTGTTGATGGTTTTCATTTGTACTGAGTGTCTGAGGCTTCTCACTTAAGTGTCCAAAGATAATCCGTCAACATTGATGGATTCCAGTTGCCCTGACACTGTCTTTCCATGACCGCAATGTCCTGGTGAAGCTTTGCAACGTGCTTGTCACTAACAGCACCAAGATTTGCGGGTAAGAAGTCCAAATGAGAATGCAGAAAATGAATCTTTAGTGACATGTTGCACTTCATGGTTTTGTATGCTTGAAGCATGTTGTCAGCCAGCTGCACGTAGTTTAGTGCTTTGTAGTTGCCAAGAAAATTTTCAACAACATCTTTGAATGCCTTCCAAGCAACACAAACAAAATGCTGGAAGAACTCAGCAGGGCAGTCAGTATGTATAGAAAAAAGTACAGTCAACGTTTCAGGCCAAAGCCATTCAGCAGTCTGGAGAAAAAAAGCTGAGGAATAGATTTAAAAGGTGGGAGGAGGAATGCCTTTTATACAATTTTCTCTGGTCCCATTAGAAGTTCTTCAAATTGTCTGTCATCAATGACCTGTTTGATTTGTGGACCAACAAAAATACTTTCCTTAATCTTGACATCAGTTATTCTGACCAGAATTATGAATTGTTATAAAAAAAAGATGATTTCAAAAAATGATGCATGATAGGGGAATTTCATGGTGATTTTCATCATTAGCAGCCCAAAATCCATTAGATACACCCAAAAGTATTTAGGAAGCAAAATCTTTGTTGTCCGATGTATTTTACGAGGAGTGAGTTTTTTTGTGAGAATGGATGGAAGAAGCTCTGTTCCAGTTGCTGTACTTAAATAGGGTGTAAATGCTGTTATTGCCCAGACATTTGCATGCAATACATGCTCAGACAGTAAAACCCTGAAACATAGGAGCAGAATTAGGCCATTCAGCCCATTGAGTCTGTTCCATCATTTGGTCCTGGCTAATTTACTTTCCCTTTCAACCTCATTCCCCTGCCCTTGACACCCTTACCAATCAAGAACCAATCAACCACCACTTAAAATATACCCAAGGACTTGGCCTCCACAGAATTCAAATCAGGTTTACTATCACTGACACATGTCATGAAATTTGCAGTAGCAGTACAGTGCAATAAATAAAAAAAGCGATAAATAACAATTTATAAAAGAGCACAATAGCGAGCCAAAATAGTGAGGTTGTGTTCATGGGTTGGTTCACTGTCCGTTCAGAAATCTGCTGGTGGAGGAGAAGGAGCTGTTTCTAGAACATTAAATGCATGTCCTCAGGCTCTTGTACCTCCTGTCTGAAAATTGCAATAAGAAGAGAACATGTCTTGAATGATGACTCAGCTGACTGTGGTAATTCATTTCACAGATTCACTGCCCTTGAGCTAGAGAACTTTCTCCTCCTCTCTGTTCTAAAAGAATGCTTTTCTGTCAAGAACTTCAATATTCAGTAGGTTACAATGAGATCCCACCCCTGTCCCCCACCAGTTCTCCATTCCTCAAATGGAGGCCCAAAACTATGAAATACCCCTCATACGTTAACCTTTTCATTCCTAGGATAATTTTTGTAAACCTCTTCTGGACCGTCTCCAACGCCAGTACATCCTTTCTTAGATATGGGGCCCAGAACTGCTCTAGTCCTCTCAAAATGAATGCTAACAAAGCATTTGTCTTCCTTACTACCAACTCAACCTGCAAGTTAACCTTTAGAGGATCCTGCAGAGGGACTCCCAATTCCTTTTGCACCTTGGATTTCTGAATTCATTCCACATTTAGACAATAGTCTATGTCTTTATTCCTTCTAAAACAAAGCATGACCATTCACTTTCCTATACTGTATTCCATCTGCCAATTCTTTGTCCATTTTCCTAATCTGTCATCACCTTCTGTAGTCTTTCTATTTTCTTAACAATACCTGCCCTCCACTTATCTTTGTATCATCTGAAAACTTGGCCACAAAGTCATCAATTCTATCATCACATATAGAGGAGCAGAACCAACTGAGACCCCTGTGGAACACTACTAATCTCCGGCAGCTAATCAGAAAAGGTCTGCTTTATTCCCATTCTTTGCCTTCTTCAGTTAGCCCATTTTCTTTCCATGCTAGTATTTTTTGTGTAATGCCATAGTCTCATATATTGTTTAGCAGCCTCATGTGTGGCACCTTGTCAAAGACCTTCTGAAAATCCAAGTAGACAACACCCACCTTTGTCTATCCTGCCTGTTATTTCTTCAAAGAATTCCAACAGATTTGTCAGGCGAGATTTCCCCTTAGGGAAACCATTCTGCCGAATTTATCATGTGCTTTCAAGTACCCTGAAACCTCATCCTTAAATATGGATTCCAATATCTTGCCAACCACTGAAGTCAGGCTAACTGGCCTATAATTTCTTGTCTTTTGCCTTCCTCCCTTCTTAAAGAGTAGCAGTATTTACAGTTTTCCAATACTCCGAGATCACTACTAATGCTTCCACAGTCTCCTCAGCTTCCTTGTTTGGAACTCTGGACTGTATACTTTTCTACCATCAGAGCTTTCAGATTCCTAAGCACCTTCTTATAGTAATAGTGATTACATTCACATCTGCCTCCTAACACTCTTAAACTTCTGGCATGCTGCTAGTGTCTTCCTCAGTGACGACTGGCACAAAATACTTGTTCAGTTCATCCACTATTTGCTGGTTCCCCATTACTACCTCTCCTGCATCTTTTTCCACTGGACTGATTTCTATTCTTGCCTTTCTTTTACTTTTTATATATTTGAAAAATCTTTTGGTATTCTCTTTTAGATAATTGGCACGCATACCTTTGGATTTCATCTTTTCTCTCTTATTGCCTTTGATTGTGGTTGTCGTGTATAATTCTCCTTCTTCATGACAGCAGAGATCATGGTGCTTTTGAGGGTTTAGCTGACTGACTCATGGAGTCAGAGAGCCATACAGCATAAATACAGGCTGTTCAATCCACCATATCATATCTTAGGACAGTGTTTAGATAGCGACCAAATTCCACTTTGATTACTCTTGGTAATGTCTACCCAGCATGTGAACAAAATAAGTAAACTTTCTAAAGGGAAAAATAATCAGTTCCCACCTAATTTTTGACTGTTGATATAAATAACTGGAAAACTGACCATTTAAGTAAGTTACTGGAAGATAACTAACTAATTGAAACCATTAAGAGTGAGGAAATGTTCAAGGGGGATTTAACAAAATATATTTAAAATATTAACAATGTTATCAGTGGCAATCTCTGCTTACATCAGAGCTGTTCTCAATTAGGAATAAAAATAGTCAATTTTTTGACCTTCATTCCAAGGTTTTTGAAAGTTCCAAACAGTGACTTAGAAACAGATTAAAAGCCAATCTAAACGCTGCTCCTCTTTTGCAATGAAGTGATCATACTCTGTGCTCTCTAGGTAATAATAAACAGTCTGCTGAGCATTAAAAGCAAGTAAGAAAAGAAACTGAAAGATAACAAGCTTTGAGTAGTATTTAGTACTTCAACATTATGCTCGGATTTACAAAGTAAGCGACTGGTACGATGGATCATTCTCTATTGGCTTCAGAGGACACAGCACTATTGCCTTTTCTTTAACTGCCTGTCAGGTCTAAACTAAGCAGTCTCTCACCTGAGCAGTTCAAACTCCAAACATCATCTCAAGCACTATTTATATCGAAACTTTGTCAAGTTGGATAAAGTTGCAAATATTGGTAAATGAAAATCTAACACTATTGACATGATTTAGCCTATTGGACGTATCCCATGGCTCATTGCTGGGATTGTCTCTCCATTAAGCCATGTGTTCTTGATTAGCAATGGCTCCAGTACACATATTGTAAATGAAAAACAATGCTAGAGTTTTCTTTTTACTTTGCATAGACAGAGCTTGGAAACTGGTGTTATTAACACATTGGCTCTCACCCTATCAGGGCATCCTTCCCCTTTCCTTCTCACCTTTTGAAAAATAATGTATGCTGTTTTCTTGCTTTCCCAACTCTAATGAAGGGTCTTGGACCTGAAACATTGACATTTTCTCTTTCACAGATGCTGCCTGACCTGCTTAGTGTTTTCCCCATTTTCTGTTTTCATTAAAGAGGTTAACGTTTCCTTTCAAGTGTTCTTTGTAGTGATTGTTGTAGGTTGCTATTGGACCTGACCCAACACTGCCCAGAAGAACAGCAAGAACTAATTAAGAAATAGTTTGCCAAGAGGTGGTCATCTAACCAGCATCGGACCATCCCCCCACCCCCAGCTCTGTGCAGATTTTTGGTACATACCAAAGACTCTTGCAAATTTCTACAGAGGTACAGTGGAGAGCATTATGACTGGTTGCATCACAGCCTGGTGTGGAGACTCCAAAGCACAGGATTACAAGAGACTGAAGATGGTTGTAGACTCAACCAGCTCCATCACAGGCACAATCCTCCCCACCATCGAGGACATCTTCAAGAGGCTGTTCTTCAGGAAGGCAGCATCATTATGATTAGGGACACGTCCTCTTTGCACTGCTACTATCATGGAGGAACTTCTGAAGACCAATACTTAATGATTCAAAAATGGTTTCTTTCCCTCCATCATCAGATTTCTAAACAGTCCATGAATCACTACCTTGTTATTTGTCCTGTACTACTTGTAACATTTTAATAATATATCTTGCACTGCATTCCAGCTGCAAAATAATATACAGTCGGCCCTCCTTATCCGCGGGGGATTGGTTCCGGGACCCCCGCGGATACCAAAACTCACAGATGCTCAAGTCCCTTATTTAACAGGTAGCAGTGCGGTTGTCTTTAGGACCCAGCGGAACCCCAGACTTTATTTCACGGGTCTCCGTGCGGTGGACATTAGGACCTGGTGGTACAGCTCTGGATCTGCAGTGTTTCTGTTCACGAAAATAATCACGTTCACGATTGAAAATAAGGTGGAAGTAATAAAGAGATCGGAAAGAGGTGAAACACCATCAGTCATTGATTGGAAAAGTGTTAGGCTACAATTTGTCAACAATTGGAACAATTTTAATGGAGCATGTGAAAGGCCCTGCCCCGATGAAAGCTACAATTATTACTAAGCAACGCAGTGGTTTAATTATTGAAATACGTATGTTTCTTAAGTGTTTTATATGCATAGAAAGGTAAAATATGTACTATATACGAAGAAAAACGTTTGACTAACTGACGCTAAATAATACCAGATGTACCTGTTCCAACTTCAAATCTGACTTAAAGACAGACTCAGGAATGGAACTCATTCATAACCCGGGGACTGCCTGTACTTTTAAGTCATTTCTAGATTACTTATAATACCTAATACAATGTAAATGCTATGTAAATAGTTGTTATACTGTATTATTTAGGGAATAATGACAAGAAAAAATAGTCTGTACATGCTCAAGCAACGAGTGCTGGAGAGGGAACTTCTGGCATTTCCCGACCCACGGTTGGTTGAATCTGCGCATACAGAATCCGCGGATAAGGAGGGCCGACTGTATTTCACAACATACGTTGGTGATAATAAACTGAATCTGATTCTAATCTTAGGTTCAACAAAGGATGAGGGGTTTTGTTTCTCCAAAGCAGAGGAGGCCGCATTCTGAACCTAAATACAGTAGACTAGGTTGGACGAATCACTGAATCTTGGTCCAAGTGAAGGATATCATCCGGAGATACTGTTTATCTATTTATTTCCCTCAATAGATGTTGAACAACTCCAGCACTTTGTCTGTTATTGTTGATTCTAGCATCTGCAACTTCTCTTGACTCCTGGGAGTTTTATGGTTAGCAAGATATAACAAGTGATGTGCATTGGCCTTCATTAATCGTGGAATTGAATTTAGGAGCCGAGAGGTAATGTTGCAGCTATATAGGACCCTGGTCAGACCCCACTTGGAGTACTGTGCTCAGTTCTGGTCGCCTCACTACAGGAAGGATGTGGAAACCATAGAAAGGGTGCAGAGGAGATTTACAAGGATGTTGCCTGGACTGGGGAGCATCCCTTATGAAGGTAGGTTGAGTGAACTCAGCCTTTTCTTCTTGGAGCGAGGGACAATGAGAGATGACCTGATAGAGCTGTATAAGATGATGAGAGGCTTTGATCGTGTAGATAATCAGAGGCTTTTTCCCAGGGCTGAAATTGTTACCACAAGCGGACACAGGTTTAAGGTGCAGAGGAGATGTCAGGGGTAAGTTTTTTACTCAGAGAAGTGGTGAGTACGTGGAATGGGCTGCCAGCAACAGTGGTGGAGGCGGATACAATAGGGTCTTTTAAGAGACTTTTAGATAGGTACATGGAGCTTAGTAAAATAGAGGGCTATAGGTAAGCCTAGTAATTTCTAAGGTAGGGACATGTTTGGCACAACTTTGTGGGCTGAACGCCTTTATTATGCTGTAGGTTTACTATGTTTTTCCATGTTTTATTCTATATAATGACTTGGATGAGGGCACTGAAGACACTTGCAGGAAAAAAAACAAAATCAAATTTACAAGAAACTACACATAAATAGACAAACACTGACAAACAATGCACAAAAGAAGACAAACTGTTGTGCATTTAATATTTCAGTAATATTGTAAATATATATTCTTTGATTAAGCATTCTTTGGAAATGTACATAAATGGCATACATCATTACATTACCATGTCTACATGCGTGCCTCACTTAAAGTAAAAACTAAGGGAGACTCACATTCCCCACTCCATGGTTACAAAACATGACAGGGAGACAAGGAACTTTTAAATGAACCCGAGATGACTGCCAACCTGTTGAAGCGCACCAAGACAGTCTAGTAAATAAAATGCAGCACTAATGATTGAGTTAAACAAAAGGCAGCACAGCCCTTGTCTTTTCAGAAGGAGAGAGGAAAATGGTAAAGTATTTTTTTAGAAAAAAAAGCAGAAAATTGACAAATTCACTGGTTCATAAACAATGAGTACTGGATGATAATAATAATAATAATAAATTAAAAATATTAGCAGAAATGGCTGGCTACATTGCAAAGATTGACACATTTGATTACTCAGCAAATAACTGGGTGACGTATACTGAACAAGCTGAGCAGTATTTTGAAACAAATGAAATAGCCAATGAGAAACAAGTACCAGTTTTGTTGAGTGCCTTGGATGCAAAAGCATAGAGTTTTCTTAGATGTTTGACTGCTCCAACCAAACCAGCTGCAATGAACTTTCCTGATATCATGAAAGTAATGCAGAAACATTTAGAAACAAAATTATTGTTGATTGCAGAATGCTTTAGGTTTCATAAGTGGAATCAAAAGGACCGGGAGTCCATTTCAGTATACATGGCTGAATTGAAGAGATTGTCTGCGCACTGTTAGTTCATTTAGTTTGTGGAATCTTACAAGGAATCATTTGAAACCTGCTCCTAACTGAAGCACAACTTATATTTAAAAGAGCAGTTGAAATAGTAGACAGAGAGGCAGTTTGAGTTGAATGAAAGTGAATGTGAACAAAATTGCAATATTTAAACAGAAACCTCCCTGACCGAACAAATTGTGTTTCTGTTGTGACAGGCCAGACCAACGCAGGTTTAAAGGTGAAACTTGCGGGAAATGCAACAAAGTAGGGCACATACAAAGAGCATGTCAGGCAGACAAAAATAAATGGATTGCACAGGAAAGAGAAAAACTAAAGCATCAAGCTGCACTTTCAAAAAGAAAACTCATCTGCGTGCTGTTGATGAGAAATCGAGAGAGACACAGGTCTGCGTAGCCTTGAGACTTGCAGTGTTAAAATTAACAATAGACAAGCAATATGGCTTACATTGGAAGTGAACAGCAAATTAATTAAAATGGAATTGGATATTGGCTCGGCTGTTTCAGTCATTCCACAAAGTAAGTTTGAATGGCATTTCAAAGATATTAGACTGAAGCCCCGCAGATATTCAATTAAGAACCTATACTAGAAAAAAGCTAACTCATGCGGGAATGACACTTGTAACAGTAAAATACAGCAAACAACAAGTCTCATTGAGCTTGGATGTGGTAAAACAGCAAGGCCAGCTTTGCGTGCTCATGATTGGCAGAACGGACGTAGTGGAGATGGAGGAATTGAGATAAGGGGATGGCATTTTTACAAGAATCAGTGTGCTTATAAAAGATATCAATGGATAGACTTTCCTCCACTCACCTTAAACAAATGTTCTCTGGTATTAGTCATAGCTGCCATGGGGAAAAGAATGCTGGCTGTCCACTCTATCTATGCCTCTCATAATCTTTACACTAATATAAAGTTGTCTCTCATCCTCTGTTATTCCAGGGGAAAGTCCCAGCTCAGTCCATGTGCATTCTGCAAAAAATTGTAACAGAACTTGGACTTGAACTTGAAAAGTTCAGCAGATAGGCCAAGGGATTGCTCTATGCTGCCAGGGATCAATGGAGAAACTAGAACTTGGCCTCATCTGTAAGTAAGCCAGTTAAAATTTAACCAAAACCAGGTCCTGAGCAGCAACCTGGGACAGATACAATAGCTACAGAGGCCTTTGGGTGTTGCAGTTAATGTTCCTGCCTCCCGAGTTCCATTGACCCAGTTTCAATGCTGGTGCTGTCTGTGTGGAGTTTCCCATGCCCTTTTTGTAACTGTTTGAGTTCCTCCAGGCGCTTTGGCTTCAGAAACTTAAAGATATGAATTGCCTCCTGTCGATGACTCACTAGTTCAGGTTAATATTGAAAAAGAATCAAAAAAGGTTTGATGGGCAAACGGGAGAGAGAATTAGTTGTAGGATCGTGGGGAATTCACATGAGGGGTGAAGGGACCAATCCTCAAGGATTGGTGTGAATCTGTTCAGCTCCTCCAGCATTTAGTATGTGATGAACCTTCTGTTGCTGGAATAAGTTATTTGAGCGTGGGGGGCAATTCTGGGAGGAGTGCAGTGCAGGCATGTTAGACAACAGTTCTCCTGTGAAGTCAGGAGGAACATATTTTAAACTTTATGTAATCTGTTTCCACTGGACCCTTTAATCACTAGTTAAAGCTTTTCAGGCCAGGAAAAGGGTCTCAATGAAGGTCTCAGCATGAAACTTCGACTGTTAATTCCCCTCCTTAGATAGTGCCTGACTTGCTGAGTTTCTCCAGAGTTTTTTTGTGTCTTACTCAAGCCAGTAAGTTGTAGTTCTTGGTTAGTCAGGGCATCTAAGGTTACGGGAAGAAGGCAGAAGAATGGGGTTGAGAGGAATAAGCTCATAAACTAAATAAACTCATCAAAAAGGTTGGATCCGTCCTTGGCTACAACCCAGATTCTTTTGAGCTAGTGGTGGACAGAAGGTCACTAAACAGACTGTTATCCATTATGGACAATCAGGCATATCCTCTCCATGACCTACTGAATAAGTAGCAGAGCAGCCTTTCGAACAGACTCATTCAGCTCCGCTGTCACAAGCATTGTTACTGAAAATCTTTCCTACCAAATGCAATAAACATATCCAACAATTAATCT
Organism: Hemitrygon akajei; assembly: GCF_048418815.1. NCBI lineage: Eukaryota > Metazoa > Chordata > Chondrichthyes > Myliobatiformes > Dasyatidae > Hemitrygon > Hemitrygon akajei. Next base: position 139,024,385 of record NC_133130.1, read on the forward strand.
CTGTGCGACAGGAGAACACACATCATAGTACAATAGACTCTGCTTTTTTATTTTGTGCATTATTATTGTACATTATTACAAATTGGTAAATTATGTATGTTATCTTGTACTTTATTATTAGTTAATATTATTATTATATATTATTATTGCTAAGCGACTCTTAGATAGATACATGGAGCTTAGAAAAATAGAGGGCTATGCGGTAGGGAAATTCTAGGCCGCTTCTAGAGTAGGTTACATGGTTGGCACAACATCATGGGCCGAAGGGCTTGTAATGTGCTGTAGATTTTCATTTGTTCTAAGTGTGTTTTAAATCTTGCTGCTGTAACGAAATAATTTCCCACTTGTGATCAATAAAGTACTTCTTATGATGATGATGATGATTATTATTATTATAATGAATCAGCCACAATGGAATGATGGAGCAGATTCAATGGTCTGAATGGCCTAATTGCAAAGACCTGGACCCATTGCAGTTTGCCTATCGCCACAATAGGTCAATGGTAGATGCGATCTCAATGGCTCTCCACACGGCTTTAGACAACCTGGACAACGCAAACACCTACGTCAGGATGCTGTTCACCGACTGTAGTTCAGCATTTAATGCCATCATTCCCACAGTCCTGATTGAGAAGTTGCAGAACCTAGGTCTCTGTGCCTCCCTCTGCAATTAGATTCTCTACTTCCTAACTGGAGACCACAATCTGTGCAGATTGGTGATAGCATCCTCCTCGCTGACGATCAACACTGGCACACCTCAGGGGTGTGTGTTTAGCCCATTGCTCTACTCTCTGTATACACGACTGTGTGGCTAGCAATAGCTCAAATACCATCTACAAATTTGCTGATGATACAACCATTGTTGGTAGAATCTCAGGTGGTGACGAGAGGGTGTACAGGAGTGAGATCTGCCAACTAGTGGAGTGGTGCTGCAACAACAACCTGGCACTCAACATCAGTAAGACGAAAGAGCTGAATGTGGACTTCAGGAAGGGTAAGGCAAAGGGACACATACCAATCCTCATAGAGGGATCAGAAGTGAAGAGAGTGAGCAGCTTCAAGTTCCTGGGTGTCAAGATCTCTGAGGATCTAACCTGGTCCCAACATATTGATGTAGTTATAAAGAAGGCAAGACAGCGGTGATACTGTACTTTATTAGGAGCTTGAAGAGGTTTGGCATGTCAACAAGTGCATTCAAACACTTGTATAGTTGTACCGTGGAGAGCATTCTGACAGGCTGCATCACTGTCTGGTATGGGGGTGTTGGGGAGGTGGCTACTGCACAGGACCGAAAGAAGCTGCAGAGGGTTGTAAATCTAGTCAGCTTACAAAGTACCCAGGACATCTTCAGGGAGCAATGTCTCAGAAAGGCAGCGTCCACTATTAAGGACCTCCAGCACCCAGGGCATGACCTTTTCTTCACTGTTACCATCAGGTAGGAGGTACAGAAGCCTAAAGCCACACACTCAGTGATTCAAGAACAGCTTTTCCCCCTCTGCCATCCGATTCCTGAATGGACATTGAACCTTGGACACTACCTCACTTTTTTAATATACAGTATTCCTGTTTTTTTGCATTTTTAAAAAATCTTCCAATATGCATATACTGTAAGTTACTTGTTTATTGTTTTTTTCTCCTATTTGCATTGAACTGCTGCTGCTAAGTTAACAAATTTCACGTCCCATGCCAGTGATAATAAGCCTGATTCTGATTCCTGTCTTCTGTAGTCTAGTTGTGGTTGATAGGTACAAGCTGTGCTTCACTCTGTCTTTTTCACGATAATTTTACATTGGGGTAAAGTCCCAGATCTCAAAATTCATCAGTCTGCAGCCTGTTTCAGATGAGTGTCCTTTAACTCAGCCAAAGACAGCGTCTTCCCGCGGCGGCCACCACAGTCTGAACTGTGACTGAATTTTTGGTCTTTTCCACATGTTTCACTTCCAACATATGTTGCATTTCAATAACTGACCCTCTGCGCCTAGGCAACCGTGCAAGGACAAATATTCAACAAGGTTAAGCAATTCTGTGCAATGAAAATCCAAAAAAAATTAACTGCAGATAACAAAATCAGCAAAAACACTCAGCAGGTCAGGCCACTGGAGAACGGGGACAGGGCCTTGCCTGGTTTTAATCAGTAATCAACAAAGGCTGACCAGAACTAAGATATTAATAGACAGAAAAAGAGTTTAATAGTTCAGGTCAAAGACCCTGAACCAGAACTGAGAAGTATGTTTTAAACTGCAGTTAGGCTAAAGGATGATGCAGGAAAGCGAAGAGGACAAAGGTTTAAAGCTTTATACAACCCATCTTGCTGGCCCTGTCCATTTGTCTTTGAAGTCCAACATTACTTTAATCATCATTGAGGAAGTAAAATCCACTGACAGGACCCTCACTTATTCTGTTGAAATCAGTAAAAATCTGCTTCCATTGCTTGAAACTCCAGCACTTGTGGTTTGCTCCCTTCTGTAGGGAAGGTGAAATCAAGATTGATTAATGTAATTTCCTGTACACAATGAAATAATTGTTACCCTGGATCTGATACAGCATGAAAAACACAAAAAGATAAAGAATAAATAATTATAATAATGAAAACATGCAATATATATAAATACATAAGATAGCTTATATACATAGATTGATTTATGTTCATTAAGTGACACTGGGCTGTACATAAGGTGACTGACAGGGAATAATGGAGTAGTGGTGGAGTTAGTGGGTGGAGGTGTTGATCAGTCTTACTGTTTGGGGAAAGTAACTGTTTTTCAGTCTGGTGGTCCTGGTGTGAACACTACGGGAGTGAGACAAACAGCCCATCAGCAGGGTGGGCGGAATCCTTCATGACGTTACTGACACTTTTCTGTATATATATCCTTGATGATGGGTAGGTTGGTGCTGCTCGTGCACTGGGCACCACTGTAGAGCCTTCCTGGAACAGTTTCCGACCCAAACAGCTTGTCAGGATGCTCTCTACTGCACGTCTGTAGAATGACGTGAGTATGGATATGCAATGTCCAGCTCCCTTCATCCTCCTCAGAAAGTAGAGGTGTTGACAAGCTTTCTTAACTCTGTAGAATATGTTCTGGGACCTCGGAGGGGGGAGGTGTGATGTGCAGTCCCAGGAGTTTGAAAGTGCTTGCAATTTCCACTGCTAAGCCGCAGTGCCTCAACGTACTCTAATGTAGAGTGAGTTCTCCAGAGATCCAAGGGATGTGAAGCTATCAGCTTAAGTTAATCATCTCCGTCCATCCAGCACTGCACTGTATACTGTATAGCCACATTTACCAAAGTGACCTGATTCCTCACCATAATGTTTGTATGGTGGGTGGGGGGGGGGGGGGTGGTTTTGATGCTTCCTGGTGGGATAATTGGGTGAAGGGGGAGGGTCGATGCTTTTCTGTTGCTTGTACATGGGATGGGGGAAGGAGGGGCTTTGGGGTTCTAACAACTTCCTGTCATTCATTCTTTGGGGGTTTCCTTCTGTTTTGTGGATGTCTGCAAAGAGTAAGAATTTCAGGTTGTATGCTGTATACATTCTCTGATACTAAACAGAACCGGTGAACCATTGAAGTGTGACATCACCGAAGAAAACAATGATATATGTAAGACAAGGGAAAATCTGCAGATGCTGGAAATCCAAGCAACACACACAAAATGCTGGAGGAATTAGCAGACCAGGCAGCATCTATGGAAAAGAGTAAACAGTCGACGTTTTGGGCCAGAGCTGATGAATGGTCTCAGCCCGAAATGTCAAATGATATATGTAGCATACTTCATATCATCATGGTCCCACATCACATCCTTTTGGGTACTTCTGCATTGTAATGTAGAAAAATCAGCTGCTAATTGGTGTTCAACAAGATGACAGAAACAGCAACAGAGCAATGTCAAGATTAATGGTATTGGTTGTGGGGGGATGAATATCACTCAATATAACAGGGGAATTCATCTTTTCTCCTTCAAGTGATGCAATGGAAGAACAGCTACTTCCTTCAGCCATTTAGTTTTTGTATCAATGTCACCACCGCGGTCACCTCAAACAACCCAGCACTCCTCCAGAACTGCACTGTTGTGTTGCCATGCCCCCTGTACTTAGCGTCCAGACTGGGACTCAGAACACAAGTTCCAGTCCTGATGAAGGGTCTTGGCCTGAAATATTGACTGTTTATTCCCCTCCACAGCTTCTGCCTGACCTGCTCAGTTAGAACATAGAACATAGAAATCTACAGCACATTACAGGCCCTTCGGCCCACAAAGTTGTGCCAACCATGTAACCTACTCTAGATACAGCCTAGAATTTCCCTACTGCATAGCCCTCTATTTTGCTAAGCTCCATGTAGCTATCTAAGAGTCTCTTAAAAGACCCTGTTGTTTCTGCCTCTACCACCACTGGCAGTGCATTCCATGCACCTACCATACTCTGTATGAAAAACCTACTTCTGACGTCCCCCTTGTACCTACTTCCAAGCACTTTAAAACTATGCCCCCTCATGTTAGCCATTCCAGCCCTGGGAAAAAGCCTCTGGCTATCCACATGATCAACGCCTCTCATCATCTTATACACCCCTATCTGGTCACCTATTATCCTCCGTCGCTCTAAGGAGAAAAGGCCAAGTTCACTCAACCTATTCTCATAAGACATGCTCTCCAATCCAGGCAACATCCTTGTAAATCCCCTGCACTCTGTCTATCTACTTCCTCCAGCACTTGGTGTGGGTTACTCCCCATATCTGACATCGGCGGACTCTTACATCTCAGCAACATTCTGACCACTTTGAAGACTTTGCACTAAAACAGACTTTTTTTTGTTTCCTGTAATTGTGTCCTCCATGTAAAAGCTGTGCATAATTTGTTTTATTTATGTTTTTCTTGTAGATGCTGCTTTTATGACGCTATGTGAAGATGGAACAATACAGGCTCTTCAGCCCACGATGAGGTGCTGACCTTTCAACCTACTCTCAGATCAATCGAACCCTCCCCTCCTACAAAGCCCTCCATTTTACTGTCTGTGACTGTGGTGTGGCCATGAAGCAGCTGTGAGGTTATGGTTGAGTCTGTGTATACACGTACTTCTGCACGTGTCAGTAAACTTGATTAGCTTTGGAATTTATCTCCACCTGAGGAGAAAGATAATGCTTAGTCTTAAAAACCTTGATCACAGATGGCTCCCCCAAGAAGGCAGCGCTCCCTCAGTACTGCACTGTTTTTTTTGGCACACATCCTGTACTCAGTCCTTGGACTGGGATTCACAATGCAAGTTTCAAATTCAAGAGCATTGGTGGGGACATTGAAACCAACAAATCTGTTAAAATGTCTCTTTCTTGAAACGTGGTGAGCCATCTTTCATCAAATAAACTTAGCCAAGCCAAATGAAGAGGAAAAAAAAACAACAAATAACATTTGAGATCTGCTGCAACACACACAAAATGCTGGAGGAACTCAGCGGGCCGGGCAGCAAACGGTCGACGTTTGGGCCGAGACCCTTTATCAGGACTGGTACTCTTTCCCACAGACGCTGCCTGGCCTGCTGAGCTCCCCCAGCATTTTGTGCGTTGCTCGGATTTCCAGCGTCTGCAGATTTTCTCTTGTCTGTGATCCACTCCCTTTTTCATTCCACACAGGCTCAGTCTCTGACCCTACTAGCATCTATGATCTACAGCCCTTTCATTTTGATCCCAGCAGTTGAGGTCATAATCTTTGAAAGTTCACTTGTAGAAGTAAAATATGCCTAATCTTTGAAAAGGTTTGTAATTATATTGCTATCAACACCTGCTGAGTTCTGACACTTACACTGTCTGGGGCACTGCAATCCGTCTGTCTGATTCTGTGCAATCTAAGTTGAAGATCAACGCACAATTCCCTCAGTCATTACAGATCCAAGAGCCGGCTTTCCTTCCCTCTGTAGTTTTGGTTGCCAGTGTATAAATGAATCTCTGTACTGCCTGAAAAAGGGTCTGGACAGCCAACCTCAGGGGAACCCTAGGGATTCCAAAGCCTATTCCCTGTGGCCTGGTCACAAGTGCTCAGACCACCAGATAGGAAATTTATGTGAGGGAACTCACTGCATGTAGCTGAACTGCAGAAGTAACCTAGTGATGTAATATACGAAGTATTTAGTAGCAGACTGCTGATTTAGACAGAGACTTTAGTAGCCTTTGTTTAATGGTGTTCAAAAACATTAGGTTTGGTTTAAACCTCCTTCTGTGCTGGCACAGTCCATACGCAGTGGCAAGACTGTACTTTGTGTTGTCCATTGTCACCATGGATACAGTGAAAGGGATTCCCGTACATCAAGTGGCTTTTGTTAATGATGGATGTTGTTCCCGTCATCGGTGTACCAAGACTGTTGATTTTGGTTTCTTTTCCAGCCGAGGGATAGATATGACATCCTGTAATAATGAGGCATAATGGCCAATCAGGATTTCAGATTCAATCCCAGTTCATTGTCAGGGACCAATCACAAGCAAGAGAGAATCTGCAGATGCTGGAAATCCACAGCAACCCACACAAAATGCTGGAGGAGCTCAGCAGGTCAGGTAGCATCTATGGAAGAGAGTAAACAGTTGATATTTCAGGCCGAGACCCTTCACCGGGATTGGAAAGGAAGGGGAGAGATCAATAAGAAGGTGGGAGAGGGGAGGAAGAAGTACAAGGTGGTAGGTGAGAGGTGAAACTGGGAGAGGGGGATGTGTGAAGTAAAGAACTGGGAAGGGGGAATCTGACAGGAGAGAGTAGAAGACCATGGAATAAAGGGAAGGGGGAGGAGCACCAGAGGGAGGTGGTGGGCAGGTCAGGAGATAAAAGTGAGAGAAGGGAACAGGAATGGGGAATGGTGAAGGAGAGGGATGGCAATTACCAGATGTTTGAGAAGTCAATGCTCATGCCATCAGGTTGGAAGCTACGCCAGTGGAAAATAAGGTGTTGCTCCTCCAACCTGAGTGTGGCCTCATCGCAGCAGAAGAGGAAGCCATGGACTGACGTATCGGCATGGGAATGGGAGGTAGAATTGAAATGGGTGGCCACCGGGAGATCCCACTTTTTGTGGCAGACAGATTAAAGGTGCTTGACGAAGTGGTCTCCCAACCTACGTCAGGTCTCACTGATATACAAGAGGTCACACTGGGAGCATCACCAGAAACAGTATAGATAACTCCAATAGACTCACAGGTGAAGTGCCGCCTCACCTGGATGAACTGTTCTAGACCCTGAATGGTAGTGAGGGAGGAGGTGTAGGGGCAGGTGTGGCAAGGTTAAGTACCAGAAGGGAGGTCAGTGGGGAGGGACGAGTGGACAAGGGAGATGTGTAGGGAGCGATCGCTGCAGAAAGTGGAAAGTGGGGGAAGAACCACGTGATGGACGTGGAGACTAGTGGAATAACCCACCGCCAAGCACATCTTCCCCTCCATTCAATATTGAAAGTTCAAAAGTTCAAAGTAAATTTAGTATAAAAATATGTACTGTATATGTCACAATATACAATCCTGAGGTTCATTATCGTGTGGGTATACTTAATAAATTCATAATAGAATTCCACGTACTACATACTGATACAAGAGACTTACCTGTACACACTTACCAAACTCTTTCCCAACCAACCCTTTTACAGTATGGGAGTCCCAGACAATATGTAGAAAGTTAAAATCACAACATTATGTTTCTTACTACAGTCTGCAATCTTTCTGGTTTCCATCCCTCTGCCACTCTAGCTTAAGTAACAACACCCCCCCACCATCGCTGTGCAGTACCATAGTAAACCTTCCCACAAGGATATTAGACCCCCTCCAGTTCAGATGTAAACCACCCCTTCTGTACAGGCTGCAACTTCCCGGGAAGAGAGCCCAATGATCCAAAAAGCCCTCACACCTGCACCACTTCCTTAGCCACAAGTGTTAAACTGTATGATCTTCTTATTTCTGGCCTCAATAGCACCTGACACGGGTAGCAATACTGAGATTACAGACCCAGAGGTCCTGAATTTTAACTCACTTTGAACTCTGAACTCACCTTGTAGGACCTCATCACCTTTCCTACCCATGTCTTCGGTACCGACTTGGATCATGAATTCTGGCTGCTCACTTCCCCAACTAAGAAAGCTGTGGACTCGATCCGAGATGTCTGTGGCCCTGGCACCTGGAAGGCAACATACCATCCATGAATCTCATACTTATCCACAGAACATCCTGTCTGGTCCCCTAACCAATGAACCCCTATCACTACAGCTCGCCCCTTCTCTCCCTGCCCTTCTAAGCCACAGAGCCAGAGTCCTGACCACTGTGGCCATCACCTGCTAGGTCACACCTCCTCCCTCACATCAGGGACACTGGGGTTCTCCCTGCCTTCCCACATCCTGCAACAGGAACATTCCACTATTCTCTCTGGCATCCCCACTGCTTTGACTGTGCAACAAGAAAGGAAGAAAATTAGTCTACCTACGGCCTTTGCTTCTCTTTGCCAAAGCTTCAGCTCCCCACTGTAACGTGTGATTAATGAACCGATTCCAATTCACCTATCATGTCCTTCCCAAGGTGTGGTGCCCAGAACCTCACATAGTAATCTAGATGAGGCCTAATTAAAGTTTTATAAAAATTAGAGCATAACTTCCCTGCTTTTTTATTCAATGCTCCAACTAATGAAGGCCAATATCTCATATTCCTTCTGAATCACTTTATCTACCTGTGCTGCCACTTCAGTGATCTCTGGACTTATATTCCAAACCAGCCAAAAAGTAAATCAATAAACCCCGAAAGCCTAATCCCTCTTAGCCTTGTCCACATCTCTCCATCTTCCTCATATCCATGTGCCTTTCTAAACGTCTCCTAAAAGCCTCTAATGTATTTGCCTCCACCATCAAACCAGGCAGCACATTCCAGGCATTCACAACTTTCTGAGTAAAAAACTTACCCCTCACATTCCCCCCTGAACCCACCCTCTCTCACCTTCAATGTATTCCTTCCGGTATTAGACATTTCAACTCTGGGAAACAGATACTCTCTGTCCACTCCATTTGTGCTTCTCATAATCTTATAAACCTCTATCCATTCTCCCCTCAGGGTCTGCCGCTCCAAGTAAAATAATCCAAGTTTATCCAGTCTCTCATGATAGCAGATGCCCTCTAAGCCAGACAGCATCCTGGTGAACCTCTTCTGAACCCTCTTGAAATCCTCAACATCCTTCCTATAGCGAGGCAACCAGAACTGTAGGCAGTACTCCAGACGTCGCCTAACAAGAGTTGTATAAAGTTGTAACATAACCTCTTGGCTTTTGAATTCAATGCAAAAGCAAATAATAAAAGCAAGCATTCCGTAAGCCTTCTTAACCATGTTATCAGCCTGTTAAGGGTCTTGCCCTTAACAGTGTATGATCTCCTTTCATTTGTCCTACCAGTGTGAAACACCTCACATTTATTTGGGTTAAACTCCATCTGCCATTTCTCTGGCTATATTTGCAACTGAAATATATCATGCTGTATCCTCTGCCAGTCTTCAACACTATCCAGAACTCCAACACTTTTGGTATAATTCACAAAACTTACTAATCCACCCATCTACATTATCATCCATTTCATTTATATACATCACGAAGACCAGAAGTCCCAGCACAGATCCATGCAGAACAGTAATTACAGATCAGCTCAAGTGAGTCTCTTCAACCACTACCATCTGTTTTCTATACAGAAGCCATTTCTGAATCCAAACATCCAATTTGCTGTAGGCCCTATGCATCCTAATTATCTGGATTAGCCTCCCATGAGGGACTTTGTCAAATGCCTTCCTAAAATCCATGTAGACAGCATCCACGGCTCTACCTTCGTCAATCTCTCTAATCACTTTATCAAAAAATTCAATCAAGTGGGTAAGACATGTCCTGCCATGTACAAAACCATTTTGGCTCTCCCTAATTAGGCCATGTGTTTCCAAATATTCACCTATCCTATCCCTAAGACCTTTCTCCAGCAATTTCCCTACAATTGACGTGAGAATCACCAGCCTATAGTTCCCAGCATTTTCCCTTGTTCCCTTCTTAAAAAGAGGTACAACATTAGCCACTCACCAGTCCTCCGGGATCTCACCTGTGCCTAGAGAGGACATAAAGATACTGGTCAAGGCCCTAGCAATCTTGTCTCTTGCCTCTCTCAATAATCTGGGCTAAAAACCATTAGACCCTGGGGAATTATTCGTCTTAATACTCATTAAGAGGCCCTACACTTCCTCCTCCTTGACCTCTAAACGCTCTAACACTCAGCACTGATCTCCTGGGCCTCCAGGTCCTTTTCCTTGGTAAATACTGAAGTAAAATACTCATTAAGGACCTCACTCACATTCTCCACATCCAAGCAAACGTTCCCCTCTTTATCCTTGAGTGGTCCCACCCTTTCCCTAGTTATCCTCTTGCTTTTGATGTATGTATAGAATGCCTTGCCCTTCACCTCAATCCTACTTGCCAAGGACTTTTCATGGCCCCTCCTCACTTTCCTAATTCCCTTCTTCAGTTCTTTTCTGGCTTCTTTATATTCCTCATGTGCTTTGTTTGATCCTGACTTCTGAAGTTTTACATACTTTTCCTTTTTCTCCTTGATCAAATTTATCACCTCTCGGGACATCCAAGGTTCTCTTAACTTTCCATCCCCATCCTTCCTTCCAACAGGAACATACCTTTCCTGTACTCTGTGCAATTGACCTATAAACACTCTCTACATGTCTGATGTGGACTTGCTAGAAAAAAATTGTTCCCAATTAATTCTCCTTAGTTCCTGCTTAATGCCCTTGTAATTTACCCTTCTCCAACGTAAGACTCTCCTGCAAGGACCATACCCATCCTTATCTACAGCTATCCAGAAAGTTAAGCAGCTGTGGTCACTGTTCCCTAACTGTTCACCTACTGAAAGATCAGTCACCTGGCCAGGTTCATTACCCAACACCAGGTCCAGTATGGCCCCACCTCTCATTGGACCACCCATATATTTATTTAATAAACCCTTCTGGATACACTAGCAAATTCTGCCCCATCTAAACCCCTTGCACTAAGAAGGTTCCAGTTTACTGTATATTAGGGAAGTTGAAATCCCCCATAGCAACAACCCTATTATCAGATTTGTCCTGGCAAAGGATCTCGGCCCAAAATGTCGACTGTACTTCTTCCTATAGATGCTGCCTGGCCTGCTGCGTTCCACCAGCATTTTGTGTGCGTTGCTCCTATTATTTTTACATGTTTACTTAATCTGATCACATATCTGTTCCTCAATGTCCCATGACTACTGGGGGAGGGAGATCTATAGTACAATCCCATAGGTTTTTGTAAATAAAATGGCCGAGGCATTTTAAGTTTATGAGAAACCCTAGCAACTTCTTTATTATCAACCAAACACAGAACAGAAAGGTCGGTAAAAAACTAAACATCATTATATCATCACGTCAGACCAGCCTCTAAAAGTGAACTGCAGGTCAACGTTAATGGTTGTGAATTGTACATATGTTTCCACCCACTACATTACCCTACACAGCACACCACCACCACCCCCACCCAAGAATTCACCATAACCAGCACTGTGAACCTGTTCAAAGCTCAGACAAGCTGCTCGGTTTGGGTCCTATGTCCCAGGGGTGGAGTAACAGAAGATGCCTTTGGCTCGTCCAGAGGTGTATTGGCACACTTTTGGTCATGCCGTGATGCAGGGGCATTGTAGCAAAATCCTACAAATCTTGATGGGTTGGTTTAAAGCGATCTACAGAAATGCATTCAGGTTTACCCTCCCCCTATCTGTGATAAAAATCTTTTCTCTCCAACGCACCAAACGGGCCATTGTAAGGGGGCCTAAGGGGATGCTAGTGAGTATCATGGTGGATGTAAATGAATGAGGTGGAATTTAAGTCAACAGGAATCCAAAAGAGCCATGATGGGAGGTAGGAGTAGGTGCAAAGGAATTGAATTTATTGTGGAGATCGGAATGCTGTTCAGAGACCAACCAAGTGGTCATAGCATCAGGAATAAAATCATCTGGTGCTCATGATGGCTGCCTGTGTACAAACTCAGCCACAGATGACTGCAGGTCCTCTTTTGGAGCCGTTCTGAGCCCCAGCAGAACCCACGGGAGATGATCATGCCAACACTCATCTGTCAGGGAATCCCTCAGAGCAGCCTTTAAGGAAGGTGAAACAGCTCGCATAGGCTATGGGACTGTGGGTGATACACCATGGTGTGATGTAGCCTAACGCTGAGGTTTTGGGTCATTGAAGCCCTGAGGTCTCATATGGCTTGAGGACCATGGTCAGAGGAAATGTCAGATGGGGTGCCAAACCGAGCAACCCAGGTGACAAAGAATGCCCGAGCCACGTCTATGGCCGTCACCGATGCTTGAGGGATGACCTCTGGTCACCTGGTGGTACGGTCCACATGGTAAGGAGGTGCATGAAACCAGAGGGGCGAGGGGGGTGTGGAATAGAACCAGCAAGGTCTGCAATGACATGATCAAACATTCGCTCAGTGATCTCAAAAGGTGCCAATGGTACCCAAACATGACGGCCAACCTTTGCCCATTGGCACTCAACACAGGCTGCACTCTAATCATGCACGTCCTTTCTAAGGACATGCCGCACAAACCCATTTCTGTGAAGCCTTCCAGCCCAGGTGCAAGAATGGAGTTAATAACAGTACCCCTCCAGTTTGCGGGCACTATGGGACAAGGACGGCCAGTTGAGACATCGCACAGGAGAGAAAGCCCAGCTTCCCCGAACATAATGTCAGCCAACTGCGGACCTGTGACTGCTGTTCCGTAAGTAGCTCTGGGTAAGTAGCTTGGTTGGCTGCCATGCCGGCATAGACAACCCCCCTGTGTATGGCCTCAATGGCTGGCCACGAGAGGCAATCAGCCATAGTATTATTTTTCCCCTTAATCTGTTGTTTGTCTGTTTGTAAACTCTGATATGTAGGCCAGTTGATATGCAGACCCAAGGGTCTGATATTTTGGCCATCACAGGCACAAGGGATTTGTGGTCAACGAACACTGTGAACTGGCGACCCTCTAGAAGAAAACAAAAATGGTGGATAGCCAGATAAAGACCAAGAAGTTCACGATGAAATGAGCTATACTTCCTTCCAGGAGGATGGAGCTGCCGGCTGAAGTAGGCGAACGCTGCCGCACTCTTCCAACCAACTGTTCATGTACAGAACCCACAGTATAGTCTGAAGTATCAGTAATAATGGCTATGGGTGTGTTGGGGAGCGGGTGCGCCAATAGGGTTGTGTTTTATAAAGCTGTTTGTGGTCATCAAATGCTCTGGTCAGATCTGCTGACCATTCAAGCATGCAATTAGAAACATTGCCTTTAAGGGGACTATACAGGGAGCGCATAAGTTCTGTGGCTCACAGAATGAAGCAGTGATAGAAATTCACCATACCTACAGATTCTTGTAGTATTTTAGTGGTGCAGGGTGGCGGGAAATCCATAATAACAGAGACTTCAGTCTGGAGGGGTTTCACACCTTCTGTGGAGATGCAATGGCTGACAACCTAAACTGGCATTTAGCAGGGTTAATAATCAACCCGTGTTGGCTTAAGCGCTCAAAATGTGTGCGGAGATGAGATACGTGTTCAGATTTGGATGCTCTGGTGACGCGTATTTCATCCAGGTAAACAAAAAGAAAGCCGAAGTCTTCTAATACAGACCCCATCAGCCGTCGGAAAGCCTGTTCCGTATTTTTCTGCACAAATGGCACGCACAGAAACTCAGAGGCCAAACAAGGTTACCACAATCTTTTTTGGAATGTCCTCTGAGCACAGAGACACCTGATTATAGCCCCTAACTAAGTCAACTATAGAAAAGATAAAATTTCCAGTTAAACTTGAATGTAGCGATTGGGGGTGGTGGCCTCGTTAAGGCGTTGGTAATCACCACATGTACGGCAACCACCACCGGACTTAAGGACCATGCGGAGGGATGAAACCCAGGGGCTATTCAACCTGCATACAATGCCAAGCCTTTCCCTGATGGCAGACGGTCACAACTTATTTATTGTCGACCAAACACAGAAGAGCAAGTGTGGTAAAAAAACTTCACATCATTTTGTCATCATGTCAGAGCCAGCCTCTTCGAATGAACCACAACTCAGTGCTGGTGCTTGTAAATTATGCCTATGTTTCCACCCATAGTTCCATCAGTGTGATTGGACCTTTCCGATTCTCGAGTTCTGCCAATGGACGCAGTATCTGACCCCTTCATTACATCTCCCCTGAGTGTGGCTATGATGTTGTCCCTGATTAGCAGTGCAACTCCACCCCCTCTTTTGCCTCTTCCTCTATCTTTTGTAAAACTTCTAAAACCTGGTACATGTGATGAACTACATATACCTGTCTGGACATGCCCCCCCGCTGACTGCTCCTGTGGCTCCTCCCACTGACCGTGGCTCCTCCCACAGACCCCGGTATAAAGGCGATTGGGGCCTGAGCCCTGCCTCTCAGTCTCCAGGATGTAGCATGCTGGTCAATTGCTGCTTGTTCTTTCTTCCAGTCAATAAAAGCTGATATCTCGCCTCACGTCTCAGAGAGTTATTGATGGTGCATCAGTACATTAATCACCCCTTCTTGCCCCTCTCCCAACAAGTTTCAGTAATGGCCACACATTGTAGTTCCATGTACCAATTCATCTCTAAGTTCATTACCTTTATCCATAATACTCCTAGCATTAAAATATACACAATTCAAACTATCTGACCCATCATACCTGTAATTTCAACTTTACTTTTGAATACTTTCCCTGATAACTACCTTCTGGTCCAAACCTTCCCTTACTGACCTGGGGCTCCTGTTCCCAGCCCCTTGCAAAACTAGTTTAAAATCTTTCGAGCAGCATTAGCAAACCTCCCGACCAGGACAGTTCTGAAACCTCCAATCTGGGTGCAACCCATCCCTCTTGTACAGGCCACCCCTTCCCCAGGAGAGGTTCCAATGGTCCAAGAACTTGAAACCCTGCCAGTCTGCACCATCTCCTCAGGCACTCATTCATCTCTGCTCTTGCGCCATTCCTATCTGCACTAGCCTATGGCACTAGGAGTAACCTGGAGGTGACCACCTTGGAAGTCAGCCTCATTCCTAAATCCCTATATTCAGTGAATAGGACTCCTTCCTCTTTTCTGCCCACGTCATTGGTGCCAATATGCACCAGCACCTCTGGTTGCTCACCCTTCCCTTGAGAATATCCTGCAACCGCTCTGATGTATCCTGGATCCTCGCACCCAGGAGGCAACACACCATCCTGGTGTCTCTTTTGTGGTCACAGAATCTCCTGTCTGTTCCCCTGGATATTAAGTCTCCTATCACTACCTCTCTGCCTGACTTTATCCTTCTCTCGAGCCTCAGAGCCAGCCACAGTGCTACCAGCCTGGCAGCGAATGGGTCACCCCCCCCCCACCCCCAGCAGTATCCAGAGAGATATACTTATTGCTGAGGGGAATGGCCACGGGGGAACCCTGCACTGACTGCTTAATCCCTTAACTCTCCTGGTGGTCACCCATCTACTGTCTGAAGGCTGCACTCTGGGCGTGACCACTTCATCAAGAGTCTTGTCCATAACGTCTTCACCCTCCCAGATGATCCTGAGCACATCCAACTCCAGCTTTAGCTCCTTGACCCGGTCAGTCAGGAGCTGAAGTTGGGTGCACTTCCCGCAGATGCATTCATCGGAGAAACCGTCAGGTTTCCTGAAATCCCACATCTGACAGGAGGAGCATTTTGCCCTGACTACTCTGTATTGAAAAAATAGATTCATTGGCTTTTGGTAACCCTCTCATATAAATTCAGAAATGTAGCAGCTTTGCTATGTCCTCGTCATAAAATCATAGTCATAAGGCACAGAACCAGGTCCTACAACTCCGCACATCCATGTTGATTGTGTTGCCCAGAGGGCACGTCCCATCTGCCTGTGCTGGGCACACAGCACTCTAAACCTTCCCTCTTCATGTACTTACCAAGAAGGATTTTAAATGTTGCTAATGTGCCCACCTCAACCACTATTTCTGGCAGCTCTTTCTAAATTTGTACCACCTTTTGCATGAAAAACTGACCCTGATGTCCCTTTTAAATTTCTTTTTTCTATTCTTAAACCTATGCCCCTGTGATTTCAGCAACCCCTTCCTGGGAAAAAAGACTATGTGCTTGGACCCTGTCTAGGTTCCTAGTGATCTTAAACAACTCGAGCAGGACACCCCTCAATCTCCTGCATTTCCGGGAATAAAGTTCCACTTTATGAAACTTCTCTTTGTAACCCAACTCCCCAACTCCAGGCAACACCCTGTCATTTCTGCACTCTTTCTAGTTTAATAATACCTTTTCTGTAACAGGATAACCAAACCTGTACAGAATACTCCAAACATGGCCTCAACAATGTCTTATAAGACCTCAAAATAATTTCCCAACTCCT
Organism: Hemitrygon akajei; assembly: GCF_048418815.1. NCBI lineage: Eukaryota > Metazoa > Chordata > Chondrichthyes > Myliobatiformes > Dasyatidae > Hemitrygon > Hemitrygon akajei. The sequence continues at coordinate 139,040,793 of NC_133130.1, forward strand.
GTACTCAGTGCCAGGGGGAGTTTGCTCAGCTGCTTCCAAGAAAAATTCAGAGTAAACCCCACTGACGTTGGTCAAAATTCACATGTAGATCGAATGAAGCCAATTAAGGACACTAGACCTCTTTGGAAAATATTAGTACTGTAAAATAGAATTATTAAATGTTATCTAATGACAGAGTGGTGATTATGAGTCACCATCAGAGAAGCAGGTCTGAAGAATTATTTTTTTTTAAATGTTCTGTTTATAGGAGTAACTACATTTCAATTCCCCTATTACTGTGCTAGGCTTTGAACATATTTCCCTGATTATTAGTCACAGCCTATAAATTACTAGATTAGTAATTTAACCACAATGCACCAATATAGATGGCATGGTGGTTATACACAGGAGGATGGGAACCAATGCACCAAAACAGATAATGGAGTGGTTGTGGAGAAACATGTTGTTAAGCTTACTTTAGATCAATCAGCATGAAAGCAGAGGGCATATAATACGGCAAAAATTAATGGGAAGCACTTAAAAACCAACAGAAGGCAACTAAAAAAGCAATAAGAGAAAAGATGAAGTATGAACGTAAGATAGCCAACAATATAAAAGAGGATACCAAAAATTTTGTTCAGATATATAAAGAATAAAGAGAGGCGAGAGTGGATATTGGACCGTTGGAAAATGACGGTGGATAGGTAGCAATGGGAGACAAAGAAATGCTGGGCACACTTAATAGGTGTCTTGTGTTGGTCTTCACTGTGGAAGACACCAGAAGGATGCTAGAAATTCACGGGCGTCAGGGGGCAGAAGTGAGTGTAGCTGCTATTACAAAGGAGAAAGCGCTTTGAAAGCTGAAAGGTCTGAAGGTAGATAAGTCACCTGGACCAGATGGACTACACCCCAGGGTTCTGAAAGAGGCAGCTGAATAGGTTGTGGAGATTGTAGAGGTGATCTTTTAAGAAGCACTACATTCTGGAGTGTTTCCGTAGGACTGGAAAATTGCAAATGTCACTCCACTCTTTACAAATGGAGGGAGGCAAATGAAAGGAAATTATAGGCCAGTTAGCCTAACTTCAGTGGTTGGCAAGATGTTGGAGTCCGTTATTAAGGATGACGTTTCAGGGTACTTAGAGGCACATGACAAATTAGGCCAAAGACAGCATAGTTTCCTTAAGGGGAAATCTTGACAAATCTGTTAGAATTCTTTGAGGAAATACCAAGCAGGATAGACAAAGGAGAGTCAATGGATGATGTGTACTTGGATTTTCAGAAGGCTTTTGACATGGTGCCCGACATGAGGCTGTTAAATAAAATTTGATCCCACGGAATTACAGGAAGGATACTAGCATGGATAAAAGACTGGCTGTCTGGCAGGAGGGAAAGAGTAGGAATAAAGCATACTTTTTCTGGTTGGGCTACCCATGACTTGTGGTGTTCCACAAGGGTCAATGTTGGGACCAGTTCTTTTCACATTATATGCCGATAATTTGGATGATAGAATTGATTGCTTTGTGGCCAAGTTGATGGACAAAATAAAGATAGGTGGAGGGGCAGGTAGTGCTGAGGATGCAAGGAATCTGCAGAAGTATTTAGACGTATGTGGTCAAGTACCTGGGTAGAAGGAATAGGGGCATAGAATATTTTCTAAATGGGGAGAAAATTCAGAAATCAGAAGTGAAAAGGGACTTGGGAGTCCTCATGCAGAGGTTAACTTGCATGTTGAATCAGTGGTAAAGAAGTCAAATGCAATGTTAGCATTCCTTTCAAGAAGACTAGAATATAAATGCTGAGACTTTATAAGCCATTGGTTGACCACGGTCGAAGTACTGTGAGCAGATTTGGGCCCCTTTCCTAAAAAATAATATGCTGGAGTTGGAGAAAGTCTAGAGGAGTTTTCAGGAATGGCAAGGTTAATATATGAGGAGTGTTTGATGGCTCCAGGCCTTTACTGGAATTATGAAGAAGGAGGATGGATCTCATTGAAACCTACTGAGTACTGAAAGGCCAAGATAGAGTGGAATGTTTCTTATATTGAGAGAGCTTATAACCAGAGGGCATAGCTAAAATAAAAGGACATCCCTTTAGAACAGAGATGAGAAGTAATTTCTTTAGCTAGAGGGTGGCAGATCTGTGGAATTCATTGCCACAGAAGGCTATAGAGACTAAGTCACTGGGTATATTTAAAATGGAGGTTGATATGCTCCAAATGAAATACAATGTTGGAAAATGCATTGTCTTGCACTTTGGTAGTAGAAATAAATGTACAGACTATTTTCTAAATGGGGAGAAAATCCAATAATCTGAGATGCAAAGGGACTTGGGAGTCCTTGTACAGAACCTAAAGGTTAACTTGCAGGTTGAGTTGGTGGTGAGGAAGGCAAATGCCATGTTAGCATTCATTTCAAAAGGTCTAGAATACAAGAGCAAGGATGTGATGCTGAGGCTTTATAAGGCACTGTGGAGGCCTCACCTTGAATATTGTCAACAGTTTTGGGCCACTCATCTTAGAAAAGATGTGCTGGCATTGGAGAGGGTCCAGAGGAGGTTCACAAGGATGATGCCAGGAATGAAAGGGTTATCATACGAGGAACGTTTGATAGCTGTAGTTCTGTACTCACTGGAATTCAGAAGGATGCGGGGGGATCTCACTGAAACCTTTCAAATGTTGAAAGGCCTAGACAGAGTAGATGTGGAAAGGATGTTTCTCATGGTGGGAGAGTGTAGGACAAGAGGGCACAGATTTAGGATAGAGGGGTGCCCTTTCAAAACAGAAATGCAGAGAAATTTCTTTAGCGAAAGGGTGGTGAATTTGTGGAATGTGTTGCACATGTGGCTGTGGAGGCCAGGTCGTTGGGTGTATTTAGGGCAGAGATTGATAGGTTCTTGATTGGACATGGCATCAGAGGTTACGGGGAGAAGGCTGGGTACTGGGCTTGAGGAGGAGATAGAAAAAAAGGATCAGCCATGATTGAATGGCGGAGCAGACCCGATGGGTCAAATGGCCTAATTCTGCTTCTGGTCTGATGGTCTAATTAGTCAGGATGTCAAAGATTACATGGAAAAAGCAGAAGAATGGGGTTGAGAGGGATCATAAACCCAAATAGCGAAGCAGATTTGATGGGCTGAATGGCCTAATTCTGTTTCTATGTCTATTGGCTTTATGGTCTTATGATATAAAATTCTGAGGTATATAGATTGGGCAAACTGCATGCAACCCTTCCCGTTGTCAAAGACAGAGAAAATAAGAGGACAGGGATTTTGAATAAGGGGCTCCGATTCTTTGGCCATCTGAGCAGAACCTTTTATCTACCAGGGAGAGGTGAGTACCTGGACTGCCTTGCTCAACAGGGCAGTGGAAGTGGAGTCACTGACAACATTTAGGTACTATCTAGTTAAGTACATGAATGGCTTAGACATGGAAGGGTCGGTGCCAAGTGCAAGGCGATAGGATTAGTCTGGGTGGACTGCACACTAGTCAGTATGGGTGTGGTAGGCCCAGTGGTTGAGGTGGGTCACTGTGACTTTATTTGTTTCAGGTCTGACTGACAAACAGTCACTGAAAACTACCGGCAACGATTGGGCCTTGGAAAGCACGTTTTAATTAGCAGTCAGTAATTAGGTTTATGGCGATCAGTCACGTATGATAGCAACACAAATTGTTGTGTATGTCTCCTTCTTTCAAATGGTATACCTCTGGACTGAGAGTATCAGTAAGCTTTTGATTTAGTAATAGAGCACTGGTGTTCGTCTGTACCACTGATCCAACAAACTCAGAAAAGCCATTACTGTGGGGATTTGGTGCCATTCTCAATCAACATTGGTGGAACGCTTTTAGTTCATTACAGTTTCCAACAAACTGACTGCGGAATTTTCTTTTAAAATCTTTTAATATGGTAGGAAATTGTTCTTTAACCTCCTGACACCAAGTGAGCTCATTTCCTTCCTTCTTTCCAGTCGTGGATTTCCCAGCGTGAAGGTGCCAGGAGAAGTGATCACAATTAGCTGAATTGGACATTCTAAACCTGCAGTCAATCCCAGTCATTATAATTGCAAAGAATTGTGTTCTGCAGCAGTGATCCATCTGGTCAATGCAATTATGTTGAATCAACACACACAAAATGTTGGTGGAACGCAGCAGGCCAGGCAGCATCTATAGGAAGAAGTACAGTTGACGTTTCGGGCCGAGATCCTTCATCAGGACTAACGGAAAAAAGAGATAGTAAAAGATTTGAAAATGGGAGAGGAATGGGGGTCTCCTATCATATTGGGTCTCCTCCTCCCCCTCTCAAATCTCTTACTATCTCTTTTTTCCGTTAGTCCTGGCAAAGGGTCTCAACCTGAAACGTCAACTGTACCTCTTCCTATAGATGCTACCTGGCCTGCTGCGTTCCACCAGCATTTTGTGTGTGTTGTTTGAATTTCCAGCATCTGCAGATTTTCTTATGTTTGCAATTATGTTGAATGTTTCTTTCCGGCCCGTGGTTTGTCAAAATTTTCTTTACAGGAATTTCAATGTCCAAATACAACTTCAATAAAATCAAGCCGATAAAGCAGATGTGAAATTTGATCATGAGTAGTTCCATACTTTAATACCAAAGTAGCAAATAATACTGAAGCATTAATAAAAAGTTCTGAGCAAATAACTATAAATATTAGATTGTCATCTCTCTAGATTTTACTAAACGGCTTTTACATTTCAGATTTGAAATACTAAATGTGACATGTTCCTCAAATGCAATGGAGTTTCTACAGGTCTATCTTGGTGTCCCTTCTATCTGCTTAAGTTACTTAATTTAAGTAGGGTTTACCCTACTTAAAGATTGAGAGACGAACCTCAAGTGCTGCTGGCAGATTATCAACTTGGTGAAAGCTGCCCTTTGGTCGACCAGCGTATCGAGATGTCCGTGGTGGAATACTGTTGACTGGCACACTCCAGACTGCAGGAGTGCGTGCTGAGGGACGCACTGAAACACGGTGCAGCCGCCACAAGGGCTCAGCGGGGAAGGACCATGGTACAGGGTCCTTCTGCTACTGGACAGGGAGAGGCCACCCCGGGGAATCACATGAATGGCAGTGTTATTGGTGTGTAGGAATGTCACTTGCAACGTAAAGCATTGACTATGAGAATAAAGATCGAAATCACATTACACAGTTTATTCTTGTAATATTTTTATTACAAATAAATCTTATTTAGAAATATAAACAATTTTAAGCATGCCTTTATTTTATTGGAGTACGTTTCCCACGCTATCGAGCGGTGAGATCCAATCTGCACTCTTGCCTCGAAGATGACTGAGATCACTATTCCCATTTTTAATGGCTTTCTCCCAGCACACCACTTACTACGATGAGACCCAAAGGCTTCTCGATTCACAAAACGGACAAAGCTGTTGATTTGGAAAGGGTAAAAGGTGGAAGTGTGTGTTTCACGATAAACTCTCAGTGGTGGCCCGACGTGGCGGTTTTGTTGAACTCATGTTCTCCCCGACCTTGAACACCTAATGGTTAAATGCTGTCTATCCTATTTACCGTAGATGTCGGATTATAAGCCGCTACTTTTTTCCCACATTTTGAACAGCTTTGAACACTGCGGCCTTTACTACGGTGCGGCTAATGCATGATTTTTTTTCATGCCGCCAAAAACATTTTGCCTCGTAACAGTAGACCAATAAAATTGATGAGTAGTTCACAGAAGTCCAATGAAATTGTACGATAAATCAAGCGCACTTTCACAATTAAATTATTGTAAATCAGTCATTTGTACTCACCCTCATCAACATGGAAAACACTCGAAGAAAAGCATTGTGCTGCCTTTATGGCAGTTATTTAGTTTATAATATTTTCGCTAAGTAATTCATTTTCTAGTTAAAGTTAGAAGTGTTTTAAGTACCCGGTATATTTGTTTTCTGTACTACATCCCGGGATGCTATGACGTCACATCCGGTTTCGCCGCGTCTTGTGGGAAATACCGGTTTGCGATAAACGGGAAGGTGGGGGGCGAGCGGCATTAGACCCGAGCGAAAACGCTGCTTTTAAGTTAAAGGCGATCAATAACTTTTACTGGTAGGCTGCAGTATATATATTTTTTACCAGTCGTTAGGAGATATTGGAATGTTGTTCGTGCACTGTTCAGTAAAAAAGTATACGCAACGTAATTTGTGTGTTACCGATACGTATGTATATTTAAAAGTAGCCGCGTTACAGGCACGGTTCGAAAAAAAGCATTTGCAATATGTATTTGTTTATGTTACCATATGGATTTAATTAAAAGTTAAAAAATCCTCACGTGTAATATCTTTCTGTGTAAATATCTCATATTACAACGTGGGACACCTGCGGCCTAAAATCCGGTGCGGCTTGTACAAGTACAAAATTGATTTTCTTTCTAAAATTAGAGCCAGCGGCTTTTAATCAGGTGCGCTCTGTAGTGCGAAATCTACGGTACCTAGGGAGTTCTCCTTAATCCTGACCACATTTACATACCACCAGTGGCCATCTATAACCAGTGCTTGAGATACTGCACGATGCTGTCTCCAAACAAGGAACAGTCCATCCCAAAGCATTTCAAATCATAGGAATCATAGTTGGAGACTTCAACTATGAATAATTACTATCAGCACAACCTGTAGCACTAGAGGTCCCAACACACTAGACCACTGTTATACTGCGATAAGGAATGCCTACTGTTCCAGTTCCCAGATCACATATTGGTCAATTGAATCACTTGGCCGTCCTTCTCCTACCTGCGTACAGGCAGAGGCTGAAGTGCAAAGCCCCAGAGATTAGAACAGCAAAGAGATGGTCACAGGAATCAAAGGAGTGGCTTTGGGATTGTTTCGAGACAGTGGACTGGGCCGTGTTCAAGTCCCCATAAAATCATTCAGAGTCATCTCCAGCCAGAAGCCCTGGATGAACCACAAGATCCGCAACCTGCTGAAGCCCAGGTCAGAAGTATACAAGTCTGGTGACCAAGAAAGTCACAAGGGGTCCAGATGCAATCTCCAGAAGGCCATCTCACAGGCAAAGTGACAATTCTGGACTAAAATTAAATCAACGAAGGATGGTCGACAGTTGTGGCAGGGCTTGAATACTAGTGACACGGGCAACAATATGGTTTTGCTTTCATGTGAGATACTCTCGTTGACCATCAAAGCATGAAGGAATTGTGAACTGCCATAGCTCCTGATCATCCTGTGATTTCTGTGTCTGGGAGCAGCCCTCAGGAGGGTGAGTTCATGAAAAGCATCCCGTCCAGACAGGGTACCTGGCTAAGTATTAGAAACCCTTTGCTGGCCAACAGGCTGGAGTGTTCACTGAGATCTTTAACCTCTTGCTTCTGCAGTCTGAGATACCCACCTACTTTAAGCAGGCTTCAGTTATACCCGCGCCCAAAAAGAATGTGGTGACCTGCCACAGTGACTACCATCCCGTAGCACTGTACATCCACAGTGATGAAGCATTTTGAGGGGTTGATGATGAAAAATATCAGCTCCTGCCTGATGAGCAACTTGGATCTGCTCCGATTTTCCTACCAGAGCAACAGATCCACAGCAGATACTAGCTCATTGGCTCTTCTCTCAGCAAAGTGGACAGCAAAGGTGCATACATAGGATGCTCTTTAGTGACTACAACTCGGCATTTAATATCTCCATCCCCTCAAAACTAATCAATAAGCTTCAAGACCTTGGCCTCAATACCTCCTTGTGTAATTGAGTTCTCAATTTCTTCACTTTCAGACCCCAGTCAGTCTGGACCAGAAACAACATCTCCTCCATGATCTCCGCCAGCACGGGTGCACCATAAGGCTGTGTGCTTAGCCTTCTGCTCTGCTCACTTTACACTTATGACAGGGAGGTTCCAATGCTATATTCAAGTTTGCTAAAAATCATTTCTGTCATAGGGTGAATCAAAGGTCGTGTCAAATCACCATATAGGAGCGGATTGACAATCTGGCTGAGTGGTGCTGTAACGACAACCTCTTGCTCAATGTCAGCAAGTCCAAGGGGATGATTATTGAATTTGGAAGGAGGAAATCAGAGGTCATGAGCCAGACCTCGGAGGATCAGAGGTGGAGAGGATCAGCAACTTTAAGTTCCTCAGTGTTATGATTTTGGGGAACGTTTCCTGTGTCTATTACATAAGCACAGTTACAAAAAAAGCATTGCAGAGCCTCTCCTTCCTTAGGAGTTTGCGAAGATTCAGCCTGACATCTAAAACTTTGACCAACTTCTATAGATGTGCAAAGGAGGCTATTTTGATTGGCTGTATCGCAGCCTGGTATGGTAACACCAATGCCCTTGAATGGAAAATCCTACAAAATTTGTGCATCATGAATAAAGCTATCCCTACAATTGAGCACATCTACATGAAGCGTTGTCGCAGAAAAGCAGCATCGATCATCAGGAACCCCCATCACCGAGGGCACGCTCTCTTCTTGTTGTTGCCATCAGGAAGGTGGTATAGGAGACTCAGGACTCACACCAACAGGTTCAGGAACAGCTATTACCCCTCACCCTTTAGGCTCCTGAACCAAAGTGGATAACTTCACTCAGCTTCATTTGCCCCATCGTTGAAATGTTCCCACAAACTATGGACTCACTTTCAAGAACTCTTCCTCTCATGTTCTCAATATTTACTACCTAATTAATTTTTTATTAGTTTGTTCTCTTTTGCAGACTGGTTGAACACCTTAGATGGTGCAGTCTATCATTGATTCTATTATGGTTATTATTCTATTATGGACTTATTGAGTGTTCTCGCAAGTAAATGAATCTCAGGGTTGTATATGGAGACACATATGCACTTTGATAATAAATTTACTTTGAAATTTGAACTTTTGAACTTCTCTCCTAAATATTCTCCCCTTCCTGATGATCAAAAGATCTTGAGATCAATTCTGCCATATTTGATCCCTAAATTATCTGGAATATACATGGATTAGAATTTGGTATGGAACTCTATAGGTAAGAATTTGCAGTCAGCACTTTTGAAGATTCCATTCCTAGTTTAAAAAGTAAAATGAGACAGGACTATTAAGATTAATAGGAGATAACGGGATTATGATAAGACCATATGATATAGAGCAAAATTAGGCCATTTGGCCCATTGACTCTGCTCTGCCATTACAACATGGCTAATCAATTTTTCCTTGCAACCCCAATCTCCTACCTTAACCCCTGTATCTGTTCATGCCCTGACCAATCAGAAATCTATCAACCTCTGCCTTAAATATACATAAAGGCTTGGATTCCACAGCTGCTTGTGACAACGAATTCCATAGATTCACCGTTCTCAAGTTAAAGAAATTCCTCCTCACTTCTATTCTAAAAGGACACCCCACTATTCTGACGCTGTTTCCTCTAGACTTAGACTCTTCCATCACAGGACACATCCTCTCTACATCTACTCTAGCAAGGACTTTCACAATTCAAAATATTTCAATGAGATCACCCCTCATTATTCTGAATTCTCATGAATACAGGCCCAGAGCCATCAAACACTCTTCATATGAAAAGCCGTTCAATTCTCCAGTCATTTTCAGGAACCTCCTTTGAACCCTCTCTGGTTTCAGTACATTCTTTCTAAGATAAAGGGCCTAAAACTGCTCACAATACTCCAATTGAGGCCTCACCAGTACTATATAAAGTCTCAACATTACATACTCGATTTTACATTCCAGCTCCCTCAAGATGAATGCTAACATCATATTTGCCTTCCTCACCACAGACCCAAACTGCAAATTAACCTTTAGGGAATCCTGCACAAGGACTCTCAAGACCCTTTGTGTCTCAGATTTTCTTTCCATTTATAAAATAGTCAAACTTTTCATTACTTCTAGCAAAGTACATAACCATACACCTCCGAACTCTGTACTCCATATACCACTTCTTTGCCCATTCTCCTAATCTGTCATTCTGTAGCTTGTCTACTTCTTCAAAACTACCTGCCCCTCCACCTATCTTCATATCATCTGCAAACTTTGCAACAAAGCCATCAATTCCATCATGTAAATCATTGATATATAATATAAAAAGAATTGGTCCCAACACAGACCCCTGTGGAACACCGCTAGTCACCGGCAGGCAACCAGAAATGGCTCCCTTTGTTCCTGCTCTTTACCTCCTGCCAATCAGCCACAGCTAGAATCCATGCTAGAATCTTTCCTGTAACACCATGGGCTTGTAGCTTGTTAAGCAGCCTCATGTGGCACCTTGTAAAAGGCCTTTTGAAAATCCAAATAAACAACATAAACTGCTTCTCCTTTGTCTATCCTGCTTGTTATTTCATCAAAGCATTCCAACAGATTTTGACAGGCAAGATTTTCCCTTGAAGAAACCATGCTGACTATGGCCTGTTTTATCATAGAAACATAGAAACATAGAAAATAGGTGCAGGAGTAGGCCATTCGGCCCTTCGAGCCTGCACCACCATTCAGTATGATCATGGTTGATCATCCAACTCAGAACCCTGTACCTGCTTTCTCTCCATACCCCCGATCCCTTTAGCCACAAGGGCCATATCTAACTTCCTCTTAAATATAGCCAATGAACTGGCCTCAACTGTTTCCTGTGGCAGAGAATTCCACAGATTCACCACTCTCTGTGTGAAGAAGTTTTTCCTCATCTCGGTCCTAAAAGGCTTCCCCTTTATCCTTAAACTGTGACCCCTCGTTCTGGACTTCCCCAACATCAGAAACAATCTTCCTGCATCTAGCCTGTCCAATCCCTTTAGAATTTTATACATTTCAATAAGATCCCCCCTCAATCTCCTAATTTCCAGTGAGTATAAACCTAGTCGATCCAGTCTTTCTTCATATGAAAGTCCTGCCATCCCAGGAATCAATCTGGTGAACCTTCTCTGTACTCCCTCTATGGCAAGAATGTCTTTCCTCAGATTAGGGGACCAAAACTGCACACAATATTCTAGGTGCGGTCACACCAAGGCCTTGTACAACTGCAGTAGAACCTCCCTGCTCCTGTACTCAAATCCTTTTACTATGAATGCCAACATACCATTTGCCTTTTTCACCACCTGCTGTACCTGCATGCCCACCTTCAATGACTGGTGTACAATGATACCCAGGTCTCGTTGCACCTCCCCTTTTCCTAATCGGCCACCATTCAGATAATAATCTGTTTTCCTGTTCTTGCAACCAAAGTGGATAACCTCACATTTATCCACATTAAATTGCATCTGCCATGAATTTGCCCACTCACCTAACCTATCCAAGTCACCCTGCATCCTCTTAGCATCCTCCTCACAGCTAACACTGCCGCCCAGCTTCGTGTCATCTGCAAACTTGGAGATGCTGCATTTAATTCCCTCGTCTAAATCATTAATATATATTGTAAACAACTGGGGTCCCAGCACTGAGCCTTGCGGTACCCCACTAGTCACTGCCTGCCATTCTGAAAAGGTCCCGTTTACTCTCACTCTTTGCTTCCTGTCTGCCAACCAATTCTCTATCCACATCAATACCATACCCCCAATACCGTGTGCTTTAAGTTTGCACACTAATCTCCTGTGTGGGACCTTGTCAAAAGCCTTTTGAAAATCTAAATATACCACATCCATCTTGTACCTTCAAGTACCCTGAAACCACATCCTTAACAATCAGCTCTAACATCTTCCCAACCACTGAGGTCAGACTAACTGGTCTATAATTTAGTTTCTTCTGCCTTTCTCTCTTCTTGAAGAGTGGAATGACACTTGCAATTTTCCAATATTCTGGAACTAGTGATTCTTGAAAGATCATTATAAATGCCTCCAAAATCTGTTCAGTCACCCTTTTCAGAACCCTGGGGTGTTCACCATCTGGTCCAGGTGACTTATCTACCTTCAAACCTTTCAGTTTCCCAAGAACCTTCTCCCTAGTAATGGTAACTTCACGCACTTCATGGCCCCTGACACCAGGAACCTCCACCATACTGCGAGTCCCTTCCATAGTGAACACTGATGCAAAATCCTTATTCAGTTCATCTGCTATTCCCTTGGTCCCCATTACTATCTTCCCAGCATCATTTTCCAGTGGTCTGATATTGCCTTTCGCCTCTCTTTTACACCTTATGTATCTGAAGAAACTTTTGGTATCATCTTTAATATTATTGGCTAGCTTACTTTTGTATTCCATGTTTACCTCCTTAATAACCTTTTTAGTTGCTTTCTGTTGGTTTTTAAAAGCTTCCCTCTAATCTTTGCTCTATTATATACCTTCTCTTTGGCTTTTATGTTGGCTTTGACTTCTCTTGTTGTGTCACCTTGCTTTTAGAATACTTCTTCCTCTTTGGGAGAATTGCTTCCAGAAATTCCAACCATTGCTGCTCTGCCATCATCCCTGCCAGTGTTCTTTTCTGGCCAACTCCCCTCTCATGCTTCTGTAATCCCTTTTACTCCACTGTAATACTGATACATCTGACTTTAGCTTCTCACTCTCAAATTTCAGATTGAATTCGATCATATCATGATCAACTTACCCTCAGGGTTCTTTTACCTTAAGCTCTCTAATCAATTCTGGTTCATTACACGACACCCGATAGAGAACTGCTAGTTGGCTCAACTACAAGCTGCTCTAAAAAGTAACCTCATAAAGCATGTAAAAGTAATCTTGGAATCTAGCACCAACCTGATTTTCCCAATCTACCTGTATATTGAAATCCCCCATGAATATTGTAACATTGCCTTTTTGGCATACATTTTCTATCTCCTGTTGTAACTTGTGACCACATCCTTGATACTGTTTGTGGGTTTGTATATAACTCATATCAGGGTTTTATTTTACTCTTGCAGTTCCTTAGCTCTATCCACAATGATTCTACACCTTCCACCCCCATGTCACCTCTTTCTATTGAAATGATTTAATTTTTTACCAACAGAGCAATGCTACCCCCTCTGCCTTCCTGCCTGTCCTTTTGATACAATGGGTATCCTTGGACATTAAGCTCCCAGCTATAATCTTCTTTCAGCCATAATTCAGTGATGCCAACAACACACTTGCCAATCAGTAACTGTGCTGCAAGTTCATCTACCTTATTCCATACACTACGTGCATTCAAATACAATGCCTTCAGTCCTGTTTTCACCCTTAAAATGCAATAGAGGGAAGTAGGAAAGGTTGTCCAAGGCCACATGAGGATAAAGATCAGTTGGAAAGTCAGGCAGATGGAATGTAATGCTGACAAGCATGATGGGCATTTTGGGAAGTCAGATAGGGATAGGTTATATACAGTAACTACTAAAACACAAAGAAATATTAATGAACAGAGGGCCCTAGGGATCCAAGTCCATATTTCCCTGAAAGTGGCAACATGGTGTAAGAAGGGGTGAAGAAAATATTTAGACATGCTTTCCTTCATAGTTTGGAGTACAGAATATAAGAGTTGGGATGTTATGGTGCAACTTCACAAAATATTATGTAAGCCACTCTTGAGGTATTGTGTGCAGTTCCGGTCACCACTCTACGGGACAGATGTGACTGTGCTGGAGAGGGTGCAGATGAGATTCACCAAGATATTTCCTGGATTAGTAATGGGGAGAAACTGGATAGGCAGGGCTTCTTTTCCTGGTGTGAAGGAGACTGATTGGTGATGATAGAAGTATGTAAGATTATGAGAAACATTGATAGAGCAGATAGTCAAAATCTTTCTTCCATAGTAGGGGTATCAAAAATAAGTGAGCATAGTTTTAGAGCAAGAAGGAGTTTACATGAGATCTGAAGGGTAAAGTTTTTACACAGAAAGTGGTTGATGTCTGAAATGATCTGTCAGAGAAGATGATGGAGTCAGAAATGTTTGACAAACATTTTAGAGGCAGTTAGACACACATTTTAGACAAGGCACAGGAGAGAGTGCTAATGCAGGCAAATGCTTCTATATTTTGGATTTATTCTATTATGGATTTATTGAGCGTGCCCACAAAAAATTAATCTCAGGATAGTACATAGTGACATACAGCGCCTATAAAAAATATTCACCCCCCTTGGAAGTTTTCATGTTTTATTGTTTTACAACATTGAATCATAGTGAACTTAATTGGGCTTTCTTGACTCTGATCAAAAGAAAAAGACTCTTTCATGTCAAAGTGAAAACAGATCTCCACAAAATGATCTAAATTTATTACAACTATAAAACACAAAATAATTGATTGCATAAGCATTCAATCCCCTTTAATATGACACACCAGATCATCAGTAGTGCAGCCAATGACTTTATAAGTCACATAATTTGTTTAATGGAGATCACCTGTGTGTAGTCAAGGAGTTTCAATTGATTGTAGTAAAAATACTCCTGTATCTGGAAGGTCCAAATGTTGGTGAGTCAGTATCCTGGCAAAACTACACCATGAAGACAAAAGAACACGCAAAGGAATTCTGCAAAAAGGTTATTGAAAAGCACAAGTCAGGAGATGGATGCAAGAAAATTTCCAAGTCACTGAATATCCCTTTGAGTATATTGTTAAGTCAATCATCAAAAAATGGAAAAAAAAAATATGGCACAGCTGTAAATCTGCCTAGAGCAGGCTGTCCTCAAAAACTGAGTAACCTAACAAGAAAGGGACTAGTGAGGGAGGCCACCAACAGACTTACGATAACTTTGGAGGAGTTACAAGCTTCGGTGGCTGAGATGGGGAGTCTGCGCATACAACTATTCCCCAGGTGCTTCACCAGTCCAGCTTTATGGGAGAGTGGCAAAGAGAAAGCCACTATTGAAAAAAAATTGCATGAGATCTCAGATAGAGTTTGCCAGAAGGCATGTGGGAGACTCTGAACTCAGCTGAAAGAGTCGAAACCAAAATTGAGCTTTTTGTCCATCAGACTAAATGCTATTTTTGGTGTAAGCCAAACACTGTATATCATCAAAAACACATCAACCCTAATATGAAGCATGGTGGTGGCTGTATCATGCTGTGGGGATATTTCACTGCAGCTGACCCTGGAAGGCCTGTGAAGGCACTGGCTAAAATGAATACAGCAAAATACAGGGAAATCCTGGAAGAAAACCTGATGCAGTCTATAAGCAAACTGTGACTTTGGAGAAGATTTGTTTTCCAGCAAGACAATGACCCCAACCATAAAGCCAAAGTTACACAGGGATGGCTTAAAAACAACAAAGTTAATGTCCTGGTGTGGCCAAATCAGAGTCCAGACCTCAATCCAATTAAGAATTTATGGCTGGACTTGAAAAAGGCTGTTCACTCACGATCCCCATGCAATCTGACAGAACTTGAGCAATTTTGTAAAGAAGAATGGGGAAAAAATTGCTCTATCCAGATATGCAAAGCTGATAGAGACCTATCCACACAGACTCAAGGCTGTAATCGCTGCCAAAGGAGCATTGACTAAATACTAACCTGAAGGGGGTGAATACTTAAGAAATCAATTATTTTGTGTTTTATATTTGTAATGAATTTGTAATGAATCACTTTGTAAAGATCTGTTTTCACTTCAACACAAAAGAGTCTTTTTCTGGTGATCAGTGTCAAAAAAGCCACCGTGATTCAATGTTGTTAAACAATAAAATATGAAAACTTCCAAGGGGGTGTGAATACTTTTTATAGGCACTGTATGTGCACCTTGATAATAAACTTTGAACTTTGAAATGGAGTTAGTGTAGATGGGCAAAAAGTGGGGGAGCAAAGTGCCCACTTCTGTGCTAACTATCTCAATGACTCCACTACTTTTTCTAAGCCCAAACTCTGTTCTGTCTGATGGGTTATCACACCTCACAGACTTTTGTAAAGGTATCTGCTGATCACTTTGAGAAGTTGGTACTGAATCTATCATCATTATCATTCCAAGCTGAGCGTCCAAGATAATAACCGCTCATTGTGCAACCAGCACCTCCTCTTCGGAAGCATAACAGCGCAGGTTTAGCAAAGGAACCTTCAGCTCTCAATATTAAAATTGGAACTGGTTCCACAAGCTAGAGCAGCATTTCCTGGAAGCAAAAAAGATCTTTCTGTGATTTGATAAGGTCATGGAATAAATAACGATAAATATTTCTCCTGTGTAACAAACTCTACTGAGAAGTTATGTTCTGAAAGTCAGAGACAAGTCTCGCAGAGAATAGGAATAAAGCGCTTATCACCAAGTGCCAGTAACGTTACAACACTTGCTCCTTTGTTCCTGCTGGAGCTGACAGTTATCTGGAGTAATTTCAAGGCAACTAATTTCCATTTCCCACAGGCCATCTTCAAAAATAAGCCAGTATCTTATCCAATACAGAGTGATTGAGTCATACATATGAACAATGCTGAATTAGATTTTGACAGTGTAAATATTTCCAAGTTCATAATTTACAAGGCCTTTTTTATAGCTTCAACATTATTACTGGCACATGGAAAAATTCTCTTCCCTTTTGCTATTGAAATTACAATAAGAAATTGACAAAACATTATTTTCTAGGGAATATTTCTCTTGGATCAGGGCTCATTTGCAATGCCACACATATATACTGTAGTTGTTAAAAAGCATTCAGTTAGAAATATGCCTATGCAACTGTGATAGGTGAATGCACGCAACGGGCGTTATGATATAGAGTGTAACTTTAATTTTCTTGTGCTGTTCTAAAATATTAGGACGTATAGCAATGTAGTGCGAGAACAGGCCCTGCGGCCCACCACATCAATGCTGAGCTTTTTGTCCATCTATGTGCAGTTAGACTGGAAAGAGTACAAAGAAGATTCACCAGGATGTTGCTTGGATTGAAGGAACATAGATATTGGATAGGCTTTGCTTGTTTACCCTGCAGTAGGGGAGACTGAGGGGTGACCCAATAGAAGTGTATGATATCATGAAAGGTACCAACTGGGAAGGTAATTTGAAACTTACCCATGATAGGGGTATCAAAAACAAGACAGCATATGTTGAATGTAAGAGGAAGGAGCTTTAAAAGGGATCTGGGAGGAGTAATTGATACCTGGAACTAACTGCCAAAGGAGGTGATGGAATCAGATACAGCTGCCGACATTTAAGCAGACTATTAAATAGGTAAGGTATGGTCCTGTTGCAGGCAAGTGGGATTGATGTTGGAAGGCCCATTTATGTACTGTACTTCTGTGTCACTCTAACAAGACAGCACAGCCATCTCTTCAGAAATCCCCTTGGTTTGACCATTAGACCATAAAACCGTAAGACATAGGAGCAGAATTAGGCCATTCAGCCCATCGTCTGTTCTGCCATTCCATCATGACTGATTTATTATTCCACTCGACCCCATTCTCCTTCCTTCTCCCGTAACTTTTGACGCCCCAACTGATCATGAACCAATCAACCTCCACTTTAAATATACCTAATGTCTTGACCATCACAGGTGCCTCTGGCAATGAATTCCAGGGATTCACCACCCACTAGCTAAAGAAATTCCTCCTAACCTCTGTTCTAAATGGCTATTGTTTGATTCTGAGGCGGAGCCCTCTGTCTAGACTTTGAGACGAAGTGCAGCTCCAACGCCATACTTAAGCTTGCTGACAATATCACTGTCGTGGGGAACCAAAGGTGGTGATGAGTCAGCATATAGGAGGGAGACTGAAAATCTCACTGAATGGTGCCATATCAACAACCTCTTACTCAATGTCAGCGAGACCAAGGAGTGGATTATTGACTTCAGAAGGAGGAAACTGGAGGTTCATGAGCCAGTCATCATCAGGGGATCAGAAAGGAGGAGGGTCAGCAACTTAAAATTCCCTGACATTACCATTTCAGAGGAACTGTCCTGGGCCCAGCATGTAAGTACAATTATAAAGAAAGCATAGCAGCGCCTCTACTTCCTTAGCAATTAGCATGACATCGATAACTTTGACTAACTTCTATAGATATGTGGTGGAGAGCACATTGACAGGCTGCATCACAGCCTGGTATGGAAACACCAACGCCATTGAAAGGAAAATCTCACAAAAGATAGTGGATAAGGCCCTGTCCATCATGGGTAAAGTCCTCCCCACCAGTGAGCACATCTACATGGAGCGCTGTCGCAGGAAAGCAGCGTCCACCATCAGGGACCCCACCACTCAGGCCATGCTCTCTTCTTGCTGCTGCCATCAGGAAGGAGGTACAGGAGCCTGAGGACTCACACCACCAGGTTCAGGGATAGTTATTACCCCTCAACCATCAGGCTCCAGAACTAGAGTGGATAACTTCATTCAACTTCACTTGCCCCATCGGTGAACCATTCCCGCAACCTATGGACTTACTTTCAAGGACGCTTCATTGCATGTTCCCGATATTTATTGTTTATTTATTATTACATATTATTGTTTCTTTTTTAATATCTGCACAGTTTGTTGTCTTTTGCACACTGGTTGTCTGCCCTGTTGGAGCGGTCTTTCATTGAATCTATTATGGTTACTTTAAACATTGAACTTTTGTCTTGGACTCCCCCCACTATAGGAAACATCCTCTCCACATTCACTCTATCTAGGCCTTTCAATATTCGGTAGGTTTCAATGAGATCTCTTCTTATTCCTCTAAACTCCATAGAGTAAACACCCAGTGCCATCAAACTCTGCTCATACATTAACTCTTTCATTCCCAGAATCATTCTCATGAACTTCCTCTGGACTTTCTTCAACGGCTTTCTTTAGATAAAGGGCCTAAGCCCACAATACTTTAAGTACAGTCTGACCCAACCATGATAAAGCCACATCCTTGCTTTTATATCCTAGACCTCTCAAAGTGAATGCTAATATTGCATTTGCCTTCCTCACCACCCGCTCAACCTGCAAGTTAACCTCTAGGCAATCCTGAACAAGAACTCCCAAGTGCCTTTGCATCTCTAGATTTTGAATTTTCTCTCCATTTAGAAAATAGTCTATGCCTTTATTCCTTCTACAAAGTGCATACCATACACTTGCCGGCCCTGTATCCCATCTGCAACTTCATTGCCCATTGTCCTAATATGACTAAGTCTTTCTGCAGCCTCTCTGCTTCCTCAGCACTACCTGCCCCTCCACTTACCTCTGCATCGTCCACAAACTTGGCCACAAAGCCGTTAATTCTGTCCTCCAGATCATTGACACGAAAAGAAGCAGTCCCAACGCCGACCCTTGCAGAACATTACCAGTCACCAGCAGCCAACCAGAAAAGGCCTCTTTTATTCCCAGTCTTTGCTTCCTGTCAGACAGCCAAGCTTCTATGCATGATACTATCTGTCCTGTAATACCATAGGTTCTTAACTTGTTAAGCAGCCTCATGTGTGGTACCTTGTCAAAAGTCTTCTGAAAATCCCAGTAAACAACGTCAACTGATTCTCCTTTGTCGATCCTGCTTGCTATTTCCTCAAAAATCCAACGGATTTGTCAGGCAAGATTTCCCCTTAATAAACCATGCTGACTGGGGCTTGTGTTATCATGTACCCCAAAACCACATCCTTAATAATGGACTCCAACATCTTCCCAATCACTGAAGTCAGGCTAATTTCCTTTCTTCTGTCTCCTTCCTTTCTTAAACAGTAGAGTGACATTTACAATTTTTTAGTCCTTTGGAGTCATTCCAGAATCTAGTGATTCTTGAAAGATCATTACTAATGCCTCCACAATCTCTTTAGCCGCCTATTTCAGAATCTAGGGATGTAATAAATCTGGTCCAGGTGACTTATCTACCTTCAGACATTTCATCTTCAACTCCCTTCATCACTCTACCCAGCCACTACCCTCACCACATCTGCTCTCCTCACCATCCACTACCCTCACCCCAATCACTCACCTCACCCTCTCACCCCATCCACTCCCCTTCCCCACCACCCTATCCACTCCTCTCACCCCCTCCACTCCTCTTATTCCTCTTCCCATCCACTCCCCTACCCTCTCAGCCCATCCACTCCCCTCATCCCCTTTCCTCACTCACCCATTCTCCTTACCCATTCCAGTTATGCTCATTGTCCTTGTCCACTCCCTCACACATTCACCTGTACCCCCTCCCCTCACCCATTCTTTCTTACTCCCTTCGCCCACTCCTTTCGCCAACTCCCCCACCCACTTGCATTTCACACCTCCGAGGGAGTATTAATCTTAGCCTCTTCATCACACCCACAGATAAGCATGATACTTCCTTGCAGAGGCCAGACGACAGCTCTTACCTAGCCATTGTCCAGGTCCTCACCAACATTAGGGCACAGTCTCCCATACCATCTGAAGCAGAGTCCAGATGAAGGCCTCAACTAGGAACATTCAACTGTCCATTTTCTCGACAGGTGCTGCCGACCCATTGAGTTCCTCCAGCTGTTTCTGTGCTGCTCCAGATCCCAGCATTTGCATGAGTACAATCAGTTCTGACTTTGATGAGTTTATGAGGGGTGATTGATAAGTTTGTGGCCTAAGGTAGAAGGAGTCAATTTTGGAAAACCTAGTGCATTTATTTTTCAACATAGTCCCCTCCTACATTTACACACTTAGTCCAGCGGTCTTGGAGCATCCAGATCTTGGACCTCTAGAAGTGGTCCACAGCAGGGGTGATTGATAAGTTCGTGGCCTAAGGTAGAAGGAGATGAATTACATAGTTCTCATTATATGCACATTCAGTTCAACTCTTTGAGTGATTATGCAGAAAGTTTGAAGTTAATAACTCATCTCCTTCTACCTTAGGCCACAAACTTATTACATAGTTCTCATTATATGCACATTCAGTTCAACTCTTTGAGTGATTATGCAGAAAGTTTGAAGTTAATAACTCATCTCCTTCTACCTTAGGCCACAA
Source organism: Hemitrygon akajei (assembly GCF_048418815.1). Taxonomy (NCBI): domain Eukaryota; kingdom Metazoa; phylum Chordata; class Chondrichthyes; order Myliobatiformes; family Dasyatidae; genus Hemitrygon; species Hemitrygon akajei. The sequence continues at coordinate 139,061,467 of NC_133130.1, forward strand.
ACTTATCAATCACCCCTCGCACATACCAGGCTTGCATAAATTATATTCTTCAGCAACTAGGATTAAAAATAAGCTCTACTGCAGTGACTGATGCAATTTACCATTTCAGTTGCATTTGCACTATTTAGTTAAAATATCCACCTTTCTGGATGAACTATAATCCAAAAGCCACATTGTATATCAGACTGAGATAAGATTCAGTGAACATATTTCTCAACAATACCCTCATTCAACCCTCCACAACTTGTCTGTCGTCCCCCTAGGACGACAGACAAGTTTAAAATAGGGAAATGATCCTAATTCAGGAACCTGACACTCCCAGGATTTCCCCCACATTTCTATCATTTCCCCTGGGTTCACTCCCTGGAGCCCCATAAACATCAGGTGTAGAACTGTTAAATCTGCACGGTTACCAGAGAGAGCTCCGGCATCACAAAAGAGCTGAAGAAGGGATTTACTGTATCATGAGCATAATTTATTGTATGCCTCTAGAGCAATAGCTCTGATTAAAAGTAGGATTAGTTACAAACACAAACATTAAAGATGTGGAAAGGAAGGAGGCAATTGCTCTGGGACCGTTTGATGTCTGACTGAAGGGTAGTCCCTGAGTAATAGTCAACAATGGACTTAGCTCAGTGCTTCATAGAAACGGGACTGTGTTCATGCTGCACTGCTCAGCCTGTCTGCTCTCCCCTATGAAGATGTGAACATGAAAACACTTGGAGCAGAAGCCACGGTAAGCCTACTCTGGGTAATTCCACTCAGCCATAGTAAGTCTACTTTGTCTTCCAGTGAGCTTATGCATCCAGTTAATTTTCCAGCCCTACCCTCATGTCTCCTGATTTGAATGGTGGCCATAAACCCATCAGCCTCGTCCTCTGGTATAATGACTGACTGAAGTCACACGGTTTGACTACAGTCTGACAAAAAAATCTTACAAGTTTTTTTCCTTTTCAAGGTTCTTCTGAAGACCTTGACCTGGAGTTACACGCTGACTTCAGTTCTTTACGGGAATGGGACTCGCTCTCAGGGCCTCACAACTGGCCACTTTTTGATATCCCAAGGGCGCAGCCTGGAAGACTAGCGCACCTTCAGGGTGCCAGATTTTCATGGAGGCAGGCTGATTCAAAGCCAGTGCCCCCTGACTGAGGCATCGCGGGAGAACGTGGACCATCAGCAGCAGCAGGTTAGCTGCCGTGGGCTGTGTGTCCAGAGACCCCGAGCCTTTCTGGGCACAGAGCTCAAAAAAAAGCAACACAATAGACTTTTAACCCCATAAATCAGAGAGTTATTTGTTATGTCTCCCCTCTTGCTGTGAAACGGGGACAACTCTTTTTCTTTATTAGTGAGAGAGAGAGAGAGAGCCTGTGGTATTTTGAGTTACCGGGTGAACGAGCAGTCTTTGGGGCACTGCAAGGCTGTGTCTCCTTGCTGCACGCTTGAGTGTTCATTGGGGGGGGGTGCCGATCTTCTTTGCTGATGGGGAGGGGAGGGAGGGGGTCGTTGCCTCGCTGCAGCTTGTGCATGGGAGGGAGGAGTTGGGGCATCTTTGGGGTATTAACGTTTAACTGTCATTCATTCTCTGGGGCACTCCTCTGTTTTCATGGATGTTTGCGACGAAAGAGAATTTCGGGATGTATATTGTATACATTTCTCTGACATTAAATGTACCTATTGAAACCTATTGGAGACAAAATGTCAACCAACTTCTTTTATGAACCTTACCGATTCCCACAGTGATTTCAACTATACCTCTTCCCATCCTATCTCTTGTAAAAATGCTATTCCCTTTTCTCAGTTTCTCTGCCTCCACTGCATCTGTTCCCAGGACGTGGCTTTCTGTTCCAGGGCATCAGAGATGTCCTCTGCCTTCAAAGAATGGGGTTACCTTCTCTCCACTATTGTTGCTGACCTCACCTGCATCTCCTCCCTTTTCCGTACACCTGCGCTCACCCCATCTTCCCCTGCCTTACCTGTGAAAGAGCTCCTCTTGTCCTTACCCACCACCATATCAGCCTCCACATCCAACATATCATCCTGCTCCATTTCTGTCATCTCCAAAGGGACCATATCACTAAACATACCTTTACCTCCCTTACCCCCTGCCCGCCCGCTTTCCACATGGATCTCACCCTCTGTGATTCTCTTGTCCATTTGCCCCTCCCCTCTAATCTCCCTCCAGGCACTCATCCCTGAAAGCAGCCTAAGTGCCCATTCACCTCCTCCCTCACCTCAATCCCCATTTCAGGGCACCAGGCAGGCCTTCACCTGCAAATCTGCTGGGGTCATCTATTGAATCCAGTTCTCTCCATGTGGACCTCTCTACATTGGTGAGACCTGTTGTAAATTGTGGGACCTCTTCGTCGAGCACCTCCTCTCCATCTGCCTCAAGAGTGACTTCCCAGTGATCAAATATTTTAAATCCCGTTCTGTCAAGTCCGTTCATGGTCTTCTTTTGTGCCAAGATGAGGCCACCGTCAGGGTGGAGACACAGCACCTTGCATGCCATCTGGTCTGCCTCCAACCTGATGGCATGAATATCAGTTCCTCCTTCCGGTAAACAAATTCCTCCATTCCCCACTCTGCCTCTTTCACCTGCCTATTTCTTCCCCCTGGGTCCCCTCCTCCTTCTCTTTCACCTATGGTTCATTCTCTTCTCCTGTCAGATTCCTTCTTCTCCGGCCCTTGACCTTTCCCACCCACCTGGCTTCACCTTTCACCTTCCAGATAGCTGGCTTCCTGTCCCCCCACCTTTTTATTCTGGCATCTTCCCCCTTCCTTTTCAGTCTTGAAGAAGGGCCTTGGTCCGAAACGTTGACTGTTCTTTCCCATAGATGCTGCCTGACCTGCTGAGCTCCTCCAACATTCTATCCATGTTGCTTTAGTCGCTTAATTGTTCCTATGGGTGAAATAGGGCTGTGTTAGTTTGTTGGGCTGGGAAGACCTGTTACCATGCTAAATAAAAAAGGAAGGGAGTTAGGAGATCCAGAGAGGCCCATTAAAGGCCTTGGCAAGCAAGAATAAAGAGCATTCTATACATATATCAAGAACAAGAGGATAACTAGGGAGAGGGTAGGACCACTCAAGGATAAAGGAGGGAACATACTCATGAGGGCGGAGGACGTGGGTGAGGTTCCAATTGACTACTTTGTATTAGTATACAGCAAGGAGACAGATACGAAGAATAGGGATATCAGTATGGAACTGGGGCATTTTGAGATAAAGACAGAGACAGTCTGGGGTCTCTTTAAGAGAATTAATATGGATAAGATGCCAGGTTATTGAGAGGCCAGAGATGAGAGTGCTGGGGCTTTATCTCCATAACACCATAGTCAAGGACTCAGAGGACTGGAGAGAAGTAAAGGTTGTTCCAATATTCAAAAAGGGGTACAGGGATGATACTGAAAATCATAAACAGGTGAGTCAGAGGGAAGAAACCAAAGCATTTTGATGACCATGAGCAAAGAAGAAGATGGCGCCAGCAGACAACGCTATCAAGGGCAACATGGTTAACGAAGCTATCCCCTTCACCTCTTTTATATCTTTTTTATTTCAAATGCCACTCTGCTGCGGTTGGAGCCTGTGATCAACAGTCTGGAGGCGTGATTTCAGGCCGATTGAGCGATCTGGCGCTTTGCAAGAGGGTTCCACGAGGCTGCAGGTGAAACGCGCTGCATGGAGGCCAGGGAGCCTGAGACAGGGGCACGAACCCATCATCAACTCAATTTCTCACCGATCCCGTCAATTAAAGCACCGAGGAAGGTTGAAATCATTAAGGCAGCTGCAGAGCGAGAATGAATGTTCAGCGCTGTCTACCAGCCTCTCGCTCACTGCTGCCGGAGGAAGGTGTCTACGTGTGACGGTCGCTCTCTCGCTCTCACTCACTGCTCCTGAGGGAAAGTCATTGCATTTGAATAATCTCTGTCTCTTGCTCGATGCTGTCGGAGGATGGTGCTGGAGCAAGGTTTAAGCCATGTGTTTGGTGGATCAGACTCTAATTCACAAATGATGTATTTCTAGTTTTTCTGGTTGCTTCTTCTCTTGTTGCTATTTTTGGGCGATTTTCAATTGCTGCAAGTCAAGTCAAGTCACTTTTATTGTCATTTCAACCATAGCTGCTGGTACAGTACACAGTAAAAATGAGACAACATTTTTCAGGACTATGGTGTTACATGACACATTACAGAAACTAGGCTGAAACTAGGCAGCCTGCAGACAATGAACACTGAGCTGAACTGAAATATGCCTTTCAATTTTGCATTTATATTCTCTGTTTCTCGCTCGTTTTTTGTTGGCATTTGGGTGATCTGTTTCTTTTTGCATGTGGTTGGGGGGGGGTTGACATTTTTCTTTGAATGGGTTCCATGGTTTTCTTAGTTTCATGTCTGGTAGTGGGGAAGACGAATCTCAGGGTTTTACACTGCATACACACTTTGATATTGAATGTACTTTGAACCCTTGGGATTAAGGACAGTCAGCATGGCTGTGTGTGAGGCAAGTCATGTCTTAGTAACTTGGTTATTTCTGAAGAGGCATTAAAGGTATTTGATGAACGTAGAGCTGTGGATGTCAGCTACATGGATTTTAGAAAGGTGTTTGACAAGGTCCATCATGGGAAGTTCATCCAGAAAATTATTACCCATGAGATCCATGGTGAATTGGCTATTTGGGTTCAGAATTGTTCTGCACATAGAAGACAGGTTAGTAGTAACTAGATCTTATACTGATCGGAGGACCATCACTAATGCTGTTCCACAGGGATCTGTACTGGGAGCCCTGACATTTGTGATATATACAAATGACTTGGATGATACTGTAGATATGTGGCTTAGTATGCTCACAGATGATGCGAAGATTTATGGTGCCGTGGACAGCACTGAAGATTGGCAAAGGATAGAGTCCAATGTGGTTCAGTTGCAGATATGGATGGTTCTGTGTCTGTGCAATTACAAATCAATTAAATAAAAGCACACACGCAGGAGATGGCTTTAACTGGTGTATTCACATTCCAGTGACAAAGAGAGAGAGAGAGAGAGAGAGAGCAGAGGTCAATGCGCATGTGTAAACAACAGCATAGGTATATTATTAGTTCAAATGTAGTGCTAAGGGAAGTCATTGCTCCAAAAGAAATAGATCCATACAAGATGACATGGCTTTAAGGTAAGGGGTGGGAAGTTCAAGGGAGATATTAGAGGAAGGTTTTTCACTCAGAGAGTGGTTGGTGCGTGGAATGCACTGCCTGAGTCAGTGGTGGAGGCAGATACACTAGTGAAGTTTAAGAGACTACTAGACAGGTATATGGAGGAATTTAAGGTGGGGGGTTATATGGGAGGCAGAGTTTGAGGGTCAGCACAGCATTGCAGGCCGAAGAGCCTGTACTGTGCTGTATTATTCTATGTTCTATTACACTTCTTCTCCCTTTAGATTGCTGTAACATAAAACTGTAGATGTACAAAAAAATACAATCTCCCTATTAAAAGCCACATTCAAATAAACAGGCCTTCAAGATAACTATATTAAAGATTCAGTCTTTTGGGTGGTGCTCTGTTTCTTTCTGGACAACGCCCCTGGACCTGTGGAGTGGCATCAGGTTTGGCAGGTTTTTGTCAAAGACAATGTTCTCGTTTGCCGGTGTAACGTTGCTGTCAGTGACATGATCATCACTGAGGGGCAAGTCCGGTGACTCTAAAGCATATATGTCAAACTCAAGGCCCGTGGGCCAAATCCGGCCCGCGGTGGAATTATCTTTGGCCCGCGAAATAATATCTAATTACTATTAAAGCTGGCCCCAGTAATCGAAGCGCCTATGGCGTATGATATGGCTAATACTGAGTTTATTCAGGTACCAGGTTTTCAGGGTTTTTAGTGTTTATTCGGCAGTCTTCTTCATAAGAAATTGAATTTGTAAAGTGAAACACTTTGTAGTTATAGCAGAGACTGAGACACATGAGAGCAGGCTGAAAAAACGGAGGCAACGAAAGCTGCGTTCGCACGCGTCCGACTGATCCGGCCTGCATGAAGCTGCATTTTGCTCAATCCGGCCCGTGACCTAAAATGAGTTTGACACCCCTGCTCTAAAGTGTCTGTTTCGTTGGATGCAATCGACTCAGGTGTGTGCTTTGGCCGAGCATCCAGTATCTGGTCCACATGACGTCTCCATGTAGGATCTCCAACATCCACTGTGTACACCAGTGGTCCATTTCTAGTAGCTATCTTACCAGGTGTCCACTTGCCAACAGTGGAAGATGGGACAAGTTTTTAGCATTGCTGTGTTGTTTGGCATCCTCGGACTCTATGCCATTAGAGTGGGCTCCTAGGAATATTGCCCAACGTTGTAACTGGGTAGTAGTCATCACTGGAATTCCCTTCCTGGAACTGAAAATGGACACAAAGGGCTGGTGATCTACCACTAACATAAACATTTGTCTGTAGAGGTAGTGGTGGAACTTCTTTAGTTCACATACTAGATTAAGGACTTCTCGGTTGATCTGTGCATAGTGGCGTTCTGCACTCATCAGTGATCTTGAAGCAAACGCAATCGGACCTTCAGATCTAACTTTCATAGTGTGTGACAAAACGGCACCGATGCCTTAAGGGGACACATGGCATGCCAGACTGATGGGCAGGGATGGGTCACAATGGGAGAGCAGTTCATCTGATGTTATTAGTCTCTTTGTTTCCTTGAATGCTCTTTCACATCTTTCTGACCATTCTCAGTGGGTGCAGCACTGTAGCAATGTTTGGGAGAAACTGACGGTTGTAGTTTACAAGGCCCAAGAGTGACCTGAGTTGTGACACCTGTGGCACTGCTTCAATCTTCTCTTGTGACTTATGTAAGCCATACTTGTCAATGACATGTCCGTAATATGAGATTTTATTCTTGAAAAAGAACATTTCTCTCTCTTTGCATGCAGACTGTACTCACTCAGCTTGGTAAGCACTTTACAAGGTTCTAGAGGTGCTTTTCATCACTCTTGTCAGTCACGATGATGTCATCAAGATAACATTGTGTTCCCGGGACATCTTGGAGCACTTAGGCCATTGCTGTTTGCCAAATTGCTGGATCTGATGTGACGCCAAAGACGAGACGATTACACTGGAACAGTCCCTCGTGAGTGTTGATTGTGAGGAACTTTCTGCTTGACTCCCCAATCTCCATTTACAGGTATGCTTGTGACAAGTCAATCTTTGAAAACCTCTCTCTCTCCCTGCCTGCCAAAGATGCAAATATGTCTTCTATTCGTATCTCTTTGTAACAATTTCGTCAAACATCGTGCTTGCTGGTTTTTCAGGAGTTACTAAGTTGTTTAAGAGACTGTATTGTTTAGCATCCATTAAGCTAAGAACTGTGGAAACTTCCTTTTCTTCATCCACGTTGCTCACGTTACAATACAGATCAACCCACTTGATATACAATCCCCAGCCTTCATTAACACTATCAAGTTCATCAACGTTCCAGACTAAAGCTATTGCCATGTTATTTTCACTTTAAATTTGCTAGTTGTGTGTCTTTCACTGTGTACTATGTAGTTACTCACGCGTTGCTTTGTTAGCATTTATGATGGGATGGCCTTCTCCCATCTTCTCTATCCTCTTGCTGTTTCATCTCATAATCATCCTGTAACTGCCAATGCAGTTGGTGATATTCTCTGATGTTCAGGTTTGTACTTGACGCCAATTTGTTGTGTCTGTGCAACGACAAATCAACATTAAAAGCACGCAAGCGAGAAATGGTTTTAACTGGTGTATTCACATTGCAGCAAGAGAGCGAGAGAGAGCAGGTCAAAGCACCTGCGTAGACAACAGATCAGTGCGTATAGGTAAGTTATCAGTCCATGCATATTGCTAAGGAGAGTCATTCCTCTAAAGGAAATAGATCCATACATTACAAATGGAGATATAGGAGATGGAGCTAAGCATGGCTAAAGGTGAAGTGTTGCACCTTGGGAGATTAAACATAAAGTGAGAGTACACAAGACCATTAACAGTGTTAATGAGCAGTAGGATCTTGGGGTCCACGTCCGTTGCTCCCTGAAAGTGGCCACACAGATTAATAGGGTGGTAAAGAAGACTTATGGCATGCTTGCCTATGTTAGTTGAGGAACTGAGTTTAAGAGTTAGGAAGTTAAGTTTATAAAACTCTAGTCAGGTTGTATCTGGGGTACTGCATTCAGTTCTGGTCGCCCCACTATAGGAAAGATGTTGAGGCTTTGGAGAGGGTGCAGAAGAAGCTCACCAGAAAGCTTCCTGGATCTGATAAACTTGGGCTGTTTCCTCAGGTGAGGTGGAGACCGAGGGGAGACCTGATATGAGATTATGAGAGGCATAGAAATGGAAACAACCAGTATCTTTTTCCCAGGGTTGAAACGTCCAACACAAAGGGCATGCATTTAAGGTTAGAAGAGGTAGGTGTAAAGGAGATGTGCAGGACAAGTTTTTTTACACAGAGGGTTGTAGGTGCCTAGCATTCATTACCCAAAGTGGTGGTGAAGGCAAATATGATAGGGGTATCCAAGATGCTCTTAGATGTGAATACACCGGAAATGGATGTTGTGTAGACAGAAGAGATAAGATAAATCGGGCACTTGATTACTGATTTAATTAGTTCAGCACAACATTGTGGGTTGAAGGGCCTGTTCCTGTACTGTACCATTCAATGTTCTAAAATGCTACACACTGCTCAACCCAAGATTTAATTGCACAGCGTCGGTCCCAGTCACTGGAGACAAATTATGTAAGCATTTCCTTTGTGAATTTTATTGATGTTATTCGCTGGTGCATAGTTTTAGCCAAGCTGTTTAGAAAGCTCCTTCCAGTACTGCCCTCACACCGCTACCATGCACTGATGTCACCAGGAAAACACTGCAGAAGCAGCAGAACTCAAATGAATGGCTGTACCCAGCTCCGACCACAAGCTCATGAAATGGTGCCTCCTGTACTAATTGAAGTGAAAACCAAACCTCAAAGTGGGCAGTGAGTGAAATTACTGACATTTGTCCATACCTCAGCTTAATTAGACCTGCAATTTGCTCTTTTGTGCGCCTTTAAATGAGACCACAACTGGTCGTTCTTTAAATTAAACTTGATAAGATCAATAATGGTTTTACTAACAAAGTGCTCTAAGTAAGAGTGAAACAGATCATAGTGTAGATAGTAAAATTACAACTCCGTTATCAAAGAAAAACATTAGTCAGAACTTCTGGTGAGAATCTGAGTTTCTGTTGATACTGGATAGAGTCACGCTACCGTGTCAGTAGTTCTGACGGAGTCCATCAGTGTTCAGACACACCACGACAACAAGTCTCACCTAACGCAGGCTGCCATTGGCTGGGACCAGATACCAGCTCCCCCAGTGCTGGAAAAATGACACAGCCGACAACTGTGATGTCAGGGATGACCACCTTTACTGTCTTCTAACTTCTTTGATACACTGAGTTGCTGCCCTTTCTCCACACAGTCCTTCTGTAAATGAAGCAACAACTCAGAGAGTTACTACTATCCCATAGTACACGTGTCCTGGTGATATTAGCGCTGACTCAGTGGCATGCATTCTATCCCCTGAATCTGGATTGGAATTGCCTTTCTAAAACAGAATAAACCAACACACAGAGGTAGTTCATTTATAAACCCACTTGCACTCTGCTAACCTAACCTAACCTGGACCCAGCATATTGATGCAGAACACAAGACGGGGACTAAACTTCATTAGAAGTTTTAAGGAGATTTGGCTTGTCACCAAAAACACTCACAAATTTCTACAGATGTACCTTGAAGAGCGTTCTAACTGGTTGCAATACTGTCTGGTATGGGGAGGGGGATGGGGGGCTACCGCACAGGATCAAAGTAAGTTGCAAAGAGTTGTAAAATTAGTCAGTTCCATCATGGGTACTAGTCTCCCATCACCCAGGACATGCCCTCTTCTCATGGCTACCATCAGGTAGGAGATACAGAAGCCTGAAGGCACACAGTCAACAATTCAGGAACAGCTCCTTCCCCTCTGCCATCTGGTTTCTGAATGGACATTGAACCCATGAACACTACCTCAATACTTTTTATTTTGTAATTTATTTTTTATTGAAGTTCATCAAACAAACATTTCCATAAGATGTATTTTAGACATTGTACATATATATCATATAATCATATATATCGCAAATCTCCACAAAGTATTTATCTGAGGTACACACTTATAGAAAAGAGTGGAAAGAGAAAACAAGCAAAAGGAAAGAACTATGTACAAGTAGGGAGTGATCTTTTTTTTAAACAGATTCATTGATTTGTGAGAATAAAATCAGGCCTATGAGGCACCTCACTACTTTTTTATTTATATTCTTTGCACTACTTATTTAAACATTTACTATATATATATATATATATACTTAGAGTAATTCACATTTTTTCCTCAACTATTACATATTGCATTGTACTGCTGCTGCAAAGTTAACAAATTTCACCTCATAAGCAGGTGATGTTAAACCTGATTTTGATTCCTACAATGAAAACAAAACTGCAGAAAATGCTCGGCTGGCCATGCAGTTTCCGTGAAAAACAAACCAGAGTTACCATTCCAATCTACAGGTTCTCTAGTCAAGTCATTTCGACCATAACTGCTGGTACAGTGCATAGTAAAAATGAGACAACGTTTTTCAGGACCATGGTGTTACATGACACAGTACAAAAACTAGACTGAACTACATGAAAAACAACACTAGACTACAGACCTACACAGGACTGTGTAAAGCGCACAAAACAGTGCAGGCATTACAATAAATAATAAACAGGACAGTAGGGCAAGGTGTCAGTCCAGGCTCTGGGTATTGAGGAGTCTGATAGCTTGGGGGAAGAAACTATTACATAGTCTGGCCGTGAGGTATCAGAATTTGTTGCAATGGCTTTGTCTACAAACCAACAGTTTCACAACACTCTACACTAAGACATTTGTAGCAGCAAACCAACACCATTTGGTCACTTGTGGGAATTTTTAAGAGGCACAGAGCCATTATTCCATAATATAAATAGGTGACAGTGGTCCTTTAGTAAAGAACAAAAGAAATATCTATGGTTTGCAAATCAATATTCATCACTCAATCAAAATTCTTAAGAAGTATGCGGCTCATTATTAGCTCTCTACTGGCTGATAGCTAGTTGTGTTGCCGCATTAGTTACCTCAGTGACTGTAAAGCACTTTGAATTGCCAAGTTGATGTGAAAGGCACTACATAAATGCACAGCTTAGCCAACCAGCTAGGTGACAATCCCTTGTCAGACCAAATGCATTTATCAATGTTACTCCATAATGGACGTGCCTAGATGGACATGGATAAAATTCAGAGCCACGAGACATCAAGGAGTTAGTCACTTGTGAAGAATGAGATGTCCTGGACTGTCTAGTAAGAGTTACTCCCAAGACAATGGTCCAAGTTCTCCCACTATGCTCCGAAAGGATTATTGCACATTGAACAGAAATAGTTCTGAATATCTGGGGAAAAAAAATCAGCATTTCATGATGTAATGCTTAGGAAAGCACCATTGTGCAATTGGTGAGATTGTGCAATAGAGATTTATTGTTGCCTTAGTGCATAAGTTCCATGTCTTTTAAAATGGTGTGGTCACAATGATGCCTTTTTAGCAACTCATACATAACCCCAGGTAGCCCACAGATTGTTCCATTGAAACATTAGATCAAATCAGGATACCAATCCAAAACTGACACATGCATCTTGGCTAATGCTCTGCCCGATTCTCTGGGGTCAGTTGACAGACTTCCAGCTTGTGCACATTGCATACACCGCACAGCCACAAAGTCCGACAACAGCCCCCACCCCCTCCCCCACACCCACACTTACCATGGCCTGCGGCCAGACCGATCTCATCACTCCTTATTACAGGAGGCTCAGTCGAGCTGTTTGTTTGGCTGTCCACACTTTTCATTGCCTCAGTAAAGCAGACAGTGTAACTAGTGACCTTGTTTAAACCATTTGAACTTCCCTGGACACTCTGCTCTCTTCAACCACGCAAGAACCTGAAAACACATCCCACCGGGCTCAAGGACAGCTTCTAGTCAACTGTTATAAGACAACTGAGTGGTCAACTAGAACGAAAAGGTTGACTCTCAAACTCACAATCTACCTCATTATGATCTTTCACCTTATCATTTACCTGCACAGCACCTTCTCTGTAACTGTAACACTTTATTTTGCATTGTTATTATTTTACCTTCTCAATGCACTGTGTAATGATATGATTCATATAAACAACATGGAAGGTAGGCTTTTCACTGTACCTAAGTATGTTTATCGGGATGGAGGCCGGTGACTAGCGGGGTGCCTCAGGGATCTGTTTTGGGCCCAATGTTGTTTGTAATATACATAAATGATCTGGATGATGGGGTGGTAAATTGGATTAGTAAGTATGCTGATGATACTAAGGTAGGAGGTGTTGTGGATAATGAGGTGGGTTTTCAAAGCTTGCAGGGAGATTTATGCCGGTTAGAAGAATGGGCTGAACGTTGGCAGATGGAGTTTAATGCTGAGAAGTGTGAGGTTCTACATTTTGGCAGGAATAATCCAAATAGAACATACAGGGTAAATGGTAGGGCATTGAGGAATGCAGTGGAACAGAGAGATCTAGGAATAACAGTGCATAGTTCCCTGAAGGTGGAGTCTCATGTAGATAGGGTGGTGAAGAAGGCTTTTGGAACGCTGGCCTTTATAAATCAGAGCATTGAGTACAGAAGTTGGGATGTAATGTTAAAATTGTACAAGGCATTGGTAAGGCCAAATTTGGAATATTGTGTACAGTTCTGGTCACCGAATTATAGGAAAGATATCAATAAATTAGAGAGAGTGCAGAGACGATTTACTAGGATGTTACCAGGGTTTCAGCACTTAAGTTACAGAGAAAGGTTGAACAAGTTAGGTCTCTATTCATTGGAGCGTAGAAGGTTGAGGGGGGATTTGATCGAGGTATTTAAAATGTTGAGAGGGATAGATAGAGTTGACGTGAATAGGCTGTTTCCATTGAGAGTAGGGGAGATTCAAACGAGAGGACATGATTTGAGAGTTAGGGGGCAAAAGTTTAAGGGAAACACGAGGGGGTATTTCTTTACTCAGAGAGTGATAGCTGTGTGGAATGAGCTTCCTGTAGAAGTAGTAGAGGCCAGATCAGTTGTGTCATTTAAGGTAAAATTGGATAGGTATATGGATAGGAAAGGAGTGGAGGGTTATGGGCTGAGTGCGGGTAGGTGGGACTAGGTGAGATTAAGAGTTCGGCACGGACTAGGAGGGCCGGAATGGCCTGTTTCCGTGCTGTGATTGTTATATGGTTATATGGTTATATGGACAATAATAAACCAATTCCAAGAGCAATTCCCGGTTTATAGGTTTCACCATCTCTCAAAGAGTCGCCTTCAGCTTTGTGGGACCTGTACTTGCCCATCTCATCTCCTCTGACCTGATTTTAATTGCCCCTTCCTGAGTAAAAACAAACAAGAGGTGACGTGGGCAAGAAGTGGAGAGGTGGCAGCGAAAACAATACCCGATCTGGTCCTTCAGTTCAATTCCATGCCAGCATTACCTATTTTTAACCGAGACACCCACATCGAGGACAGGAGACCTTCCATGGAAAAGGGAAGTATCATGGGATCCAGAAGTTTAGCCAATCTGCAGGCCATCAGAGCAGTTCTGCATCAACTCACTGGACAGGAATAATCCATGGAAACCTGAATTCTAGGCAAGAAAATACAATCTATCATTCATTTTTCAATTCAAATGAGAAATCCTGGGCCGAAGAAGTCTGAAAAAGGGGAGATATAATAAGGATAGAACATACACAATGCATGGTAGGACCTTAAGGAGTATTGGAGAATAGAGAAACCTTGGCATGCTTCACCAAGTACCCTGGCAAACTTCTAAGAAAGCAGAGCCTTCTTTGTAATGGCATTTCTGTGCTGGTCCCAGGACAAATCCTCTGAAATGATAATGCCAGGGAATTTAAAGTCACTGACCCTCTCAACCTCTGATCCCCTAATGACGACTGGCTTATGAATCTCTGGTTTCCTCCTCTTGCAGTCAATAATTAGCTCTTTGCTGACATGGGAGAGGTTGCTGTTGTGACACCATTCAGCCAGATTTTCAGTCTCCCTCCTATATTCTGATTCGTCACCACCTTTGATTCGGCCAATGACAGTGGTGTTGTCGGCAAACAAATATGGCATTGGAGCTGTACTTGGCCACACAATCATAAGTATGAAGCAGTTAGTGCAGAGGACTAAGCACACAGCCTTGTGGTGCTCCTGTGCTGATGGAGCTTGTGGAGCGGATGTTGTTGCCAATCTGAACTGACTGGGGTCTGCACGTGAGATCAAGCATCCAGTAACACAAGGAGGTCTTGAAGCCGAGGTCTTGGGAGCTTGTTGATTAGTTTTGAGGGGATGATAGTGCTGAAAGCAGAGCTATAATCAATGAAGAACATCCTGATGTACGCACCTTTGCTGTTGAGATATTCTGGGGCTGAGTGAGGAGCCAGCAAGATGGCATCTGCTGTTGAGCTGTTGTTATGGTAGGCAAGTCGGAGTGGTTTCAAGCCACTCCTCAGCTAGGAGTTGACGAAGGGTCTCGGCCCGAAACGTCGACAGTGCTTCTCCCTATAGATGCTGCCTGGCCTGCTGTGTTCCACCAGCATTTTGTGTGTGTCAGCTAGGAGTTGATATGTTTCATAACCAATCTCTCAAAGCGCTTCATCACAGTGGATGTAAGTGCCACTGGACGATAGGCATTGAAGCAGATTAGAATGTTCTACATGGGCGCTGGTATGATTGAAGCCTGCTTGAAGCAGGTGGGTATCTCAGATTGCCGAAGCGAGAGGTTAAAGATGTCAGTAAACATACCAGCCACTTGATTAGCCCAGGTCTTCAGTACTTAGCCAGGTACACCATCTGGGTCAGATGCTCTTTGTGGGTTTACCCTACAGAAAAATGCTCACCAGTCAGCCATAAAGATTGAAATCACAGAGACTGATAAAAGTGACTTCCTGAGTTCAAATATGAATTCTAATCCTCTTAAAAATAGCTCAAGCTATCACAAGTTTGTGTAAGAGATGTGCAGAATATTATGTCCAATGAATTCCTTCTGGGAATGTTAAATTTGGTTTGGAAAATTAAAAACACAATAAAAAATCTGCAGATGCTGGAAATCCAAAGCAACACACATAAAATGCGGACGGAACTCAGCAGGACTTTTATGAGGATTTTCTTTCAGCGTGTGTATAATTGTTACCGGTTACAAAAACGTTTGATGGTATGTTCCTGCTCCAAGCGCTACTTGTCCTTTGTAGCAACTTGTTTTTCGATTTCAAATCCCATATGAATTCTATTTTTAACAACTTTCTCGTGGGAAATCAGTGATGAGTAATGCTACACTAATTGGACATCCTTGGTTAATGGTGTGGTCTTGTGTTAATGCAGAGAGGATGCAAAGGGATGCAGTGAAGGACTGGTAATTAATCTGCAAGTCAGCGAAGTGGGTAATCTAGAGGCGACACTATTCCCTGGGCATTTCTGCCCTTGTTCTTGATACTAGAGCTCATTAGTACTGAGCTGATGAGGCATCAGTGCATCCTGCAATGGGTACTTACTGTAGACACTGCAGAAGGGCATTAAATAAATTAACAGGCGTGCAGGTCAAGCACTTTGAGTTTAATGTTCTCAAACTGAGTGAGGTGTCCGATCACACTCCTCACCTGGGCCTTGTAAGAGTAGATGAGGCCCATGCTCTCTCATGTTTGCAAGAATGAGAGGCAGACAATATTCTTATATGGCCTGACTGATAGATGAATGTTAATGATGCCCCTAGCAGGGGTGTCTAGAACCAGGAGTCATTGTCCCCTAATACAGAGACGACAAAAGCATCAGACATAGGAGCAAAATTAGGACACTTGGCCCATCGAGTCTGCCCCACCATTTGATCGTGACTCATTGACTTCCCTCTCAACCCCATTTTCCTGCCTTCTCCTCATACCTTTCATGCCCTGAATTATCAAGAATCACTCAGCCTTTGCCTTAAGTATACCCTGTGCAGCCATTTCCACAGATTCAGCACTCTCCACCTAAAGAAATTCCTCCTCATCTCCATTCTAAATGGGCATCCCTCTATTCTGAGGTTCGCCCCCTTGTCCTCAACTCCCCCAATGGAGGAAACATTCTCTCCACACTCTATTCAGGCTTTTCAGCATTTGATAGGTTTCATGAGATCCCCCCTCACTCTTCTAAGTTCCAGCAAGTACAGGACCAGAGCCATCAAACACTCCTCATCATCACGGCTATCCCTCATGGTCGAGGATGATGGTCTTCATTCCGTTGATCTATCACAGAGCGAAGACCCCTGTGCGTGTATTTGTTTAACGTGTACTTGATGTTGCACTCCAAGAAGCACATGATGCTTCACAAATCAACCAACTGATTCCAATGGCATGGAAACCACGACGACTGGAGCTGATGGATTTGTTGCAGCCTTCATCCGCCTTCACAGCCGTTGAGTTCGAAGTAACTTCATCCGCCTGTTCCACCGTTGAGGTCTTGGTCAGATTGTTCTTTGTCAGGGACCTCACCCTCGACCTTACCGTCATGGGTGACCCTACCAGAAGCATAGCTCCAGACGGCATCGCTCTCGGGATCTCAGGACCACACAAGCTTCTCCACCACCACAAGGTGACAATCCACAGAGAAGACTCCTCATATGATAAGCCATTCATTCCTGGAATCATTTTCATGAACTTCCTTTGAATCGTCTTCAATGTCAGTACATCCTTTCTTAGATAAGGGGACTCACAACTGCTCGCAATACTCCGAGTGATGCCTCACCAGTGCCTTATAAGACCTCATCATTACATTCTCGTTTTTATATTTTAGTCCTCTCAAAATGAATTCTAACATTGCATTTGCCTTCCTCATCACTGATTCAGCCTGCAATTTAACCTTTAGGGAATCCTGCACATGGACTCCCAAGTCCCTTTGCATCTCTGATGCTTGAGTTTTCTCACCATTTAAGAAAATAGTCTACATTTTTAATCCTTCTACCAAAGTGCATGACATACACTTCCTGACTCTGTATTTTATCTGCCACTTCATTGTCCAATCTCCTAATCTATCCAAGTCCTTCTGTAGCCTCCCTGTTTCATCAACACTCCCTGCCCTTCCACCTACCTTTGTATCATCTGCAAACTTGGCCACAAAGCCATCAATTCTGTCATCCAAATCATTGGCAGACAACATAGAATGAAGTGGTCCCAATACTGACCCCTGTAGAACACTACTACTCACTGACAGTCAATCAGAAAAGGCTCCCTTTATTCCCACTCTTTGCCTTCTGCCAATCCACCAATGTTTTATCCATGCTAGTATCTTTCCTGTAATACCATGGGCTGTTATCTTGCTAAGCAGTCTCGTGCTGCACCTTGTCAAAAGCTTTCTGAAAATCCAAGTACACAACATCTACTACTTCCCCTTTGTCTATCCTGCTTGTTATTTCCTCAATAAATTCCAGCAGATTTGTCAGGCAAGATTTTCGTTTTGAGGACCATGCTGACTTCAGCCTACTTTATCATGTGCTTCCAAGTACCCTGAAACCTCATCCTTAGTAATCGACTCCAACATCTTCCTAACTACTGAGGTCAGGCTAACTGGCTCGGTTTATACTTGGAGGACTGTGTGCAGCCCTGGTCACCTCATTACAGCCTTTACAGGAAGTACTGTACGTCGTACTTTTGGAAAGGGCGAAGGAGGCTCACCAGTGCAGCCTGGATCAGAGGACATGAGCTATAAGGAGAGGTTGGACAAGCAGGAATTGTTTCCTCTGGAGTGCCGGAGGCTGTGTGAGGACCTGATAGAGTTTTACAGATTTATGAGAGCCAGTGATGGGATGGACAGATTCTTTTTCTCAAGCTGGAATATCAGACACTGGAGGACATGAACTTACGGTGAGAGGACGAAGTTTAAAGGAAACGTACGGGGCAAATAATTTTATAGAGAATGGTAGGTACCTGGAATGGACTGCTGGGTAGCCTGATTGAAACACATATGACAGCACCATTTACGAGGCTGTCAGATAGACACATGAATATGCAGGAAATAGACATTGACGGACGGAAGAACGTAGAACCTAGAGCATGGAAGAGTACAGCACGGGAACAGGCCATCTGACCAACAAGGTTGTGTTGAACCAACTAAAAATCAAAGCAAAAATCATCCAAAAGCTAATCACTCCTGCCTACTCCATATCCATATCCCACCATCAGCCTTATGTCCAACCATGTGCCTACAAACGCCTCTTAAAAATCTCTAATGTATTTGCGTCCATCACCATACCAGACAGTGCTTTCCAGGCATCCACGACTCTCTGAGTTAAAAACTTACCCCTCACAACCCCTTGAACCTACTCCCTCTCTCCTTCAATTCATGCCCTCTGGTATTAGTCGTTTCAACCCTAGGAAAGGGATACTCTCTGTCCACTCTATCTGTGCCTCTCATAACCTTATAAACTTCTGTCAGATCACCCATCAACCACTGGTGCTCCAGAAATAACAAGCCAAGTTCATCCAGATTCTTGTGATAGCACATGCCCTCCAAACCAGAAAGCATCCTGGTGAACCTCTTCTGCACCCTCTCCAAAGTTTTACCATCCTTCTTATAGTGGGGTGACCAGAACTGTACACCATACTCCAGATGTGGCCAAACCGGAGTTTTATAAAGTTGCAATATAACCTCTTGACATTTGAACTCAATGCCTCGACTAATAAAGGCATGTGTTCCATAAGCCTTTTTAAACACTTTATCGACCTGCGTATCCACTTTCAAGGGGCTATGAACTTGGATCCCAAGTTCGTATCCACTTTCAAGGGGCTGTGAACTGAATTGAACCAAGAGATTCAGTTCAATTCAGCCCTTTGTTTGGCATGGGCATCGGGGTCTAAAGTGCCTGTTTCTGTGCTGTACTGTCCTAAATAAAAGTGTGTTAAAACAAAAAAAGAATATTGTACAATCTGCTAGTTGAACGTTGCCATCAGAATGTGGCAATGATTCATTAATGACAGGAATCTTCATGCACATAATGAATTGCTCTGGAATGTCAGCTGTGGTTTCTAGACATCAGTTGACAGACTACCATAGTCTGCAATAATCACGGATCAACAATACCCTTGTAAAACAATGCCAATAGAGAGAAAAAAACCATTGGGGACATGACCACTTACATTAATTAGTTGCAGCAACAGCTAAACCATGTTCCCCTGGCTCTCTGTATGAGTCTCTGATGGATTTTGCTTTGGGTTTTAGTGATACCTCAAAAGTACCCCTTAGAAATGATTCACAGCAGAATGACAAACTGCAGATGTCAGAAAACAACATTTGTTAAAGTCCTCAAGCCTCCTTGAGTCAACACTTGGATGCATTATTTCACATAACTTCTCAGAGTTTGAAATTTATGAACCAGTTCTTTACAGAAGTCTGAAAAAACCAAAATTACTGATTTGGATCCAAGCAAATCCCTAACAAGTTCCTTTCACCTTAAAATGTTGCAACTAATTTTCAGCGACAATTGTCAATGTGAAAAATAAGCCCACAATCCATCAGTTGCACACACTTAAGAAAAGCTTTCTTATAGAGCCAATAAGCATTAGGTTCTCCCTGAGGTGATTTTCTATTACAGTTTTTATGTGGTAAGTAAGCTCTTAACCAGTGAACATATAATATAAGATGCCAGTCAACACCTAGACTGGGGTCTAGTGATACATTTAGACCATATCCAGCTCCAACAAACAATAGGCCTAGACGGTGTAGTTATATTTTTGCATATGAATTTCATAGTTCAGATCAGTAGATTTTCATAATTTTCTTCCTTTCTACTCCATTACAAGGATAGCTTATGGGATCCTCCTCTACATTCCTTCTATCCAGTACCCATATGCGAAAGATTAAACCTGACAGGCATGAGGAAATCTTTGAAATCTCTGCCTGCTGTTGAATACCTTGTACCAGGATGCATGAAACATCAAAACCCCAATGATAAATTGTTCAATGAACAATACTTTTACTTTTACCTTAAATCCTCAGAAGTCTGAACGAAATGGCGCGTTTGGTGTTAATTTGAATTCATGAAGCAACGGGAGCAAGCAAGTAGCTGAAAAGTAAAAGATACAAAAAGCTGCAGATCCTGGAATCTGAAGCAAAAGAGAAACTGTTGGAGGACGTCAATGAGTCAAAGAGCATCAGAGGAGGCAAAGGGATGCAGGTCTCAGCACGAAATGTTGACTACGTCCCCGCTTGCACTGATGTTCCCTAATCTACTGAGTTCTTCCCACCGGTTTGTCATTTGCATCTGAAAGCTATTGTGGCCAAACACATTACAGAGTATGTCGTTGAATATGTTCATGATCATCTTGATAGGATGCCGTAGATTGTGTTGATGGTCATCCTGATTTTCTATGGGACTTCTGATGTAGAATGGGTGGACATGCACCATCCAAGACTGAGTCTGCTCTGGGGGCTTGGGACAGTGAGCCAGCTGCATTAAGGGTTGGTGTGAGGGAAGCTGATTTAATGGATGGGAAATGGGCTTGAGGATTAAGCAGATAAGTGTAAGGAAAGGGGTGGGATTTCAAGGCTCGGAGCAGCAATCTGGATCATCAAGAGAGGCCTGGAGATGGGTGGGGGGGGGGGGGGGGTCCATCCGGGAGAGATGGAGTGTGGGCCATCTGGGAAATTGACTGGGGGTTGTCCTGTACCATGGTGAAGATCTGAAATGTTACCTGAATGTGGGATTTAGCTAAGTGCGGTGCAAGTGTACTACTGCACCGTCAGGGCCTGGGTAGCAAACACCCATCTTGTCCTTGCTCCAACAATGTGTAGAAACAATCCTGACAGTTTGCACTGTGGCCTGGTGATGCACCATCAATAACTTTTGGAGACGGGAAGTGAACGATAGGCTTTTATTAGCAGCAAAAAGGGAGCACGGCACCTCGGAGACTGAGGGAGGAGCTGTGCCTCCAATCGCCTTTATACAGCGGTCTGTGGGAGGAGCCACAGGAGCAGTCAGCAGGGTCTGTGGGAGGAGCCACAGGAGCAGTCAGCAGGGTCTGTGGGGGGAGTCACAGGAGCAGTCAGCAGGGGTCTGTGGGAGGAGCCACAGGAGCAGTCAGCAGGGGGTCTGTGGGAGGAGCCACAGGAGCAGTCAGCAGGGGTCAGTGGGAGGAGCCACAGGAGCTGTCAGCAGGGGTCTGTGGGAGGAGTCAGCAGGGGTCTGTGGGAGGAGCCACAGGAGCAGTCAGCGGGGGTCTGTGGGAGGAGCCACAGGAGCAGTCAGCAGGGGGGTCTGTGGGAGGAGCCACAGGAGCTGTCAGCAGGGGGTCTGTGGGAGGAGCCACAGGAGCAGTCAGCAGGGGTCTGTGGGAGGAGCCACAGGAGCAGTCAGCAGGGGTCTGTGGGAGGAGCCACAGGAGCAGTGAGCAGGGGTCTGTGGGAGGAGCCACAGGAGCAGTGGGTCTGTGGGAGGAGCCACAGGAGCAGTCAGCGGGGGTCTGTGGGAGGAGCCACAGGAGCAGTCAGCAGGGGGTCTGTGGGAGGAGCCACAGGAGCTGTCAGCAGGGGGTCTGTGGGAGGAGTCAGCAGGGGGTCTGTGGGAGGAGCCACAGGAGCAGTGGGTCTGTGGGAGGAGCCACAGGAGCAGTCAGCAGGGGGTCTGTGGGAGGAGCCACAGGAGCTGTCAGCAGGGGGTCTGTGGGAGGAGTCAGCAGGGGGTCTGTGGGAGGAGCCACAGGAGCAGTGGGTCTGTGGGAGGAGCCACAGGAGCAGTCAGCAGGGGGTCTGTGGGAGGAGCCACAGGAGCAGTCAGCAGGGGGTCTGTGGGAGGAGTCAGCAGGGGGTCTGTGGGAGGAGCCACAGGAGCAGTGGGTCTGTGGGAGGAGCCACAGGAGCAGTCAGCAGGGGTCTGTGGGAGGAGCCACAGGAGCAGTCAGCGGGGGTCTGTGGGAGGAGCCACAGGAGCAGTCAGCAGGGGTCAGTGGGAGGAGCCACAGGAGCAGTCAGCAGGGGTCTGTGGGAGGAGCCACAGGAGCAGTCAGCAGGGGTCTGTGGGAGGAGCCACAGGAGCAGTCAGCAGGGGTCTGTGGGAGGAGCCACAGGAGCAGTCAGCAGGGGTCTGTGGGAGGAGCCACAGGAGCAGTCAGCAGGGGTCAGTGGGAGGAGCCACAGGAGCAGTCAGCAGGGGTCTGTGGGAGGAGCCACAGGAGCAGTCAGCAGGGGTCAGTGGGAGGAGCCACAGGGGCAGTCAGCAGGGGGTCAGTGGGAGGAGCCACAGGAGCAGGGGGTCTGTGGGAGGAGCCACAGGAGCAGTCAGCAGGGGTCAGTGGGAGGAGCCACAGGAGGAGTCAGCAGGGGTCTGTGGGAGGAGCCACAGGAGCAGTCAGCAGGGGTCTGTGGGAGGGGCCACAGGAGCAGTCAGCAGGGGTCTGTGGGAGGGGCCACAGGAGCAGTCAGCAGGGGTCTGTGGGAGGAGCCACAGGAGCAGTCAGCGGGGGTCTGTGGGAGGAGCCACAGGAGCAGTCAGCAGGGGGTCTGTGGGAGGAGCCACAGGAGCTGTCAGCAGGGGGTCTGTGGGAGGAGTCAGCAGGGGGTCTGTGGGAGGAGCCACAGGAGCAGTGGGTCTGTGGGAGGAGCCACAGGAGCAGTCAGCAGGGGGTCTGTGGGAGGAGTCAGCAGGGGGTCTGTGGGAGGAGCCACAGGAGCAGTGGGTCTGTGGGAGGAGCCACAGGAGCAGTCAGCGGGGGTCTGTGGGAGGAGCCACAGGAGCAGTCAGCAGGGGTCAGTGGGAGGAGCCACAGGAGCAGTCAGCAGGGGTCTGTGGGAGGAGCCACAGGAGCAGTCAGCAGGGGTCTGTGGGAGGAGCCACAGGAGCAGTCAGCAGGGGTCTGTGGGAGGAGCCACAGGAGCAGTCAGCAGGGGTCAGTGGGAGGAGCCACAGGAGCAGTCAGCAGGGGTCTGTGGGAGGAGCCACAGGAGCAGTCAGCAGGGGTCAGTGGGAGGAGCCACAGGGGCAGTCAGCAGGGGGTCAGTGGGAGGAGCCACAGGAGCAGGGGGTCTGTGGGAGGAGCCACAGGAGCAGTCAGCAGGGGTCAGTGGGAGGAGCCACAGGAGGAGTCAGCAGGGGTCTGTGGGAGGAGCCACAGGAGCAGTCAGCAGGGGTCTGTGGGAGGGGCCACAGGAGCAGTCAGCAGGGGGGTCTGTGGGAGGAGCCACAGGAGCTGTCAGCAGGGGGTCTGTGGGAGGAGCCACAGGAGCAGTCAGCAGGGGTCTGTGGGAGGAGCCACAGGAGCAGTCAGCAGGGGGTCTGTGGGAGGAGCCACAGGAGCAGTGGGTCTGTGGGAGGAGCCACAGGAGCAGTGAGCAGGGGTCTGTGGGAGGAGCCACAGGAGCAGTGGGTCTGTGGGAGGAGCCACAGGAGCAGTCAGCGGGGGTCTGTGGGAGGAGCCACAGGAGCAGTCAGCAGGGGGTCTGTGGGAGGAGCCACAGGAGCTGTCAGCAGGGGGTCTGTGGGAGGAGTCAGCAGGGGGTCTGTGGGAGGAGCCACAGGAGCAGTGGGTCTGTGGGAGGAGCCACAGGAGCAGTCAGCAGGGGGTCTGTGGGAGGAGTCAGCAGGGGGTCTGTGGGAGGAGCCACAGGAGCAGTGGGTCTGTGGGAGGAGCCACAGGAGCAGTCAGCAGGGGTCTGTGGGAGGAGCCACAGGAGCAGTCAGCGGGGGTCTGTGGGAGGAGCCACAGGAGCAGTCAGCAGGGGTCAGTGGGAGGAGCCACAGGAGCAGTCAGCAGGGGTCTGTGGGAGGAGCCACAGGAGCAGTCAGCAGGGGTCTGTGGGAGGAGCCACAGGAGCAGTCAGCAGGGGTCAGTGGGAGGAGCCACAGGAGCAGTCAGCAGGGGTCTGTGGGAGGAGCCACAGGAGCAGTCAGCAGGGGTCAGTGGGAGGAGCCACAGGGGCAGTCAGCAGGGGGTCAGTGGGAGGAGCCACAGGAGCAGGGGGTCTGTGGGAGGAGCCACAGGAGCAGTCAGCAGGGGTCAGTGGGAGGAGCCACAGGAGGAGTCAGCAGGGGTCTGTGGGAGGAGCCACAGGAGGAGTCAGCAGGGGTCTGTGGGAGGAGTCAGCAGGGGTCTGTGGGAGGAGCCACAGGAGCAGTCAGCAGAGGGGCGTGTCCAGACAGGTATACATAGTTTACCACACCTAGCATTGCAATTCCAAAGAAAGGGAAGAGGCTACAGAGCAGGTTGTGCCTTACAAGTCTGATAGAGTTTTATGGAAATTTGCAAAATTCTTTGGTGACTTACCGAATCTGCTCTAACTCCTGACAAAGTAGAGCTGCTAATATGCCTTCCTCGTGGTAGTACTGATGTGTGGGCTCTGATAGATACTCCAAGATGTTGACACTCACACTTCCCACCGCTGACCCCTCAATGAGGCCAGATGTGTGTTCTCCCCCCTTCCCCCTCCTGAAGTGCACAATCAATTCATTGACCTTGCTGACATTGGATGCAAGATTGTTGTCGTCTTAAATCTTCTGGGACCAGCCTATCATGAAGAACATTGTCAAATCCTGCGCTAGAGTCCATGTAGATAATATCAACTGCCTTACATTCATCAATCATCTTTGTTACCTTTTCAAAAATTTCAGCTTTTTAAGCTATGACCTACACTGTACAAAGCTATGCTAACTATCCTTAATATGCCCGTACCTTTCGAGATAAATTATTCTTGACCCTAAGAACCTTGCACAGTAGTTTTCCTATCACTAATTTATGGCTCACTGGCCTATAGTTTCCTGGATGATCCCTGTTGCCTTTCTTAAACAAAGGAAAAATGTTGGCCTGTGCTGAAAGAGGAGATAAAATCTCTGTCAAGGCCCCAGTAATCTCTTCCCTTTCCTCCCACAGTGTTCTGGGATAGATTCCATGAGCCCTGGAGATTTATGCAACTTAGATAAGATCGCCCGTCTCCGGACCATGGATCCCACTAACTCCAACTCTGGCACTGATGGCCCTGGACACCTCTGGACCATGGTCCCTGCTGCCTCCTGTTCGGACTTCAATTTGATCAGGCACTTTCAGACCGTGGATCCCACCGCCACCAACTCTGGTTCCGATGACCCCGACACTTTCGGACCATGAAGTACGTGACCTATAGTTCCAGCTCCAGCCCAGACATGGGCCGCCACCACCTCCGAGATTGACAGGTTTCTCACTGCCACTGAGCCTTCAGCCTCCCCCTCCCCCACCACCACCGCTCTCCAAACCCAGGTCTCTCAGGTTCCCCCATCACCTTTGGTTCCTTACAATCTCCATCTTCCTCCCATCCTACCTTCCCTGAACACCTCCGCCATCAACCCCCCCGACACCACCAACTCTCCACCTCCCACCCCACCCCTATTCCCAGCTCTAATCCTTGCTGTGTGTCTTCATTATTCCTTCCAACATTCCCCTCTCTGAGGCAGTATGTTCTGTCCTCAGCAAGGGCTTTACCTTTGTCCCCTTGACCCCTTCTCCAACCCTCCTCCTCTTCTTGGACTCCCCATTCTGGTTCCCTGCCTGCTCTGCATCTTTTCATCTCTAATTGCCCATAAGACATCAACCAGCTCGACTTCAGCACTCCTCTCTCCTCAAAACATGCCCCTCTGAATGCACTGCCCTCCACTCTCTCTGCACCAATCCCAATCTTACCACCAAACCCGCAGACAAAGGGGGTGCTGTTGTACCAGAAAGACCAGGCAGCAACTCTCCAATACCTCTTCATATTTACCCCTCGAAAAGAACCCCTCTCTGAACCATCAGAATATTGTCTCCAACACCATCACTAACCTCATCAACTCTGGAGAACTTCCATCCACTGCTACCAATTCCTACCAACAACCCCCCCCCCCCCACCCCACACTGATTATTTCTAGCTCCTAAAAAAGATCCATAAATTTGACTGCCATTGTACCAGTCTGCTCTTGCCCCACTGAACTTTTGCCTGCAAACCTTGATTCCTTTCCATCGCCCTTGGTTCAGTCCCTTCCCACCTTCATCCACAATACTTCACGCACCCTCTATCTCCTCAGAAATGTTCAATTCCCTGACCCTGACCACCTTATTTTCACCATGGATGGCAAGTCCCTATATACGAGGGGTGATTGATAAGTTTGTGGCCTAAGGTAGAAGGAGTCAATTTTAGAAAACCTAGCACATTTCTTTTTCAACATAGTCCCCTCCTACATTTACACACTTAGTCCAGCAGTCGTGGAGCATACAGATCTTGGACCTCCAGAAAGAGTCCACAGATGGGTGATTGATAAGTTTGTGGCCTAAGGTAGAAGGAAATGAGTAATACAGCTCTCGTTAACATGCATGTGCAGGTCAACTCTTTGAGTCATTATGCAGAAAGTTTGAAGTTAATAACTCATCTCCTACCGTAGGCCACGAATTTATCAGTCACCCCGATGAGTTATTAACTTCAAACATTCTGCATAATCACTCAAAGAGTTGAACTGCATGTGCATGTAACGAGAGAATAGGACCAATCAAGTGTGACAATGGAAAAGTGTGTATGGAACTGGAGGAAATAGCGGAAGTACTTAATGAATAGTTTGCTTCAGTATTCACTACGGAAAAGGAACTTGGCAATTGTAGGGACGATTTGCAGTGGACTGAAAACCTTGAGAATGTAGACATTAAGAAAGAGGATGTGCTGGAGCTTTTGGAAAGCATCAAGTTGGATAAGTCACCAGGATCAGACGGGCTGTACCCCAGGCTACTGTGGGAAGCTAGGGAGGAGATTGCTGAGCCTCCGGTGATGATCTTTGCATCATGAATGAGGACGGGAGAGGTTACGGAGGATTGGAGGGTTGCAGATGTTGTTCCCTTATTCAAGAAAGGGAGTAGAGATAGCCCAGGAAATTATAGACCAGTGAGTCTTACTTCAATGGTTGGTAAGTTGATGGAGAAGATCCTGAGAGGCAGGATTTATGAACATTTGGAGAGGCATAATATGATTAGGAATAGTCAGCATGCCTTTGTCAAAGGCAGGTCATGCCTTATGAACCTGATTGAATATTTTGAGGATGAGACTAAGCACATTGATGAAGATAGAGCTGTAGATTTGTACATGGATTTCAGCAAGGCATTTGAAAAGGTACCCCATGCAAGGCTTATTGAGAAAGTAAGGAGGCATGGGATCCAAGGGGACATTGCTTTGTGGATCCAGAACTGACTTGCCCACAGAAGGCAAAGAGTGGTTGTAGACGGGTCATATTCTGCATGGAGGTCAGTAACCAGTGGTGTGCCTCAGGAATCTGTTCTGGGACCCCTACTCTTTGTGATTTTTATAAGTGACCTGGATGTGGAAGTGGAGGGATGGGCTAGTAAATTTGTTGATGACACAAAGGTTGGGAGGTTTGTGGATAGTGTGGAGGGCTGTCAGGTGGTTACAATGGGACATTGATAGGATGCAAAATTGGGCTGAGAAGTGGCAGATGGAGTTCAACCCAGATAAGTTGAGGTGGTTCATTTTGGTTGGTCAAATATGATGGCAGAATATAGCATTAATGGTAAGACTCTTGGCAGTGTGGAGGATCAGAGGGATTTTGAGGTTCGAGTCCATAGGACACTCAAAGCTGCTACGCAGGTTGACTCTGTGGTTAAGAAGGCATACAGTACATTGGCCTTCATCAATTGTGGGATTGAGTTTAAGAGCCAAGAGGTAATGTTGCTGCTACATAGGACACTGGAAGAGACCCCACTTGGAGTACTGTGCTCATTTCTGGTCGCCTTACTATAGGAAGGATGTGGAAACCATAGAAAGGGTGCAGAGGAGAATTACAAGGATGTTGCCTGGATTGGGGAGCATGCATTTTGAGAATAGGTTGAGTGAACTCGGCCTTTTCTCCTTGGAGCGATGGAGTATGAGAGGTGTACAAGCTAATGAGAGGCATTGATCGTGTGGATAGTCAGAGGCTTTTCCCCAGGGCTGAAATGGCTAGCATGAGAGGGCATAGTTTTAAGGTGTTTGGAAGTAGGTACAGAGGAGATGTCAGGGGTAAGTTTTTTACGCAGAGTGTGGTGAGTGCATGGAATGGGCTGCCGGCGGCGGTGGTGGAGGCAGAAAGGATAGGGTATTTTAAGAGATTCCTGGATGGGTACATGGAGCTTAGAAAAATAGAGGGCTATGGGTAAGCCTAGGTAGTTCTAAGGTAGGGACATGTTCGGCACAGCTTTATGGGCTGAAGGGCCTGTATTGTGCTGTAGGTTTTCTATGTTTGATGTTCTATGTTCTATGACTGAGCAAATCTTGCTCTATCACATTGTTCAAAACTAATAGAGGCTTATCCAAAAGATTACTGGCTGTAATAACTGCAAGAGGTAGTTCAACGAAATACTGAGCAAAGGGGATGAATACTTTTGTACTGCCGACATTTCAGTTTTTAAATTTTTAGTTTTTCATGCTTTACTGTTTTCCCTATTTTGGA
This sequence comes from Hemitrygon akajei, assembly GCF_048418815.1. NCBI lineage: Eukaryota > Metazoa > Chordata > Chondrichthyes > Myliobatiformes > Dasyatidae > Hemitrygon > Hemitrygon akajei. Next base: position 139,089,998 of record NC_133130.1, read on the forward strand.
GGGCTCTTCTGTGAAAAAAGGAATGTGTGATTCACAAATAAGAATTCTCAGTTAAGTTTATCAAAATCCCTGGTTATAATACTTATTTATGTGAACAGAGTTGGGGCTGAAAACTCTTCCAAGGCACTGTTTCTGTAGAATAGTAGATTATTATATGCCTGTTCGTGTCCTATGGCTCTATCACTGTTTCTCTTCTTATATCACACCTGAGGCCCAGTGATGAGACTTACAGAGCTGCTGCCTGACATCCTAGTGTTGTTTGATCCTAATCTCTAGTGCTGTCTGTGTGGAGTTTACATGTTCTCCCTGTGACCACTTGAGCTCCTCCCAAGTCCTCAGGTTCGACTCCATCTCCCAAGACGTGCAGGTTGGTCGAGTAATTGCCTCTAGCGTGTGGGTGAGTGGTGGGCTGTGGGAGGAGTAGGGGAGAGTGTAATGAGTTAGCTGTGAGCTTGTTGAACAGCACAGATTTGATTGGCTGAAGGAATTGAATCTGTGCTGTTTGACTCTACCACTCTATGACTAAAAGTGCTCATCCTGCACCTTTGTAAGGACTATGAATTCTCTGCAATCACTTAATCTCCTTGTAGGAGTCCACAGGATTGCTCAGCTTTTAATGAATTGCCCTGGAATTTCCTGTGACAGTCCTTCAAGTGGTGATCCTTTACAGTGTCCTGGTTCCCCAGTGTCCCAGACGGTTGTGGTTGGCCAGGGCCCAAGACACCGCTGCTTCCATCTCCAGGTACATTCCAGGGAAATTCTGCATCATTTGCTCCAGAGCGCGCAGCACTTTGACACCACCCCACCTGGCGAGGCCGGCCAATTGCACCGTTTCCCCTCCACAATGGCGCAAAGAAGGCAGACGTCAGTCCAGGGTAACACTGGCTTCCTTCATTCAGAAGCGGATACAGACTGCACACGTGTAGCCGCGAAGGCACCGGGGATCCTCTTTTGCCAGCACCAAGCATTCCTACTCCGTCGCCATCCAGCTGCCCCATCATAATCCTGAAAAGATTCACTCAGACTCACAGATCGCTGTCTCCAGGCTTTATTGTGCATCAGCCAACCATCCTTCCAGTCCACCCTCCCACCCACCCCACCCGTTCACCCTGCAACATTACATGAAGACCTTGAGAGATTACTATAAAGAGATTCAGGGAAAGTTTTTCCACCTGGTCAATGAACTGGCCACTGGGAGGTTTATATAATTGTGGTGAACTACATATACCTGTCTGGACTGCTCCTGTGGCTCCTCCCACAGACCCCTGTATAAAGGCGATTGAGGCCTGAGCCCGGCCTCATTCTCCAGGATGTAGTGTTGTTCATTCTTCCAGTCAATAAAAGCCGATATCTTGCTTCTTATGTCTCAGAGTGAGTTATTGATGGTGCATCAATAAGGTCACCAAGAACGAAGAACTGACAATGTGAACGTCCTACTAGAGAGAGTGGTCCACAGTAACTCTTAAAGGAGGAACAAATAAGTGTACGAAAGTGCCTTCTAATTATAAGAAAATGACATGAGGAAAATACAATGAGGCAAATGTCTAACTTGTGTGCAGTAAGTTTGACGATAAAAGGAATATATTGGAAAGTTCAGATACGATAAGCACTGAATTAAACACTTATGTTTTCACAAGATGAGGAAGTCAGAATAAAAAAAATCGTAATTATTTCTTTGGTCCAAGTAATCTGACAGACATGCCAATCACATTCTAAGTACTGGGAGAGGAATAATATCCAGAGTCAGTTTGTGAATGCTATAATGTCCACACAAATGTACCCATTGTTAAGTAAATGCTGCCAGTTTGAAGCTTGCCAAGATGTTATTGTCTGCAGATTTCAGAGAGCACTTATCACTCACTCAGGGAATCCCACACAGCGTGACACCAATGCAGTTTTCTTGGCAGCTTACTCGAGTTTGTACTGTGGTGCCTCCCTTCAAGCACGCAACTTCAGGAGTTTTAGAACATAGGACATTACAGCACAGCATAGGCCCTTTGCCCATGATGTTGAGCTGAACTTTTCAAAGTCCGAAGTAAATTTATTATCAAATTGCACATTGGTTACCATGTGCTACACTGAGGTTCTTGGAGGCCCTTTGATGAGGTTCCGCATGGGAGGCTGGTCAAGAAGGTTCAGTCATTTCAGTTAGACACTGGATTCATTGGAGAAGCCGGAGAGTGGTAGTAGATGGTTGCCTCTCTGACAGGAGGCCTGTGACTAGTGGTGTGCTGCAGGGATCGGTGCTGAGTCCGTCATTGTTTGTCATCTACAAACAGACAGATAAACAGACATACTTTATTGATCCCGAGGGAAATTGGGTTTCGTTACAGCCGCACCAACCAAGGGTAGTGAAGAAATATAGCAATATAAAACCATAAATAATTAAATAATAATAAGCTAATTATGCCAAGTGGAAATAAGTCCAGGATGTCAATAAGTCAGGATGTCTGACACTCTGAGGGAGGAGTTGTAAAGTTTGATGGCCACAGGCAGGAATGGCTTCCTATGACGCTCAGTGTTGCATCTCGGTGGAATGAGTCTCTGGCTGAATGTACTCCTGTGCCTAACCAGTACATTATGGAGTGGATGGGAGTCATTGTCCAAGATGGCATGCAACTTGGACAGCATCCTCTTTTCAGACACCACCGCCAGAGAGTCCAATTCCACCCCCACAACATCACTGGCCTTATGAATGAGTTTGTTGATTCTGTTGGTGTCTGCTACCCTCAGCCTGCTGCCCCAGCACACAACAGCAAACATGATAGCACTGGCCACCACAGCCTCGTAGAACATCCTCAGCATCGTCCGGCAGATGTTAAAGGACCTCAGTCTCCTCAGGAAATAGAGGCGGCTCTGACCCTTCTTGTAGACAGCCTCAATCTGTTCTTTGACCAGTCCAGTTTATTGTCCATTCGTATTCCCAGGCACCTATATTAACGATCTGGATGATAATGCAGGTAACTGGATCAACAAATTTGCAGATGACAAGAAGACTATCAGAGCTTGCAGTGGGATCTGGACCGGCTAGAAAAATGGCAGGTGGAATTTAATGCAGACTAGTGCAAGCTGTTGCACTTCAGCAGGGCCAGCTAGGGTAGGTCTTCCACAGTGGATGATAGGACACTGAGGAGTATGTTAGAACACAGGTCCATAATTAATTGAAAGTAGCAGCACAGGTAGATAGGGTCATGGAGAAAGCTTTTAGCACATTGTCCTTCCTAAATTAAAATACTGAGTACAGGAGATGGGAGACTATGCTGAAGTTGGTGAGGCCTAATTTGGAGTATTGTTGTAATTTTGGTCACCTACCTACAGGAAGAATGTAAATAAGTTTGAAAAAGTACGGAGAAAATTTACAAGGTTGCTGCTGGGACAGGAAGACCAGAGTTAGAAAGAGAGAGCAAATAGGTTAGTGCTTTATTAGTTGGAACGTACATGGATGGGAGGGGTATGGAGGGCTGTGCTGCAGGTGCAGGGCGATGGGGCTAGGCAGTTTAAATGTATCATCACAGACTAGATGGGCTGAATGGCCTATTTCTGTGCTGTACTTTTCTATGATTCTATAACTCCCTCCGATGAGCTGCTTTCTTATCCTCCTTTCAAGCTGAGAGTTACACAGTACAGAAAAAGGCCACCGCGCCCAGGCTGAAACTCTTGCCCATCCACATTAATCCCATTTGCCTGCATTAAGGCCATATCCTACCATGACCTTCCATCTGAAATATCTGTCTAAATGTCTCACAAACATAATGATTGCATCTGATTTCACCACCTCCTGTGGCAGTGAGTCCCAATTCTTAAAAATCCCATGAAACTCCCCAGACGCCCTCCCTCGAGTCATTGGCTTTCTCTCCCTCCCTCCAGGGTATGACACTCTCGTCATACCTCATCATGGAACTTAATCCACAAACTCCCTACATCCCTGAAAATCTTAATTGTCTCTACTCCCTCACAACCCACTGAAGTTCTAACCTTGCTTCTCCTCTGCTCCTCTCAAGAAATCTCTCTCCTCCCCTCAGGAGGGTTCACATTTCTCCATTGTTCCCTAAGAACTGAAGCTCTTCCTGTCATTCCCACCGAACTTCCCCTCAATGCCAGCTTCCTCCCACTGCTCTCCAACTTAATGCTCTTTCCTCAAAGTGTTCTCTCCTTCCAATAAATATGCTGCTGTTTTTATATCCTTGATTGTTGACTCTCTGACCCTGTCCCCAAGGACTGACTTGATTTTCCCTTTCCTTCTTGAAGCTGACTTTCTTCTTTTCCACACTCAATCATTTGGCCTTCCATTCCTCCCATTATCCCCTCACTCATGCTCTCAAACCCTCCCCTGAAGTGATAATTTTATATTCCTCCCTTGAAGGGCCATCCCTCCTTCCTCTGATGTTGATCTGCTTCTATTCATCCACTTTCCCTTAAGCTACAGACACACTGCCACTTCCCTCAGCTCCCTCTCCCTCAAGGACTGGAGCTAATTCTTCCCTGTAGTTGCTCACCCTCTTCCACACCAAGAGCTGGTGCTCAGCTTCTCCCATCGTACTGTGGGAGGCATTGGCAATATCCCTCATCCCCTCGAGCCCCATGATAAACTTCCTCCGGTGTTTAAGATGCTGATGTTCATACCCCACCCCAACACTCCCACTGATGCTGATTCTCTTTGCCGTCCCTTAAAGATGCTGAATGTATCCCCCTTTTTATTGTCATTAGGTAAACCAAGAGATAATGAGAGCAATCATAAGCAACAGTCAAAGTGAGGCTGTAAATGCCAGGTGGTTACACAGAACTGAAAGATGTCCATTTTTGACTCCTTGAAGGATTTGGAGGAATACAGAGGAGCCTTAGTACCCTCGGACAAAGTAAGGGTTTCCACTCAGGGTTGAGAAAACCTTCAGCTGATTTCCTTAGAGCAGAGAAGCTGAAAGGGGATCTAAGAAAGATATTTAAGTTCGGATGCAGAATTCCAAGGTACGGATTTCCAATTGGTTTACAGATGAACACCACAGGATGTTGGAGGACCTGTTATAGGGAAGGGTGAAAGAGGTTAGGACTTTATTCCTAAAATGTACAAGATTGAGGGGAGATTTGATAGTTATACATAATAATGAGGGGGATAGTTAGGGTAAATGCAAGCAGGCTATTTCCACTGAGGTTAGGTGAGACTATAACTAGAGATCATGGGTTAAGGGTGAAAGGTGAATTGTTTAATTGGGAACTTGAGGGGGAACTTCTTCACTCAGAGAGTGTTGAGAGTGTGGAGTTGATTTCATATTTGAGAGAGATTTGGAAGGGTACATGGATGAGAGGGGTACTGAGGCCTATGGTACAAGTGCAGGTCGATGGGACTAGGCAGATTAATAGTTCAGTATAGACTAGATGGGCCAAAAGTCTGTTTCTGTGCTGTAGTGTTCTATTACTCTATGACTCTGTACTCTCTTACACAAGGGGCCCAAAACTGCTCACAATACTGTAAGTGTTATGTGGCAAATGCCTTATAAAGCCTCAATTTTACATCCTTGCTTTTTATATTCTAGTCAATCTCAAAATAAATGCTAAGATTGCATTTACCTTCCTTCGTGCTGAATCAGCTTGCAAGTTAACCTTTACGGAATCATGCACGAGGTCTCCCAAGTTCCTTTGCACCCCTGTTTTCTGAATTTTCTCCCCATTTGGTAAATGGTCTATGATAGTGGTCACCAACCTTTTGAAGCCCAAGATCCCCTACCTTGGCCTTAGTGAAAGGCAAGATCGACTCCAAATCAATTAGATACGCACATGCTCACCGGGGCAGAACTGACTGGAAGTAAGACCGCAACCCAGAAGTAGAAATAATGTATGAACACCAGGGATCACCAACCTTTTTTTCACCACGGACCGGTTTAATATTGACAATATTCTTGCAGACCGGCCGACGGGAGGGAGGGGGCGCGGTGTTAAACACGACCGGAATACAGCGATACTCGAAGCAGGTTCCTTATGTCCAGTCCATTCCGTAATTTAGTTTTCGCGGCTCTCAGCACTTAGCTTTTGTCCCGCTTGCTCACGTTTTTTCTGCTGAAAAAACTCAACGGGTTTGTGAGGGGTGCTTGGACTCAGGGTACCGAAGCAGTTTTGAGGGCTTCATTGCCTCATTAGACAGCCTCCAGTATTTGCATATTTATTTTTCTTTTTTTTTTCGGGATCTACTGGGAAAGTCTCAAAGATCAACTAGTCAATCGCAATCGATAGGTTGGCGCCCACTTGTCTATGATTTTACTTCTTTTACCACAGTGTATGACCATACACCTCTTTATGCTATATTCCATCTGGAGACTTTCTCTTGGTAGGCCATCGCCCCAAACAGTATCCAAAGCGGTATACTTGTTATTGAGGGCAAACGGACACAGGGATACTCTGCACAGTCTGCCTATTTCCTTTCCCTCTTCTAGCAATCATTCAGCTACCAGCTTCCTACAACTTAGGGGTGACTACCTCACTGTAGGTCTTATGTATCTCCTCATTCTCCAGTACGAGCCCTTGGTTATCCAGCTGCAACAACATGGTCTGTAGGGAGCTGCAGTCGGATGCACTGCGTGCCAATACTAGGGGGAAGGGTGATTTTGGTAGCAGAAGAGAGGACCTAACAAAAGTAGCAAAAAGCTAGCATCTGTGCAGGCAGAGGGATGGAAATCATTTGCAGGAAAAAAGTAATTCACATGAATTGTCTAAAACAGGGATTCCCAACCTTTTTTATGCCATCGACCCCTCCCATTAATCTATTTAGACTCTAAAAGTTTCTGAAGACAGAGCCCAGTCTGCACAGCACCTCCCCCACCAACACTAGTTACAACGATCCCAATTTGTGATATTGCTTTATTGCTTTACTGTCGCCAAACAATTGATCATAAATAGAAAATAGAAAAGGGTAAGTAAGGAAGTGCAAAAAAAACTGAGAGACGGTTCCGGATATTTGCAAGGTACAGTCCAGATCCGGGTCAGGATCTGTTCGGATAGTTAGAGAGAACATGCTCTTAACTGTATCTGATGTGCTAAATGACAAAGTGAATCTGGTCTGGAAACTTTCTTGATCCCTAGCACATAACCTAGCTGAAGATGTCTGACGCCTGGTTTGATGGAAGCCTGTTCTCATACCTGCACTGTCTGATGCAGACGAGAGGGTCTCACGGTCACGTCAGGAGCCTCCGGGTGTGGGCCAGTATCTGTGATCAGTATCCAGTGCAAATTGTTTCAAAGCTGCACTTTAATAACAAAACTGATTACATTTGAACAGGTCCTTTGAAGACCGGTTCTCATTTGAACTAACTGGCTGCTACTCCTGTTCTGTAACTCTGTGTCATTTCCCTCACACCATACCCACCCTTCCTTTATTCATCCTTGCCAGTCCCACCTATCCATTAGCCATCCACCTGGTTTTCTTCTCCCCTGACCTACCCTTCCTCTTCTGGTTCCTTCGGCTCACCTGGTTCCACCCGTCACCTTCCAGCCCCGGCCTCACTCCTCCCCCTCATCTCTTTATACTGGTCTTCTTCTCCACAACATCCTCAGTTGTGATCAGAATCTGAATCAGGTTTATTATTACTGAAACATGTCATGAAATTTGTTTTCTCGCAGCAGTACAGTGCAAGACATAAAGATTGCTATAAATTAAAATAGAAGTAAATAATAATCAATTAATATAATTACAATAAATAAGTAATGCAAATGAGAAATACTGAGGTAGTTCATGGGTTCACGGATCGTTCAGAAACCTGACAGAAATGAGGAAGAAGCCGTTCCTAAAATGTTGGGGTTTCAGGCTCCTGTACCTCCTCACTGATGCTAGTAATGAGAAGAGGACATTCCCCAGATGATGAGGATCCTTAATGATGGATGACACCCTCTTGAAGCAGCACCGTTTGAAGAAGTCCTCGATGGAAGGGAGGGTTATGCCCGTGATGGAGCTGGCTACGTCTACACCCCTCTGAAATCTCTCTCGGTCCTAAACATTGGAGCCTCCATATCAGGCGATGATGCAATCTGCCACAAAGCTCCCTACTCTGTAGATATTTTCTAGTCTTTGATGACATGCTAAATCTTCTCAAGCTCATTAATCAAGCATAGCCGCAGGCTCTCGACCTGAGATTCTGCCAGGCATTTCTCTCCACAGATGCCGCTCGGTGTGCCAAGTTCTTCCAGCGGTTTGCTTTTTGCCCCAGATTTCAGCATCAGCAGTGACTTGTCTCTCCTGGCAAGTGTAGAACAGGGCCAGATGCTTCTGGTTAAAATGACATCTGCTAAGTGGGAGTCTTTCAAAAGGGAGTCAGCAAGAGTTCAGGGCCAACATGTTCCATTCAGAGTGAACGGAAAGATGGCACGGTTAGGGAACCTCGGATTACACTGAAGGCTTGACCAGGGAAACAAGGGCGTGTAGGCAAACAGAATCAAGGGGCGCTCTTCAGGGATGTGATGTGAGTAGGGCAGAACTAAAGGCAAAGAGAGATCATGAAATATCCTCCGCAAGTTAGACATTCCATAAGCATATCAAGAACAAGAGAACAGCCAGGGGAAGTGTTGGTCCTATTAGGAAGCAAATGAGTAATCTGTGCGTGGGCCCAAAAGTTGTGAGAGAGATTCTAAATGAATGCTTCTCACCTAATTTCATCCGGGAGAAGGGTGTGAAAGACAGTAAGTTCAGGCAGAGGTTATGAGGAAACGAACAGATCCCTGGTTACCACAGGGTACCTTTCCACCGAACTGTTTGTAACCCATACGCGGGTAAGTCAGAAATGAGCACAGACAGTATGTGGGCGAGGTCATGGGAGAGAGGGCAGGCCCGGGGAGAGTGGCTGCCAGCTGTGTCCACTGATCCAGCAAGCGAGTGAGTCCAATCAGCAATCTCACCTCTGCCCACCTCCACCCAGCCCCTAAACATTGTGGCTGTTAAGGATCCGGCCTGAACACTGGGTCAAAGGGGCTCTGCTGATAGCTCTGAACCACGACGGCCCTTAAATTCTACCTTCTTTCACCTGGCCATGTGGGCTTTGAACCAGCCCCTTCCCTAATCGGACTCTCGCCAATTACCCACTTATCTCCTCAATAGCACCCACCTGTTTCTGTTCTCGCTCATTACCCGGTCCATTTAAACCCTGCCTCGACTCACACTCTCTGCCTGTTTGTCCCAGTCCTGAACTGAGTTGTTCCAGTCTGCTATAGTGACTACTGCCAATGGAAATTGTTGAATCCTGTGTTCTGGATTCTGCCTGTTTGGAACCTGATTCTTGCCTGAAGCATCCGTAATCGTCTGCCCTCGCCAGACAGCCTTTCCTGGGTAAGACCTCTGCGTGCCATTCCAGCTTTGTGCCTGCCTCCTGGTGTTGAAAGACTGTTGCCCCTGCGGCCGCTAATAAAATCCTGGTAAAAGAACATTCATTGGTCTGCACAAGTCCTACCGCAACCAGCCCCTCCTGACAGTGGCTCGGGTGAGGCATAGGAAAGAGAAGGCATGAGGACATTCCTCCACCTCTAGCCCACCAGGAAATGCCTGTGGAACCTGCAAATCCATCCCCATACTTCCTGCCGGTCTCTTAAACACCCATTCTTATGTATGGGGTGTTCATAAGTCAGATGATCGTAATCTGGGAAGGAGCTGTAACCTGAAACAGGTCAGTGTTAGGTAGGAAGAGGTGTCAGATGTGATGGAAGACAAGGTCTGATACATCTGCAGGGCCAGATGAGATGCATCCCAGGTTGTTAGGGGGAAATACTGAGGTCCAATGGAGATTTTGCATCTTCATTAACAATAGGGGAGGTACCAGAGGATTGGAGGATATCTAATATTGTTCTATTATTTCAGTCATAGGGAAATCAGTAGGGAAAATCCTCAGGGATAAGATTGATGTACATTTAGAAAGAAAGGGGCTGATCATGGATAGCTTTGTTTGGGGGAAATCCTGTCCCACTAATTTGATTGAGCTTTATTAACTAAGGAGACTGATGAATGTAGGGTGGTGGATCTTGCCTACATGGACTTGGTAAGGTTTTAACAAGGTCCCACAGGATAAGCTATTCCGGACACATGGGATCCAAGGCAAGCTAGCATTTGGATCCAAAACTAGCTTGGTGATAGGTAGAAGAGAGTGGTATTAGGAAGACGTTTTCAAGTTCAAGTTAGTTCAAGTTTAATTGTCATTCAGCCATACACATTTATACAGCTAAGTGAAATAATGTTCTTCCAAGCCCTAGGTGCAAAACATTACATTGCATCTATAGTTACGATTGCACATATAGTCATAAAAAAAGTAATGTTAGCACAAGTCCCTGAGTGGCATGGTCTGAAGACAGATGCCACATGGGATGTTGTCCTGGAGCTATGTTTCTGCAAGAACAAGCACACAAGAGTTCCTCATCTCTCATCATCATTAAGCAGATGAACGCAAAAAATTTGTCTCACACTGGGTCAGCTGCAGGCGAAATCCAGTTTGTCTTCCATGGAGCAAACACTAGATAGCAGCCCGATGAAAGGGTTCAGCCTCCAACCCAGCACACTTCCGTTCTCTCCCACACAGCCTCTGGCACCTCTTCCCCAGGATGGCTGTAACAGGCGACACCATGACATGCGGGCATGGTCCGCACAATTACTAAGGCCATGCAGCTCCTCACCATCAGTCTGGCCAATGAACCAATGAACTGGACTTGCACTATTTTATATCATCAACATCAATGTCCAACAGGGTCTAGCAATCACCAGAAAAATGACGAAGTGTGACCGGGGATTAGTGCTGGGACTTCTGTTGTTTGTTATGTATATCAACAACTTGGATACAAATGTAGGAATTATGATTAAAAAATTTGGAGATTTCTGGCAAAATATTAGTGCATTTAAACCTGTAGGTACCAATTAAGAAGGTCTGTTGAACAACAGGGGCAAAAATAAAGCTCCTTGTTATAAACAATTCTCCCAGCAATATCCCCCTATAATTCTAACACTCATTAATATTTATATAAATTCATAATTGGCTTTGTTTCCTTGGAATATCCTAAGATGGCTAAAGGGGCTATATATGTTAAAGCTCTATTTTTCTACCTCACTGGGAGCAATTCCATAATGTGAGATGAAGAACATGAAAATATGATTTGAATAACTCTTCCAAAGAATTCCTGTGTTCTTCGACTTCAGAATGTTGTTTCATTCATAAAACTGAATTGACTTTTATCAAAATAATTTTCTAATATGTGCTCACAGAGGCAAAATGTAAAACTCCCTCAACCTCACTGGGATTTGGTTCATTTGAAGGAATAGGTGATGGCATAGAGCATAGGGATGAAGTGAATTATTTGTCAATTAAACTCTGAAATAAGATAGCTGTCTTATTTTCACACACAACAATAACTGTCGTATGCTCATGTGGTTTAAAGTGACATATTTGATGTCTGCTCATTCATTGAAAAATAATCTGTAAGTCAATAGACAGAGGCATATTTTCCAACAGAGAATTTCATACAGACTGTTCATCTTAATTTGCTGCAGGTTGCTGATGTTAGTCTAATAAAATGCAATAGTTTTTGGTAAACATTTAACGCTAGTGACAGGAGAGGTCAGATTCATGATTACAAATATACTAACTTAAGGATACCACTCTTTCCAAAGCTTTGCCCCTGAGCTAAGACGTGCTGAGAGGGAGAAACCTGGAACAAGTCCTGATCCTTGCCAAGGAAGATGGTGGTAGGAAAAATCAAGGGTGAGTCATGAATGTGAGTGCTTATAGATAGATGCAGAAGAGACATTGAAAGGCGAATGTGTTCTCCCTTGACATTTGTGATGACTGAATCGACGGACAGTGACATGGAAAAACAAATGTCGGACTTACCCAATGCCTACTCAAAATAAATTAATAATGCTTTGAGAGACTGACATTTGTGGAAGGAATTGCTCAGTTAGTGAGGGCAACAATCTCAGAAACTCACATGAGCTCAGCAATGAAATAACGTCTGATCTTGTCAGTGATCTGGCCCACTCCACCTGTGTAAGATGGTGTCAGATACTGTCAGCCTGCAACTTTTAATGAAAGGACCCAATTATTTCCTCCTGCTTCGCTGGATATATTGATGCCTCCTCACAGTGATATCACCACAAAATACATCTGTTTCCTTCTGGACACTGACAACACCCAGTTCTACCTCACCGCCACTTCCCTCAACCTCTCCTCTGTGTCTGGCTTGAATTACAGTTTGTCCAGTAAGTTTGGCAAACAGTTTGCTCTTCCTCTGTCTCTGCTGCATCTGCTCTCAGGATGAGGCTTTTCATTCCAGAATGAAAGAGGTGTCCTCCTTCTTCAAAGAGATGGGCTTCCCTTCCTCCACCATCAACGCTGCCCTCAACCACCTCTCTTCCATTTTGTGCATGTCTGCCCTCACCCCATCCTCTCACCACCCCACCAGGGATAGGGCTCCTCTTGTCCTCACCCACCACCCCACCAGCCTCCACGTCCAGTCCATTGTTCTCAGCTGCTCAAAGAAGCGAAAAATAAGTAATTTTCACCACCCTTTTGCACAAGGACCATCAATTAGTCTGTTTGACCCATCACTTTAGCATTGTTTGATGCAAATGTGGGTGTATGGTTTGCGGGCTTCCCAACTATGTGGACTTGGGCTGGAAGGACCCTCCTAAACATGAAGGTTGGTGCGCATCCTTGGGAACAGAGAAAACGTAAAAGGTAGAACAATACAGCACAGTGAAAGCAGTCTACGGTGTAGTGCAACCTTTTAACCTACTCCAGGATCAATCTAATGCTTCTCTCCCACATACTCTCCATTTTTCTTTCATCCCTGTGCCTATCTAAGAGTCTTTTAACCGTCCATAATGTGTCCGCCTTTACCATCACCTCTGGCAGCGTGCAGCAAGCACTCGCCAAACTGTGTGGGAACAGCCAACCTCTGACAACCCAACTACACTTCCCTCCAATCACACTGCTCCAGATTGAACTCCATCTTCCAGTTCTCAGCTCAGCTCTGCATCCAATCAGTGTCCCACTGAAACCTACAGCAACCTTCCACATTATCCACAACATCACAACCTCAGTATCATCTGCAAACATATTAACCCACCCTTCCACTTCTTCATCCAAATCATTCATTAAAAATCACAGAGAGCAGGGTTCTCTGCAGATCACTGACCTCCAGACAGAATACACTCCATCGACTGCCATCTTCTACTTTCTATGGGCAAACCAATTCTGAATCCACACAGCCAAGTTTCCCTGGATCCAGTGCCTCCTGATGTTCTGAAGGAGCCCACCATGGGAAAGCTTGTCAAAGGCCTTACTAAAAATCCTTATACACCTCACCCGCTGATCCACCTTCATCAAATTGTTTTGTCACTTCCTCAATGAATTCAGTTCGGCTCATGACGTATCACCTGGCCTTCATAAAGCCATGCTGACTATCCCGAATCAGACTATCGTTCTCTAAATGCAAAAATATCCTGTCTCTTACAATCCTCTCCAATAGTTTGATGTCAGATTCACTGGTATATAATTCCCAATGGTATCCCTATTACTTTCTTAAATAAAGGAGTAACATTTGCTACCCTACAATCTTCTGGTATTGCCCGTGTGGCCAGTGAGGATGTAAAGATCATTGCCAAAAGGACAGCAATGTCTTCTCTCTCTTCCCATAGTACCTGGGGTACATCCCATCCAGCTTCAGAGACTTAACTATCCTAATGGCTTTCAAAAGTTCCAGCACTACCTCTTTCTTGATGTTGACAAGTTCCAACACATTGGCCTGTCCACACATTTGTCACAAACCCTCTGTTTAGTGAGTACTGAGCAAAGTATTCTTCAAGGACCTCCCATACCTCCTTTGAGCCCCAGGCATATATTTCCTCTTTTATCCTCCTGTTCTTCATGTATGTGTAGAATGCCTTGGAATTTTCCTTAATTCTACATACTAAAGCTTTCTCATGCCCCTTCTAACTCTCCCAAGTTTCTTTTTCAGCTCCTTCCTGGCTGCCGTATAATTCTCAAAAACCTTTCTGATCCTTGTTTCCTAAAACTTAATATGCTTCCTTCTTCCTCTTGACTAGACGTTCCACATCTCAACCATGTCTTCCATGGTTCCTTCATCCTACCATCTATTCCCTGCCTCAATGGGACAAATCTATCAAGAACCCCATGCAAATGCTCTCTGAACAATATCCACATTTCTAATGTGCTTTTCCCTGAGTAGATCCGTTCCCAATTTATACTCCCTGCCCAGGTTCATTGCCTAGTACTAGATCCAGTATGGCCTGACCACATATTGTGTCAGGAATCCTTCCTGGACACACCTAACACATTCTGCCCTGTGTAAATCTTTTGCACTGAGGTGCACTAAGCGAACGCAGCTGTTTGTTATCCTGGTGATGCACCATCAATAACTCTAGGAGACTGGAAGTGAACAATAGGCTTTTATTAACAGCGAAAAAAGGAGCACAACCATGTCGAGACTGAGGGAGGAGCAGTGCCCCCAATCGCCTTTATACAGGGGTCTGTGGGAGGAGCCACAGGAGCAGTCAGCGGGGGTCTGTGGGAGGAGCCACAGGAGCAGTCAGCAGGGGGGGGGGGGGGGCGTGTCCAGACAGGTATACATAGTTTACCACACCTGGCAATGGGTAAGATTCTTCCTTGTTCGATAATCATCTATACCACTTGTTTTCGACCTGGTTTGGGATACAAAGCCTGTCTATTGACTGATGAAGTATCCATACACTGTGGTCTGGAACTCATCCACCCAAGCACCACAAAGCTACAAAGGAAACCAACAGAAACTGACATTGCTGGAGCTAACACTTGAGGTCTAACTCACCACACTTGCCGCTCGACTTACAAATTTTTATTTCAGATTTCCATTTTGGTTTTGGTTTTCCTTTACAAGAAGAGTAAGATTGCTAGAAAGAACTTTATATACGGCATCTGTGTGGCCAACGCAAATCTACCTCCGTCAGTAAGATTGCTAGAAGGATCCTTATACGCTGCACCTGTGTGTCCAAAGCAAATCTATCTCCATCAGTGCTGGAGATGTACAGCAAAACTGATTAAGTGCTGCATTTAGTAATAATGTGTCCATATCACTGGTATATTGGTACTTGGAATAGATAATCAAGAGGCACAGGAAGATAATAGTGAGGAGATGAGGGGTGAGGAAGAGGGATAACAGAAGAGTGCAGAAGAAAATAAGGGAAGAGATGGAACTCAGTGCTTTAAGCTAGACTCTGAGTAACTGCTGAATGTTTCCAGCATTTTGTTGTATTGTATTAAAAATGTTTTACTTTACTTAATTTTACAGAAAAATAGCAAATAATTTGTACAATAGTTATTGCTGGAGTCTCTTCACAGAAGCAGTGCCAATTATCTGCAAGAGTCAGATATAATGAAACCACATTCTTCTCATCTGACCCAAAGTTTCCCTCAGTCTGAAGTCTTCAGTCTTTCTGTGTCACTGGTTCTATTTTTAATCTCCTGTGTCGATGTAGAAAATGAAAGGTCTCCCAAATTGACTCAGGAGAGTACCCAAGGTCAGAGATTTCCCAATGTCCTAATAGAAATATGTGCAGCTTACGTGGAAAAGCCATTCCGTTTCTGATTGCTTACAATTTTTCAGCATTCCATTCAACTTAAGTGTTGCTTATCAAATCTCAAGACGCATCCTGTTTTTAAAAAAAAACTCTTCTTACCAGCAATTACATCTTCCCATTCAGTGGAAAAGTACCGTATTGTGAATTTTGGGAATAACATAGCAGCAGGGGATAGTTTAAAAATGAAAGTCATTGGAGAATAGGGAGGTTGAAACACAAAGAAACAGATAAGATAAAGCACTAGTCTATCTCTAGTCACAGTTTCGGATTTATACAGTTGATTTAGATGTGCAGGTAGTCAGTTTCAGAGACAGCTTGGACATGTGAAAGTATCCTAAAGCTGCTGTTGTGTTCTAACATGACCTTAAGCTCAAGTTCATTGCCATTTCAACTGTAGATACGTATACTGCCAAATGGAACAATGTTCCTCCAGATCAAGTTGCACTACGCAGTACGTATAACTCACTTGAACACCCATGAAGTAATATTACCACACAAATTAACAAATAATAAGGCACGTTTATGTCACAAGTTAAAAGGTAAACCGTGTAACGCTACTGGCATTTCATACGTGATGGGGTCTGAGTGGTGACAAGGAGTTCAATAGTCTCATGGACAGGGGGTTGAAGCTGCTTCCCACTCTAACAGGCCTTGTCCTAATGCGACAGTAGCTCCTGCCTGATGGTCAGGGGTCAAAGAGCCTGTTGGACGGATGGGACAAATCACTGACAATGCTAAGGGCCCTGCGTATGTATCACGGATGGGTGGAAGAGAGACCCCGATGACCCTCTCGGTAGACCCTCACAATTGTTTGGGGGTCTTTTGGTCAGATGCCTTGCAATTCCCGTACCAGACAGTGATACAGCTGGTCAGGACACTCCTGATGGTGCTCCTATAAAAACTGGTTAGAATAGGGGGCAGGGCAGCCTCAGTTTCTTCAGGAAGTGGAGACACTGTTGTGCTTCCTTGATTGAAGAAGTGGTGTTGAGGAACTAGGTTACAAACTTGAGATAATCCACTATGTGCACTGCCAGAAACTTGGTGCTCCTAGCTCTCTCCGTGGAGGAGCTGTTTATGTGCAATGAGGAGTGGTCAGCCTGCATCTTCCTGAGGTCCACGATCATCTCTTTACTCTTGTCCACATTGAGACTCGAGCTGATATGGTCACACCAGTCTACAGGCTGCTTTGACTCCTGTGTGTACGCCGTCTCGTCGTCACTGCAAGTGAGGCCATCCACAAACCTGATGATTCAATTGGAGCGGGATCTGGCAGTACCGTCACGCGTCAGCGGCGTGAACGGTGCGGCGGGGGAGCTGCAGTGCTCACCGTGATGGAGCAGAGGTGTTGCTGCCTACGTGGGCTGACTTTGGGCTCTCTGTCAAGAAGTCCAAGATCCAATGACAGAGAGAGGTATTGAGGCCCAACAAGGACAGTTTACCCACTGGCTTCTGATGGATGATCATATTAAACCCTGAGCCAGTAAACAGCATCCTGGCGTATGAGACACCATTTCCCAAGTGGGACAGGGCACATTGGAGCGCAGTGGCTATGGCATCATCGGTGCACCGATTTGAGTGATAAACTGGAAAGGGTTACCGTAGATGTCGGATTATAAGCCGCTACTTTTTTCCCACGCTTTGAACAGCTTTGAACACTGCGGCCTTTACTACGGTGCGGCTAATGCATGATTTTTTTTCATGCCGCCAAAAACATTTTGCCTCGTAACAGTAGACCAATAAAATTGATGAGTAGTTCACAGAGGTCCAATGAAATTGTACGATAAATCAAGCGCACTTTCACAATTAAATTATTGTAAATCAGTCATTTGTACTCACCCTCATCAACATGGAAAACACTCGAAGAAAAGCATTGTGCTGCCTTTATGGCAGTTATTTAGTTTATAATATTTTCGCTTAGTAATTCATTTGTTAGTATTTTCTAGTTGAATAAAGTATCTATCTATCTATTTGTTTTCTGTACATCCCGGGATACTATGACATCACATCCGGTTTCGCCGCGTCTTGTGGGAAATACCGGTTTGTGATAAACGGGAAGGTGGGGGGGAGCACATTAGCCGAGCACATTACCCGTGCGCTTAGACCTGAGCGAAAACGCTGCTTTTAAGTTAAAGGCGATCAATAACTTTTCCTGGTAGGCTGCAGTATATATTTTTTTACGTCGTTAGGAGATATTGGAATGTTGTTCGTGCTCTGTTCAGTAAAAAAGTATATGCAACGTAATTTGTGTGTTACCGATACGTATGTATATTTAAAAGTAGCCGTGTTAGAGGCACGGTTCGAAAAAAAGCATTTGCAATATGTATTTGTTTATGTTACCATACGGATTTAATTAAAAGTTAAAAAATCCTCATGTGTAATATCTTTCTGTGTAAATATCTCATATTACAACGTGGGACACCTGCGGCCTAAAATCCGGTGCGGCTTGTACAAGTACAAAATTGATTTTCTTTCTAAAATTAGAGCCAGCGGCTTTTAATCAGGTGCGCTCTGTAGTGCGAAATCTACGGTACTTTGTTCAATTTCAGTGATGTACGTAATTTCAGTGAGGACTTTATCTGTAATTTGTGTCAGGACTATTAGCTTTGCTTCAATTTTTAAAGGGGTGGTTTGCAAGTTCTAAACTTATGAGTGATTTTAAAATGGCAGCCCACATTATCAAAATATTTGACATTGAATAACTGAGTTTTAGTTTGTTAGAACAGTACAGCACAGGAACAGACCTCTTTCCCATGGTGTGGTGCTAAATAGTAATCAAATGGCCAACTAAACTAATCCCTTCTGCCTACACAATGTCCATACCCGTCCATTTCCTGCAGATTTACTGTATGAGCTTATCTGAGAGCCCCTTGAACGTCCCTATCATATCTGCCTCCACCACCACCCCAGGCAGTGCATTCTAGAGTCTCAACACTTTCTGTTAAAAGCTTTCCCCGCACACCTCCTTTGAACTTACCCCCCCTCATCTATAACCTCTGATATTAGTCACATCACGCCTGGGAAAAAGATACTCAATCAATGCCTCTAATAACTTCCATCAAGCTTCCCGTCAGCCTCCGCCACTCGAGAGAAAGCAACCCAAGATTGTCCAATCTCTCTTTATAGCATATGCCTCATATCCAGGCAGCTTCCTGCTAAACCTCTTCTGCACCTTCTCTAAAGCCTCCGTATCCATTTCTATAAAAGGGCAACAAGAATTAAACATAGTTGTTCTCTTTACCCCTGAGCACACGAACATTTACAGTCACACAGGGACATTTGTCTCCAGACAGTGCATGCTAATTTGCAAAGTAGAACATTGAAGCATTTGTTGGCAAATTGAATATTTATCGAAGAGGGCATTTTGTTTTTCAATTAGTCCCAGCTTCATTGCCAAGATGTGGAGCTTCCTGTACTCTGTTAGAAGATCAGATTGGACAGAGCTTGAGTTGAGCAGCCGATAACAGACAGAAAGTACTTTCTCTTTCTGCCACATAACACAAACTCATTTCCTAAGCAGATTCCATTGAGCCTAGGCTGGGAAGGGGAGGTGACTGCTGCCAGTGTGGAATTGTCCCCTGGCAATGTCTTACACAATGCTGGAGATTTCCTGAGTTCTTTTGATCGGAATGTTTTGGGAAATGAATTTCCCATTATCACAGTGGGTGGTTGAGGCTCTTTGCCAACAGTGGATGCTCCTAGATTATACAGTAATTCCTTTTGTCCAGAGGGTATGCGTGCCGCTATCAATTATGAAAGCAATGTTTTCCTCAGCAGTTTATTCACAGTGCAAAAGCACGACCAACACCAGACGGTGACCACGGATCCAGTGCACCTGGTGACAAAGTTATCAATGGGGTGAAGAGAGGAATGTGCAGAGGATGAGCTAAAGCTAGGTCGAAAACCCCTGCGTAACGTCTGATAATTCCGTTCATCGGCACAGTCAGACTATGCTCACACTTATAGACGCTACACGGATGAGATGCATCTGAACCTGAGAACAGACCTTGTCAGAAGGTAGGAACACTCTGAGAACGCAAATCTTCAGATAATCTGTGACGGCCGGGAATTTTTCTTGGGCAATTGTATGCTGAGAAGTTTGCTGAAACCTGCAGCCGGTGCGCACACAATCGTATGATATACACATAGGCCAACGTATACATGTGCCCATTCATATGGACACGTGTGCACTCGTGTATACATGTAACTCACACACAAGTTCAAAACCATCTGCTTCCCTTCAGTTCCTGAACCAACTGGCACAACACTAATCACAACAGTTCAGCAGAACAATGACCACCTCGCACTAAAATAGACTTCCTTTGTGCTCTTTCTTGTAAAGATTGTGTGTGATTTACGTTTAGTTTGTGTCTTTCTTGTGAATGCTGCTAATATTATGTTGTGTGCCTAGGATGACGCTGCAAGTGTGTTTCCTTTACACCTGTGCATACTGTTTTTAACTTTGACACAATCCCTGTAACATTCTGCGTGATATGAATTTTAAACCACTGCTTTGCATTGAAGTAAAAAGAGAAACGATCTAGTCTCAATAGCCACAAATAAGAAACATTTAAGTTAAGAAATATCTACCAGCTTTATAAATATTTTACATACAGTAGTTCATTAGCAATTGCTTATTTGTAAAACATAATAGAATACACAAATAACATTTAAACATAACATTGGGACAATGTGCATAAACACATTCTGTATCCATACTCCAAATCCTACAAAGTTCAGATTTAGAGATTTCTGCAGTAACAGCATCCCAGCTGTTATAATTCACTTAACTGCAAGTAACGGGGAGTAACATCTTTATTCTGTTCCACCAAGTCATGTTAAAAAAATAATTGAACAAGATCATCATTATTGTTAACTGCAATCTTGTTATTTATTTTGAGGGAGGTTCTTGATGCTGAGGATGGTAGATGGGTGGTGGCACAGACTGCTTGCCCAAGGGCACCCGGATCCCCCTGGAAGTGATGGTGTGATGGCCTTCATCAACTGTGGGATTGAGTTCAAGAGCCATGAGGTAATGTTACAGCTATAAAAGACCTTGGTCAGACCCCACTTGGAGTACTGTATTCAGTTCTGGTCACATCACTACAGGAAGGATGTGGATACGATAGAAAGTGCACAAAGGAGATTTACAAGGATTCTCTCTAGATTGGAGAGCGTGCCTTATTAGAATAGGTTGAGGGAACTTGGAGTGATGGAAGATGAGAGGTGACCTGATGGAGGTGTATAAGATGATGAGAGGCATTGATTGTGTGGATAGCCAGAGGCTTTTTCTCGGGGTTGAAATGGCTAACATGAGGGGGCACAGTTTTAAGGTGCTTGGAAGCAGATCGGGGTAAGTTTTTCACACAGAGAGTGGTGGGTGCGTGGACCACACTACCAATTAAGGTGGTAGAGGTGGATACAATAGAGACTCTTAGATAGGTACATGGAGCTTAGAAAAGTAGAGGGCTATGCGGTAGGGTGATTCTAAGCAGTTTCTAGAGGAGATTACATGGTCGACACAACATTGTGGGCTGAAGGGCCTGTAGTGTGCTGTAGATTTCTGTGTTCTATGTTCTATTTATTTTTCTCCTTTGGATTGTGAATTACCACATACTTCTGGGAAATTGAGTTGCCTTGAAGCTTTGATTAGGTCTTATCTAGACACTGCATTCAGTTCAGATCACGCTATTACAGGAACGATGCGAAGGCTTTGTTACCAGGATGTTGCCTAGATTTATATTTTTTTGTGTATGACTGTATTTTACTGACATCTTACAAGTGCTTGCTATCTTATGTGTGCTACACAATGCTTGCGCTGTGTGTGACTGTCGGTACTGTGTTTTGCACCTTGGCCCCAGAGTAACGCCGTTTCAACTGGTTGAATTCATGGGTATTCATATTTGGCAAGTTGAACTTGAACTTAGAGGGAATGTGGCATAGAGAGAGGCTGGGCAAACTTGGGTTGTTTTCACTGGAACAGCGGAGGCTGAGGGGGCAACCTGAGTGAAGTTTATAAGATTATGAGAGGCGTAGATAACAAAGACAGCCAGCGTCTTTTTCCCCAGGGTGGAAATGACAAGGACTAAAGGCCACACATTTATGGTGAGAGGTGGAAAATTAAAAGGAGATGTGTGGAGGGCAAATTTTTTTACACAGAGTAATGGGTGCCTGGAATGCACTACAGGTGTCTGCCCCCCCCCCCCCTTACAAAGGTAGAGCGTTCCTATGAAACCTCTCTTAAGCCGAAATGGCGTAAAGCGAAGAACAATTAATTTATATGGAAAAAGTTTTCGTAAAAGAAAAAATCCTCTTTGTAATGCGAAAACAGGTTACTAATGTAGGTCTTTCGTTAAAGCGAAGTGGCGTAAGCCGAACACTCATAAAGCAGGGGACACCTGCACCAGGTGCAGCAGTAGAGACAGATACAGAAGAAGCTTTCAAATTAGATATGCACATGAATATCCAGAGGATGGATGAATGTGGACCGAATCATTGATTTATTGGACATACGACGGAGAAGCAGCGTGGCCTCAGTCACAGCGAGGACTGCGTGGAGTCCATGCTGGAGTTGGTGCTGCCCCCCAGTGTTTGCTCGGCAGAAGACAAGCTGTACTGTGGTCGACGGCAGATTTCTGTATGTGCTCCATGTGCCTTGCACGTACGTGACTGTGTTTTTCACCTCCGACCCAGAGGAAAACTGTTTTGTTTGGCTGTATGCTTGTATATTCATGTGTGGTTGAATGACAACTAAACAAACATGAGCAGGCAGAAGGGATTAGTTTAATTAGGTCTCCTTAGCTCGCACTGCCAGTGTGAGTCTGAAATGCCGGTGTGGATAATGTGACCCTAAAGGCTGATTTATACTTCTGCGTCAAATAAACACCGTACGTACGGTGTAGCCACGTAACGTACACTGTACCCTACGCCCTACCCTACGCCATAGCCTGACGCGCACCTTTCCAAAAATGTAACTACCCGTTGTGGCAACGCAGACCGTGACAACTGTGATTGGTTTGCTTGGTAGCATCGCATTTCCTCCTGTCTATAGGCATACTGTGCATACACTGATGCGAAATAAATGGTTGGAGACGGTGAGCCAAATCGTCAAATCTACCTGCCAACATCCGAAAATATTTGAAATGCATTTCCTCGTCCATGTCTCTCAGTGGCCGGACAAGGACAGAAAATTCACCCTCCTTCTGCCTCAATCCGTTCAATGGTCGTACACACCATCTCCTCCGACGTCTTCTCTCTTTTCTGCGTTGCAGTAATTTCAATAAAAGTAACCCTTGTTCAACATGTATTAGCTCCAACTCCAACATGATGCGCTCAGTCGCCATTAGAAACCCCACCGCCAACTAGCGTTTTGGCGGTGAGTTGCAGAGCGATGCAGACACACCAACGCACAGGTATAAATGCTCACAGCGGCGCAGGCCGCTTACGAAGGCTGTGGCTTAGGCTACTACGCAGAAGCATAAATCAGCCTTCAGTTGTGTGACACCTATACGCACATTCACACTGCCAACATGCAGCAGGAACATCAATCTTCATGTAACGTGCAGTTGACTTCACTGGTGCAACACTGCAGCGGGAACTTCTCCCTCTGAACAGCGGGAGCTTTGGCCAGGAAAGCAGTAAACAAACCCTCCCAGAGCAACTCAAAGGGACAGAGCATTCTCATTCCTCGTGGAAGCTCACCGTGGATGCAGCTATGGACCAGGTCTCCCAGCAGTTCGCTGATAAGACACGTATTGGTCATTCTCCTTGGTCAAACGGCAGATAAAACACACGTGCTGTGTGATTTCCCACGTGTTGTGAGCCCAGCTAGAATTACTTCCAGTTGGCATTAACATCAGGTTATTAAAATACTGAAAACATCATAAAGGTTCCTTCAATTTGTATTGATTATAGAAAGGTAAAGACAATCTCGGTTCCTTAAGGTTGTCATAGCCGAGGTGGGTAGTGGGGATAAGCTCCCACTACTTATTAAATGCTCCCCATGGCGTGTGTCTCAAATAGCCCCTGACAACCAAGTCCAGCTCCTGGCCTTCAGGTGTGGCTTAGCTACCAAGCCTGGCGGAACCACTTCTATTGACCAGGTTACTGCTGCCCTAAAACCAGTTACTTTGGGCAGATGAGGCTTGTCAGCTCATCTAGGAGAAGGAAAACTCTAACCTCAAACCCTTGCTCCCTTGTGGCTATACACAGACATGGGGAAGACTTCAGGATTACACCCAGAGAACAAATCCAGAGCAGAGGTCCCTAAGGCAGTCCCGCACTGAGTTCAATGCTGACTGGAAATTCCTGCGATGCCACTGGTGCCAAACTTCAAGGATCTCTACCCGTCCATTGGACTCATCAGCTGCGTGGGCAGAGGGAGCCTGCTGCATGGGCAACAGAATGCTCTCCGCGTGGCACTGCCCTGGTTTGTGCGCCAGCCCACAGACAGCCAGGATGCAATATCCATGGTCAACCCCGACCAACAGAGGTAAAGATAGTTACCAACATAGTCAAAGACAATTTCTCTATTCTGAGGTTAGTGTTCTGTTGTATAGAAAGTTGAAAGCATGTAAAATTATAATGGATTAGCATCTTGTGCTGGATTATCTGAAATCTGGTTGTTTTAGAACTTCCCACATTAATTGTAAGACTTGCTTAGACAACCAAGACAGCTCCATACTAAATTAATGCCTATTAATTTTCAAGGCCAATATTCCCTTAAATTTTATGTGCATAATAATGAGCAACAAATGGCAATCTAATATAATCCTGGGAAATGTTTCCTTTTTTGGTGAGCTTCTTTTAAAAAGCTGCTTTGAAGTGGGGATAAATTATTCAATTTTGATGTCCAGAGGTTCTGTCGGTTGAAAATTCAAGTGTTGTGCATAAAACGCGGAAATAAAAGTACAATAAACTGAAATGTAAATGTCATGTTGCCTTTTATTGTATGAGATCAAGAAGTATTGCTAAAATTATATCACACCTGGAGGATTTCAGTATCTTTGGTCTCCATACAAAGGAGTGATATTCTTGCCTTGAAAAGGACATAACAGTGCATTGAGAGCTTGTTTCTTGTGTTGAGAAGTTGTCCTGTGGGTAGAGACTGAGTGGGATTTCCAATATTCAACGTAAAGTGTAACTTCTACATTGCTGCTGAACAAGTTGGAATAGAAATGTTACAGCTGAAGATATTACCTCCCACATACACTTAATTCAAAAGAAAATACATTGAAAATAATTGCAAAGCTGACAATAAAAATAAAGAGGCATAAATTATAGTGTGGAGCTCCCTGACTGTGATTAATTGCCCGTGCTTGGCCTCATCTCATAGCAAAGTTTAGATGACCTTTTGCAAATTTATTTAATTTATTTCCTGACTGAAGCAATCTTTTAAGAAACACAAAGTACACTGCAGATGCTGTGGTCAAATCAACACGTACAAACAAGCTA
Organism: Hemitrygon akajei; assembly: GCF_048418815.1. NCBI lineage: Eukaryota > Metazoa > Chordata > Chondrichthyes > Myliobatiformes > Dasyatidae > Hemitrygon > Hemitrygon akajei. The sequence continues at coordinate 139,115,037 of NC_133130.1, forward strand.
GAGGAGCTCAGCAGGTTGGGTAGCATCCGTGGAAATGAGCAGACAACATTTCGAGCCGAGACCCTTTGTCAGGACTGCTCGTTTCCACAGATGCTGCCCGACCTGCTGAGTTCCTCTATCTTTTAAGAGACTCTTAGATAGGTATACAGAGCTTATAAAAATCGAGGGTTATGCAGCAGAGAAAATCTAGACAGCTTCTAGAGTACGTTACATGGTCAGCACAACATTACGGGCCAAAGAGCCTCTAATGTGCTGTAGATTATCTATGCTCTATGTTCTATCCTTTCTAAAATGGTGTCAAAAAATAACAAACTACTGGAAATACTCAACAGGTCATGCAGTATCTCTGGAGGTGAGAGGATAGTCAACATTTCAGGCCAAGACCCTGCACTAGAGCTCTGTGTGCTGGGGGCATATAACCAGTATAAAATGGTCATAAGGAGGGCTGAGATACAGGCTGATAGGTGATAGGTGGAACCAGGTAAAGGACAGATGTTGGGCAGATGGAGTCAGATGGGGAAAGTGATGAGTCTTGGTAACAAGGAAGGGAGGGAGTAAAAGTGAACAAAGGGAGGGAGAACCTCGGAGCACTGGTGAGAGTGGAAATGAACATGGGGGTTGTGGGTTACCGGAACGGGGAAAATTCACTGTTCATACCATTTGGGTGTAGGGATATAAAATACTGTTCTTCTATTTTCTAATTCTCTCCAGCCTCCTCTTTAAATGACAAAGACACTAAACACATCTTATCATGTTTGTCACTGTCTGAGTCAACTGTCAAACCTAGTAAAAACTATGAATGTCTTCATCAATTATAAACATTGAAAAGCATTTTAAATTATTAAAGATCTATCAAATAATAGGACACAGGAGAGTAATAAAATCGATCCTGATCTCTGGTGCTGCTGTCTGAGTTGAATCTTCTCAGTTTCCTCTGGGTTCTCCAGTTTCCTGCCAAATCACAAAGGTGTGTGGATGGACAAGTTAATTGATCGCTGTATTTTGCATCCACTGTGTAAATGTGTAGAATCTGGGGGAAGTGGATGGGATCTGCTGCATCCTGCAGTCCAGTAATTGAGTGGCAATCTGTATAGACAGAAGTGGTGTGTTAATTGTGGGGAATGGGATACAGAGAAAATATCCCAGAGAATGAGTAACAGGGAGAATGCCCCAAAGATTGGGATGTACGGTGACCTGGCATAGATGCAGAGTTACACAGAGTGTGGCTGAAATTTGGAATGCACTACCGGAGGAGGTGGTGGAATCAAATATTATCATACATTACAGAGGCATTTTTGACGGACTCTTGAACAGGCAAGGCCAGAAAAGATGTAGGCAAAGGGGATTCATGCAGACGGATAGAAAGGTCAGCGTGGGTGTACTGTTCTGAGGCTGTCGTTTCTCTGCTGTTCATCTCTATGGCTCTATGAACTGATGAACAGAACGGACCTCCATGAAAATCCACAAACTGCAGATAATAGAAATCTCAAGTAAAAAAGATAACGGGTCAGGCAGCATCCTTGGAAAGAGGAATAATTAAGGCTTCAGGTCCCGTATCCCAACCATTAACTTTCTTTTTCCATAGAGCCTACCTGACCTATGTGTTTTCAAACTTCTCTGTTTTTAATAGAACATAGAACATTACAGCACAGTACAGGCCCGTCAGCCCACAATGTTTTAACCTACTCTAAAATCAATCTAACCCTTCCCTCCTACATAGCCCTCTAGTTTTTTCTTTCATCCAGGTGCGTGTCTAAGACTTTCTTAAATGCTCATAGTGCATCTGCCTCTGCCATCACCCCTGGCAGGGCATTCTATACACTCACTACTCTGCCTAAAGATTATATACCCCCTATACTTTCCTCCAATCACCTTATAATTATTCCCCTGGTATTAGTTATTTCCACCCTGGGAAAAAAGTCTGACTATCTACTCTATTTATGCCTCTTATCATCTTGTATACCTCTATCAAATAACCTCTTATCTTCCTTTGCTCCAAATTCTGGACTTTTTCTATATTACAAGGAAGTAATAGAAATATTTTAAAAAAAATAAAATTCAGAAAGACCTAAAACATCTAAAAATGATTAAGAACATCATCTCAGAATCATTAAGAACATCTTACCTTTCTCCTTTGCAGCCATTCCTCTCCAATCAAGTAAGTGTCAAATCTGTTTAAGCACCTACTTTGGCCTTGTAAGCAAGGCAAAACTAGAGTAACTGAACAGCTTGCCACTAATCTTCACAAGGAGTCCACTGTCAAAATACTGTATCAGCCTAAGGGAGAGTAACCGCCAAACTTTGAATATCCGCTCACTCATAGGAATCACAACCTTAGTGCTTTTGTTTGGGAAAATGATGCAATTGGTCATGGAATTGCTGATATTTGCCTACGAAATCCAGGCTCAAAGAGCAATTATTAATAAGAAATGTTGAGGTCCTCCTGAAAGGACCATATTGCTTGTAAAAGACCAGCCTTATGGAAAGGATTGCCAGATGCCCGTGATACGCAGATGTGAACGGCCTTAAATTCCTACTTGTCTCAGTTCTGGAGAAAGATACGCTAGTTCAAGCTTATTCACCTTAACTTCAAGCCAGCCTTCCTAAATAAATATTAGAAAGATATTCTCTTTGTAGGAGAATGTGCACATTCCCCGTACCTTCCTTGTCCAGTTAAAGTTATTTATAAAGTTTGCGACTATTCAGTAGAACAAAGAGAACAGAAGATGGGCATATTTAGAAACGTTCACTGCATGTTAGTCAAAATAGTTTTATTTTTTCCAGCATTATGCATTTTCCAATTCTGCGATTAGTTTTGGAAACACCATTGGTAATTGAATGGAAGAAGATGCAGAAGTTTTATTCTTTACGATGAATTCTGCCCTCAAGAACATAAGCAGAAGTCAAGCGCTACCCAGAATTACATATTGAAACAAATATGCTTAAGCAATCTTGAACTCTATTTTGAAATGTTCCCCTGTGTTCTATCGTATTCCACAAAATAATTTTGCTTCCTGTTCATCTACTTCCTTTGTACACTGGAACATAAAATGAAGGATGGGGGTAGTGGCTGAGTATAATTAAGATTTTTCTTTAAGTGTATAAGTGAAAGAAAAGACCCTCACCTTTTCAGCTGCATTGGTGACATTAAGTTTCCATTCAACTGTTTGTTAGCAACAATTAATCCTTCGCTTCCGTCTGTACAGCTCTCCACTCATTTACTGGACTGCTGGATGCAGCAGGGGTAGAGAACAGAAATGTTTCCTCAGGGATGTCTTGTACTTCCATGCACCACGCTGAAAAATATTTCCGATTATGGCAGTGATGTATAGACTCAAGAAATGAAAAAAAAATTCAGAACTGTTTAAACATATGCCCATAAATCTCTAGCAGCAACAACAGTTCAAATGTAGGCATGAATGAAAAGGAAAGGACAATACTCTTTGGTCACACACTAAATAATATCAAATTTCTTTTTATGAATTGAGATTAGATAATTCAAATTCAGGATGCTGGTCAAAGTCCTGAACCTGATGAGTTACGATGTTCGAGCCATCATCCGCCACATAAATTTGCAATAAAAATCTGGTACGGACGCAAGTGGGACTAAAAAGAGTCATAAAGGTGTAGAGCACAGAAACAGGCCCTTTGGTCCATTTAGTCCATGCTGGCCTTTTTGCCCATCTTCACTAACACCAGTTGCCCATATTAAGACTATGTCCTCTATACCTTATCTATTTATGTCGCTGTCTAAATACCTCCTTAATATAGTAATTGCATTTGATTTCTCTACCACTTCTGGCAGGAACTTCCACTCTTTATGTAAAAAATCTTACCTTCAGATTCCCTTTAAAACTCCTTGCTCTCTCCTTAAGATGACATCCTCCTATTTGTAGATACCCTTACCACAGGAAACAAGTTCTATCTACTTAAAGTAGAACACCTACTATATCCTTACATATTTATATCAGGTCACCCCTCAGCTGTTCCAGAGAAGACAGACCCAGTCTATTCTATATGTCCCTGCAACATCCTGGTGAATCCGGCCAACATCCTGGTGAGTCTCCTCTTCACCCCCTCAAACACAACCATATTTCCCTCCAAGTGCGATCCAACCAGTCTTTTGTAAAGTTGCAACATAACATCCCAACTTTTATATTCACTACCATAACTTATGATGGAACATATGCCATATGCTGACTGAGGCCTCCATCGGTCAGAGTTGACCATGGATATTGCATCCTAGCTGTCCAGATACAAGAGCCTGGGCAGTACGACATGGAGAGCGAGCTGTTGCCCATGTAGCAGGCTCCCCCTCCCCATGAACCCAAAGGAACGGCAGAGACCGATACAGTTTGGCAGCAGCAGCATCGCAGGAGTTGCCAGTCAGCATTGAACTCAATGTAAGGACTGCCTTAGGGTCTCCAACTCTGTATTCTCCCTCGAGGTTTACAGTAGATGTGCTCAATGGTTGGGAGCCCACCTATGTGAAATGTTGTTGTAAGACAATTTTCTGGAGCCCACAGAGAGTTGCCAGTGATCACCGGCGCCATCTTGCTGACTTTAACACCTCCTTTAATACTGTTACTCACCTGCTCCAAACTATCAACATATCACTCTGTGAACTCACGACCTTCTTCATCCTTCTCCCTGGTGAATGCAGAGGACAGGTGTTCATTCAGATCCTCACACAGATTATCCCTTTGGTTCCACTCTTCTCCTGACTACTTTCTCCTGATATACCTGGAGAACGTTTAGGATTCTGTTTAATTTTACTTGCCAACAGTATTCCATGGCCACATTCTGCCCTCCCAGTTTCTATCTAAGTTCTCTCCCACACACTCTACATTCCCCAAGAGACTCTCTTGATTCCAGTTGCCTATACCTGTCATATGCATAAATTTTGCTGATCCCTTTGTTATCTAAGTTTTGCTAATAATACTATCTTTACTCTTCATTCTTATTGGAACACACTGGCCTCAAACTTTTACTAACTCTCTTTTAAAAGATTCCTACTTGGTAGGTGTTATTTTACACACAAGCATCTGCTCCCCATCTACTTTTGACAGGTCTGTCTACTGCTAATGAAATCAATTTTTCCTCATTCAAGACCTTACCTTGAGGACCAAACTTATCCCTTTCTATAACTGCCTCGAGACTTATAAAGTTATGGTTGCAAAGTGTTCCCTCAACCAGACTTCCACCATCTGTCCAAATTCATTTCCTGTGATCCTAAAATTTCCCCAGTATTGACTGGGTCAGCCAGGGAGTTAAGTGCCTGGGAAGGATGGAATGTGTGAAATGTTCCAGGATACTTTCCTGAGTCAATATGTAAAGAGTCCTACTCAGAAGGATGCAATACTGGAGTCCTCTTAGGGAATGAGGAGGGCAAGTAGCTGAGATGACAATCAGGAGGCACTTTGGGTCTCGTGACCATAACTTAAGTAGCTTTATGATAGTGATGGAAAAGGAAGACAGGTCCTCAGTTTAGAGTCCTAAAGTGCACAAGGGCTAATTTTGATGGAATTAGATAGGATCTGGCAGAGGATCACACACAAAATGATGGAGAATCCTGCTTTTTGTGGTAGTTGGCGCTCAGTGAAGCAGTCTCCCAGTCTATGTTAGGCCTCGTCGATATGCAGGAGGCCACACTGGGAGTACCAATTACAGTAGATGACCCCAACAGTAGATGGCTGGTGAGAGATGTTGAGGATCTGTACCAAGAAAAAGAAGGAAGCATGCATTGAGGCTAGGAGATCAGAGCTACATGAATCACTTGATGGCTACAAAAGATATAGAGACCCAAACAGTGGTAAGGACATGGTCTACAAATTGCAACAGGAGATAAAGGATGAGTGCTAAAAGGGCAATGATACAATAGTCATAGAGAATTTCAATATGCAGGTAGATTGGGAAAATCAAGCTGATGCTGGATTTCAAGAGGCAGTATTTCTAGAAAGCCTATTAGATGGCTTTTTAGAGCAGCTTGTGGTGGTTGAGCCTACAGAACATCAGCTACTCTGGATTGGGTGTTGTGCAATAAACCAGAATTGATTAGAGAGCTTAAGGTAAAAGAACCCTGAGTGGCCAGTGATCATAATCTGATCGATTTCATCCTGAAATTTGAGGAGAAGCTGAAGTTGGATGTATCAGCATTACTGTGGAGTAAAGGGAATTATGGAGGCATGAAAGAGGAGTTGGCCAGAATTGATTGGAAAAGAACACTGGCAGGGATGATGGCAGAGCAGCAATGGCTGTAATTTCTGGAAGCAATTCGGAAGGCACAGGAAAGATACATCCCAAAGAGGAAAAAGTATCTAAAGGCAAAATGACACAACCGTGACTAACAAGAGAAGTCAATGCAAATATAAAAGCCAAAGAGAGGGCATATAATAGATCAAAAATTAGTGGTAAGTTGGCAGATTGGAAGCTTTTAAAAACCAACAGAATGCAACTACAAAAAAATCATTAATAAGGTAAAAATAGAATATGAAAGTAAGCTAGCCAATAATATTAAAGAAAATACCAAATGTTTCTTCAGATACATGAAGTGTAAAAGAGAGGTGAGAGTGGATATTGGACCATTGGAAAACAATGCTGGAGAGGTAGTAATAGGGGACAATTAAATGACAGGTGATCTGAATAAGTATTTTGCATCAGTCTTCCCTGTGGAAGACACTAGCAGAATGGTGGAAATTCCAGGTGCCTGGAGTCAAGAAGTGAGTGAAGTTACCATAACTAGGGAGAAGGTTCTTGGGAAACTGAAAGGTCTGAAGGTAGATAAATCACCTGGACCCAATGCTGTACACCCCAGAGTCTTGAAAGCGGTGGCTGAAGAGATTGTGGAGGCATTGGTAATGATCTTTCAAGAATCACTAGATTCTGGAATGGCTCTAGAAGACTGGAAAATTGCAAATGTCACTCCACTCTTCAAGAAGGGAGAGAGGCAGAAGAAAGGAATCTATAGGCCAGTTAGTCTGACCTCAGTGGCTGGGAAGATGTTGGAGACAATTATTGAGGATGAGGTCTCAGGGTACTTGGAGGCACATGATAAAATAAGCCGTAGTCAGCATGGTTTCCTCAAGGGAAAATCTTGCCTGACAAATCTGTTTCTTTGAAGAAATAACAAGCAGGATAGACAAAAGATAATCAGTTGATGTTGTGTACTTGGATTTTCAGAAGGCCTTTGACAAGGTGCCACACATGAGGCTGCTTAACAAGCTACAAGCCCATGGTATTGCAGAAAAGATTCTAGCATGGATAAAGCAGTGGCTGATTGGCAGGAGGTAAAAAGTGAGAATAAAGGGAGCTTTTTCTGGATGGCTGCCAGAGGCTAGTATTGTTCCACAAGGATCTGTGTTGGGATTGATTCTTTTTATGCTTTACGTCAATGATTTGGATGATGGAATTGATGGCTTTATTGCAAAGTTTGCAGACAATATGAAGACAGGTGGAGGGGCAGGTAGTTTTGAGGAGGTAGTGAGGCTACAGAAGGACTAAGAGTAGGAGAATGGGCAAAGAAGAGGCAGATAGAATACAGTCGGCAACTGTATGGTCATGCACTTTGTTAGAAGAAATGAAAGAGTTGACAGTTTTCTAAATGTAGAGGAAATACAAAAAAAACTGAATGCAAAGCAACTTGGGAGTTCTTGGGCAGGATTATCTAAAGGTTAATTTGTAGGTTGAGTCTGTGATGAGGAAGGCAGATGCGATGTGAGGACTAGAATATAGAACATAGAACAGAATAGTACAGCACAATACAGGCCCTTCAGCCCACAATGTTGTGCCAACCCTCAAACCCTGCCTCCCATATAACCCCCCACCTTAAATTCCTCCATATACCTGTTTAGTAGTCTCTTAAACTTCACTAGTGTATCTGCCTCCACCACTGACTCAGGCAGTGCATTCCACGCACCAACCACTCTCTGAGTAAAAAACCTTCCTCTAATATCCCCCTTGAGCTTCCCTCCCCTTACCTTAAAGACATGTTCTCTTGTACTGAGCAGTGGTGCCCTGGGGAAGAGGCGCTGGCTATCCACTCTATCTATTCCTCTTAATATCTTGTACACCTCTATCATGTCTTCTCTCATCCTCCTTCTCTCCAAAGAGTAAAGCCCTAGCTCCCTTAATCTCTGATCATAATCCATACTCTCTAAACCAGGCAACATCCTGGTAAATCTCCTCTGTACCCTTTCCAATGCTTCCACATCCTTCCTATAGTGAGGCGACCAGAACTGGACGCAGTACTCCAAGTGTGGCCTAACTAGAGTTTTATAGAGCTGCATCATTACATCGCGACTCTTAAACTCCATCCCTCAACTTATGAAAGCTAACACCCCATAAGCTTTCTTAACTACCCTATCTACCTGTGAGGCAACTTTCAGGGATCTGTGGACATGTACCCCCACATCCCTCTGCTCCTTCACACTATCAAGTATCCTGCCATTTATTTTGTACTCTGACTTGGAGTTTGTCCTTCCAAAGTGTACCACCTCACACTTCTTCGGGTTGAACTCCATCTGCCACTTCTCAGCCCACTTCTGCATCCTATCAATGTCTCTCTGCAATCTTCAACAATCCTCTACACTATCTACAACACCACCAAACTTTGTGTCATCTGCAAACTTGCCAACCCACCCTTTTACCCCCACATCCAGGTCGTTAATAAAAATCAGGAAAAGTAGAGGTCCCAGAACAGATCCTTGTGGGACACCACTAGTCACAACCCTCCAATCTGAATGTACTCCCTCCACCACCACCCTCTGCCTTCTGCAGGCAAGCCAATTCTGAATCCACCTGGCCAAACTTCCCTGGATCCCATGCCTTCTGAATTTCTGAATAAGCCTACTGTGTGGAACCTTGTCAAATGCCTTACTAAAATCCATGTAGATCACATCCACTGCACTACCCTATCCACTGCACTACTCTTTGAGCCAAAAAAATGAAAGCAAGGATGTAATGTTGAGACTTTATAAAGCACTGGTGTGGCCTCACTTGATTTATTGTGAGCAGTTTTTGGGCACCTTTCCTTAGAAAGGATGTGCTGAAACTGGAAAGGGGTTCAAAGGAGGTTCATGAAAATGATCCCAAGATTGAATGGTTGTCATATGAAGAGTATTTGATGGCTCTGGGCCTGTATTCACTCAAATTCAGAAGAATGAGGGGTGACCTAATTGAAACTTATTGAATGAGGAAAGGCCTTGATAAAGTGGATGTGGAGAGCATGAATCTTGAGGTGGGAGAGTCCAAGACTAGGGGACACAGCCTCAGAATAGAGGGGTGTCCTTTTAGAACAGAAATGCAGTGGTATTTCTTTAGCCAGAGAGTGGTGAACCTGTGGGATTCTTTGCCACAGATAGCAGTGGAGGTCAAGTCTTTATGTATATTTAAGGCAGAGGTTAATATACGCTTCATTGGTCAGGGCATGAAGTGATATAGGGGAAGGCAGGAGATGGAGACTGAGAGGAAAAGTGGATCAGCCATGACAAAATGGTGGAGCAGACTCGATGGGCCAAATGGCATAATTCTGCTTCTATATCCAATAGACTTATGGTCTAATGGTCTCTGGCTGTGGAAGGAGTGACATCTCTCTCCCTTGCTTCTGAGAGAGCGAGAACCTGTGGGTTGTTGAAATGATGGTGTGAACAGTTAGTTTTTGATGGACTATAGATCATGGTCTCCTTCTTGGGGCTTTGCTGTTGCTTTCATGGTGGGTGGTGAGAATGCTGATGCTTTATTCTTGAATAAGTTGGAGGAGGGGAGGGGAGCAGAGGGCTTTGGGGCTCTATCATTCATTCTTTGGGGGTTTTCTTCTGCTTTTAAGGATGTCTGTAGAGAGTAAGAGTTTTAGGTTGTATACTGAGAAGCTTCTCTGAAATTGAATGGAACCATTGAACCACTGAACCATCCTGGAGATCTCCTGGAGATCCGCAGGGCCATCTATATCTCAAGCAACAGGAGATGGGTGGGATTTTTAACAAGCATTTGTCCTTGGTGTTTACTGAGGAGGAATTTATAGTTGCTCAGGAGATGAGGAACTAAGTGGAGATGTTTTGGAGGATACTCATATTACCACAGAGGTGGTATTTGCATCTTTATAGCACAGCAAGGTGGATAAATCCCAGGGCCTGACCAAGTGCTTCCTTAGACTTGTAAGAGGCTATAGAAGAAATTGTGGTGGACTTTGCAAGTGATACTTGTTTCATTGTTAGCCACTGGTGATGTTCCGAAAAGGTGGAAGGTGGTTAGCATTATTCTGTTGTTTACAATGAATAGGAAGGACAAGCCAGAGAACTAGTCATCTTGACATCAGTAGTCGGGAAGTTACAAGGGGGCATTCTGAGAGATAGGATCTACCAGCCTGTGGATAGGGGGAGTCAGATTAGGAGCAATCAGCATGGGTTTGAAGAGGGAACCAAACATAGTATGGCAGTGGATCTTGTCTATTTGGACTTTAACAAGGCTTTGATAAGGTCCTGCATGGTAGGGTGGTCTGGAAGGTTAGGACCCAGGGAACCAAGGGAGAGTTATCTAAGTGGATTCAAAATTGGCTCAGTTTAGGAAGCAGTGGGTGGTCTTTCTCAGAATGGGACTGTGCCGCAGAAATTGGTGTAAAGACTCTTGTTATTTGTTATTTATATAAAGGACTTGGATGTGATCACACAGGCTTGTTCAGTAAGTTTGTAGATGGAGGTGCTATTGAAGTTGTCGGATATTTCAAGGGGAGACTGATCAGTTAGGGAAGTGTGCCAAGGAGTGGCAAATGGATTTCAATACAGGTGAGAGGAGATGCATTTTGGAAAGTCACACTGAGGTAGGACTTACATTACGAATGGCAGGGCACTAGGGAGTGCAATGGAACAGAGGGACATCAAAGTACAAATGCATAGTTCTTTGAAAGCAGCATCACAGGCAGACAGGGCTTTGAAGAAAGCATTTAGTACACTGGCCTTCATCAGTCAGGGCACTGAGTATGCATGTTATGACATTACGTATGTTATTGGTGAGGCCATACTTCAAAGTTCAAAGTTCAAAGTACATTTATTATCAAAGTGTGGCGACCCATTGCCTAGCACACTTGAACCGGCTCACAATTAGCCAGCGTGCAGGCACAAAGGCCAGGTCCGCAACAAAGGGAGAAAAGCCTGCGGGGGTTTGTCAGTACGTGTCTCTTGGAGCATCCGCGCCCGGGGGGGGCGGGATGAGGGAGGCTTTAAAGCAAGGCTGTGAAGTGCGAATAAAAAAACTTTGACTGCAGTTTACCGACTCCGTGTCGTTGTTTTAGCGCTGCGTGTAGCACACCGATACAAAAGTATATATACTATATTCAACCTTGAGATTTGTCTCCCTACAGGCAGCCACAAAACAAAGAAACCCAATGAATCCGTTAAAAAAAGACCGTCAAATACCCAAAGTGCAAAAATAAGAACAAATTGTGCAAGCATTAAAATGTAAGCAAATAACATTTTGAACTAAAGCTCACAAAAGTGAGTTCACCGCTACGAAGCCAGTCGTGATTACAACCAGGGCAGGAGCCCGCTAGTTGCAGCCACAGCCTCAGTTCAGCACAGCGATTAGTAAACGTTGCCGAGCAACAAGATGAACACCAGCACATTCCTCACCTCCGACCCCAAAAGCCTGACCTTTTCAACCTCACCCGGTGCTTAAATCAGCCAAACCTCGGTTCACTCTTCACTCTCAGACCCGGGCCATGCCGTTTCAATGCGCTCTCGGTCCTGAGATTCAACCCATACCCTCCCTTTAAGATGCTGCTGGTAAAACACAGCAACAACTGACTGGCAGCAAACAGAACTAATAACATTTGGAGTATTGTGTACAATCACTGCTACAGGAAATAATGTGTGGTTAAAATCAAACGAACTCAGAAAAGATTTATGGGGGTTTTGCCAGGACTAGAGAACCTGAGTTAAGGGGAGAGATCGGCCAGGGCAGGTCTTGGTTCCTTGCGATGCAAGAGAATGATTGGCAACTTTATCCAAACATTTAAAATTATGAAAGGCATAGATAAGTTGGGTGGTAAGAGCCCTTTTCCCTGGGTAGGGAGATCCAAACTAGGGTGCATGAGTTTAGGGGAAAGATTTAAAAGGTACCTGAGGGGGAACTTTTCCACACAGAGGATGGTGCGCATATGGTACAAGCTGCCAGAGGAAGAGGCTGAGGTAGATGCAACAGTATCATGTTGGAAACACTTTGAAAGGTACATGGAGGAGTGGGACTTGTATGGATATGGGCAGGGCACGGGAAGTTCAGCCCATTGGGCAGGCACAATGTTGGGCATGGACAAGTGGGCTGAAGGGCCTGTATCTGCACTGTATTACTCTTTGAGTCTATGACATATTGTGCCATATCTCATATAATTGTCCACTTACTGTATGGTCTCAAAAAACTTCCTTTGACAAATTAAAACAATTCTATTCTATTGTACTAAAGTACTCCCAATCAGTATAAGGAAATCTAGAATCTTCCCCCATTTCTACAACCCTATTGCTCTTTCTGTGATTCACTTACATATATTTTCCTCTGTAGTTCCTATTGACCTTTTGGAGGTTTATGGTATCTGATGCACCATCAATAACTCACTCTGAGACGTAAGAAGCGAGATATCGGCTTTTATTGACTGGAAGAATGAACAACACTACATCCTGGAGAATGAGGCCAGGCTCAGGCATCAATCGCCTTTATACAGGGGTCTGTGGGAGGAGCCACAGGAGCAGTCCAGACAGGTATATGTAGTTCACCACATTCACCCCCCCCCCCTTTGTTTTAAAAAGAGTCCCCAGGTGGCGAAGTTTCTTACAAGTATATTTACAGGTTAAGTCTTGTGCAGAGCAGCCTCCAGCATATCAGCCGTCTCGATCGCTGAGCGTGAGGTAAGATCAGTCTTTTCCAGCAGCCGCTGGCGCACATACACTGACCTGATTCCTGTAACAAAGGCATCTCATACCAAGAGTTCCGCATGCTGTTCCGCCGTGAGCGTTTTGCAGTCACAAGTCCGCACGAGTGCCTGTAGAGCTCGGAGAAATTCGGCGGTCGACTCCGCAGGGCGCTGTCTGCGTGTGGCCAAGCGATGTCTGGTGTAGACAGCGTTCACCGGCCGCAGGTACTGTCTTTTGAGGGCATCAAGCGCCCCTTCGTAGGTCGAGAGGTCCCTGATGAATGAATAAACTTTTGGGGCGACTCTCGAGAGGAGAATTCTGTGCCTAACAGCGGGGTCAGTTGCACGAACCTCCTCCAAATATGATTGGAAGCATGCAAGCCAGAGTTCAAAGGCAAGAGCTGCTTCAGGGTCTTGGGGGTCCAAATCCAATCTTTCCGGACGTAAAACGGTTTCCATGTTTTAACTTCTAGTCAATAAAATTGATGCACCATCAATAACTCACTCTGAGACGTAAGAAACGAGATACCGGCTTTTATTGACTGGAAGAATGAACAACACTACATCCTGGAGAATGAGGCCGGGCATCAGGCCTCAATCGCCTTTATACAGGGGTCTGTGGGAGGAGCCACAGGAGCAGTCCAGACAGGTATATGTAGTTCACCACAGCATCAGCCCAGCAATGTGAACACCACCCTCTTATTCCTATGCTCTACCTACAGAGTATCATTGGATGATCCGTCCAAGATACCCGCTACAAATCCTGCCATGCTGTTCGCCCTTTCCCAACAAATCCCAGCACCCATCCTCTTTTGTATCCCCCTCTGTCCTGCCCAAAACCTCTACACTCCAGAACCCTCAACCAATTTTCTTTCTGAGCAGAAGTAAAACTTCTGCTCCATAAAAGTCACTCAACTAAGATTACCTTCAACAATAGAAATTGAACATCATTTATTATGTACCTATGTCGATGAAACAGAATTGAGTCTATTATCACTGGCATATGTCATAGAACTTAAAGTACAGCACAGGAACAGGCCATTCAGCCTGCAATGTTGTACTGAACCAATTAAATTAATAATCAGATGGCTAACTAAACTAATCCCCTCTGCCTACACAATTTCCATATCCTTTCATTTTCCTCACATTCATGTGCCTATCTAAAAGTCTCTCAAAAATCTGTAATGTTTCTGCCTCTATCACCATCCCAGGCAGTGCATTCCTGGCATTCACCACTCTCTGTGCAAAAAACTCACCCCTCACATCTCCTTTGAAATTACCCCCTCTCACTTTAAATACATGTCCTCTGTATTAGACATTTCAACTCTTGGAAAAAGATTTTGTCTGCCTAGTCTATCTATACCTCTCGTAATCTTATAAATCTCTTTCATATCTCCCTCTGTCTCCAGCACTCCCGAGAAAACAACCCAAGTTTATCCAACCTCTTGTTATAGCACAAGCCCTCTAATCTAGGCAACGTCCTGGTAAACCTCTTCTACACTCTCTCCAAATCTTCAATATCCTTCCGATAATGGGGCGACCAGAATTGTACGCAATACTCCAGATGAGGCCTAACTAGAGTTTTATAAAGCTCCAATGTAAGTTCTTAACTTTTGAACTCAGTACCTTGACTAATGACGACAAGCATGCCAAATGCCTTCTTAACCACCCTATCAACCTATGTAGCTACTCCCTGAGAACGATGAACTTGGATCCCAAGATCTCTCTGCTCATCAGCACTGTTAAGGATCTTGCCTTTAAAAGACAAGTGCTGCCTCTTTGAATTTGACCTACCAAGGTACAACACTTCACATTTGTCCATGTTGAACTCCGTCTGCCATTTCTCCACCCATATATGCAACTGATCTACATTTTGTTGAATCCTTTGCCAGTCTTCTACGCATGCAATTAAATTTGCTGTTTGGTGACAGTGGTACAGAGCAAGACAGGAAGAGTGCTAAATGTTACTAGAGGTTACTAGAGGTTCTGCACTGTATCTCTAAATAAAATAAATAAAATATATTTATAATAAATAAATAGTGCTAAAGAGGAATAGGGAGGCAGTTCAGGAATCTGAATGCAGAGGGAAAGAAGCTATTCCTAAAACAATGAAATTGGTTCTTCACCCTTCGATTGACCTGTAGTTGAACAGGAGCAGGAGAAAGAAGGCAGAGCTTGACAGGTTCTTGATTGGAGATGGCCTCAAAGGTTATGGGGAGAAGAGTGGGGAATGGGGTTGAGGGGGGAAGAAGGATCAGTCATGATTAAATGACGGAGCAGATTCAAAGGACCAAATGGCCTAATTCTGCTCCTATACCTTATGGTCTCACAGTCTAAAATAGGACTAGTCCAATTACAACCTGGTTACCTGAAACATCCCAGAAACTAGCATCCTGGAGGCTTCAGGGTATACAGGCAGCCTAGGTGTTCAACAGAAACAGGCAAACACATTATCAACTGCTTAAGATCAAGGTCATATGATATGTATAGGATTGATACAACTTTCCATGTGTGCCCTTCGCTCATTATTGCCTGCAATTGCAAACATAGAAAGGATTTAGGATGGTGGTGAATATTGGTATCTCAGGTTGAGGCAAGCTAATTGCAAAGCTCAGCGGACACCATAACGTCAATAGAAAGGGTTCTAAAAAGGCACTGCTGAATGCCATTCAAGAACAAGTCATTTTGGAGGTTTTAAATTAATTCTTGTCACTCAATGAATGTTTCTTCTGGGCCTACACCAATCCTCCCACCCACACTTGGGCTCTCCACACCCTCTGCTCAGGATTTCCTTCCATCAACCTCACGCCTCACTGAAGGTGTCAGCACTTCAAGGATGTCATTTCTAAACTATGCTCGTGTGTTTAAAACCTTCCATTGGCAGGGAGCTCTGTGAAGCTGTAAAGCTTCTTTCTTACTTTTCCCATGACACAAGAAAGACATACAGATTTTACTACACCTACATATTATTTTAAGTCCAGTAGGAAAACATAAATCAACATTCTTTTGCTAAAACTTACTATTGACTTTATAATACACAAAGGTTCCTTAAATGAAAATTTAACAATCTCAGAGCAAGTAGAATGTTTTTTTTGTTCAAAATTAAAAATAAGAATATCATGGAGGGTCATAGAGTGTAGAAATACAGGTTGATGCAAGTCCTTCAGCTCAATGAGTCTAGGCTGACCATGCTGTCTAGCCAATTTCCCATGCTCGGCTCATAACTCTCTAATGCCCATCTGTCCAAGTGCTCCTACTGGCATAGCCACTGGTGCTCCAATCTCCAACACCATCTTCAGTCCTCTCCTGCAAAGATGTGAATGTGGGGACAATCACTTAGGTTTTCCCCAAGCACTCCAGCTACCCCCCCAAATCCCAAAGATGCACGAGTTGGTAAAGTGATTGGCTGCTGTTAAATTGCCCCCAGTGGATGATCAAATTTGCAGGGAAGAATAAAATGGAATTAGTACAGGCTCAGTGTCAATGGGTGGTTGATAATTGTCACAGATTTTATGGCCCAAATTGGTTTACAATGAGAAGGTTTTGTTTGTATGCCATCCCTACGCATCATTCCAAACATAAATACATCGAGCCAGTGCCAAAGGAAAACAATAACAGCATTCAGAAGTGCAGTGCAGGAGGACAGTAACGTGCAAACACTGTGAGAGATCAGGAGTTCTCTGATCATACCATGACGCCTTAAGCCATAGGAGCAGAATTAGGCCATTCAGCCCATTGAATCTTCGCTGTCATTCCATCATATCTGATCTATTATCCCTATCAACCCCATTCTCCTGCCTTCTCCTTGTATCCTTTGACATCCTGACTAACTAAGAACCTATCAACCTCCACTTTAAATATTCTCAGTGACTTGGACTCCACCGTGGTCCATAGTAATGAATTCCACAGGTTCACCACATTTTCTAATCCTAAGAAATTCCTCCTAATCTCTGTTCTACAGTAAATGGACGTCCCTCTAATCTGAGGCTGTGCCCTCTGGTCCTTGACTCACACACTATAGGAAATATCCTCTCCACATCTACTCTAGGCCTTTCAATATTTGATAGGTTTCGATGAGATCTGCCCTCATTCTTCTAAACTCCAGCGAGTAGAGGTCCTGAGCCATCAAACACTCCTCATATGTCAACCTTTTCATTCCTGGAATCATTCTCATCAATCTCCTCTGGACCCTCTCCAATGCCAGTACATCCTTTCTTAGATAAGGAGCCCAAAACTGCTCACAATACTCCAGGTGCAGTCTGACCAATGCCTCGTAAAGCCTCAGCATTGCATTCTTGCTCTTACAGTATATTCTAGTCCTCTCGAAATGAATGCTAACACTGCATTTGCCTTCCTCACCAGCAACTCAGCCTGCAAGTTAACCTGTAGGGAATCCAGAACAAGGACTCTTATCAACTCCCTCTTCATCTCTGATATTTTAATAATTTCTCCCCATTTAGAAAATACTCTATGCATTCCTTCTACCAAAATATATGACCTTACGCTTCCTGACACTATACTCCAGCTGCCACTTCTTTGCCCCTTCTTCCAATCTGTCCAAGTCCTTCTGCAAACTCCCCGCTTCCTCATCACTACCTGCCCCTCCACCTATCTACATATCATCTCCAAACTTGGCCACAAAGCCATCAATTCCATCATCCAAATCATTGACATATAATGAGAAGCGGTCCCAATACTGAATACTGCAGAACACCACTTGTCACCAGCAGCCAACTTTTTGAAGACATGTTGAATCTTCTCAGACACCCAAGGAAGTAGAGGAACTGTCGTACTTTCTTTGCAATTATATTTCTATGATGGGTCCAGGACAGGTCCTCTGAGATAGTGACACCCAAGAATTTAAAGTTACTGAGCCTCTCCACCTCTGATCTTTCGATGATTACTAGATCATGGACCTCTGGTTTCCCTCTCCTGAAGTCTACAATCAGTTCATTGGTCTTATTGACATTGAGTGAGAAGTTGGCTCGATCTCCTTCTTGTATGCTGATTCATCACTGCCCTTGATACGGCTTGCAACAGTGGTGTCATCAGAAAACTTGTATATGGTGTTGGAGCTGTACTTAGCCACACAGTCATAGGTGTAAAGCGAGTAGAGCAGGGACTAGGTACACATCCCTGTGATGCACCTGTCTGATGGAAGATCCAATTGCACAAGGGGGTACTGAGGCCCAGGTCTTGGAGTTTACTGATTAGTTTTGAGGGAATGATGGTATTAAATGCTGAGCTGTGGTCGATAAAGAGCATCCTAATGTATGCAGCTTTGCTGTCCAGATGTTCCAGGGTTGTGTGAAGAGCCAATGAGATGGCATCTGCTGTAGACCTGTTGCTTCAGTAGGCAAATTGGAGTGGATCCATGTGGCCACTCAGACAGGAGCTGATATGCTTCAACACCAGCCCCTTCCCATCAACCTTGGCCAGCTCCCCTTTCATGCCTCTGTAATTCCCTTTACTCCACTGTAGTACTGAAACATCTGACTTTATCTTCTCCCTCTCAAACTGCAGGGTGAATCCTATCCTATTATGATCAATGCTTCCTAAGGGTTCCTTTACCTTATGCTTCCTAATCAAATCTGGGTCATTACACAATGCCCAATCCAGAATAGCCTTTCCCCTAGTGGGCTGAACCACAAGCTGCTCTAAAAAGTCATCTCACGGGCATTTTATAAATTCCTTCTCCTACGATCCAATACCAACCTGATTTTCCTGATCTACCTGCATACTGAAATCCCCCATGACTATCATAACATTGCCCTTTTTACATGCTTTTTCTATCTCCCATTGTAATTTATATCCCACATCCTGGCTACCGTTCAGAGGTCTCTTATGATTCTCATCAGGGTCTTTTTATCTTTGTAATTTCTTAACTATACTCACAAGAATTCTACGTCTTCTGATCCTATGTCACTTCCTTCTGGCCTCACAGTACCACTGGTCTGGCTGCAGCTTTTGTACCCTGATATGTCATTCCCCCCAGCAGTATTCAAAGGGGTATACTCGTTGTTGAGGAAAGTAACCATAGGCTGCCCTCCACTAACTGCTTACTCCCCTGGTGGTCAGCCAACACGCTGGGTGTTACCACCTCAGTAAAAGTTGCACCTAAAAGGTTTTCAGCCTCCCGGATGGTCCTGAATGCATCCAGCTCCAGCTCCAGTTCCTTGACCTTGTCAGTCAGGAGTTGAAGTTTGCACTTCTTACAGATGTAGTCATCAAGGAGACCATTAGTTACCCTGCAATCCCACATCTTATAGGAGAAATGTTCTACTGGTATAACTACCATCCTGCCTAAATTTGTTGTACCTTTGGCCCTAACTTCTTAAGCTTAAGTTCTACAATCAACTAAAGATCTCCAAAGGGCTCAGTACCTTTAGCCTCTGCCTATTTATGCCGAAGCCTGTTGAGCCAAAGCCTGAGCACTCTAATACTGTCCCACTCTAACATTAGCCGCTCCCCTGATTACACCTCTTTCTTTTTATTGGCTCAAATAAGATTCACTCCTGATGAGACTTACTGATTTCAAATGGCCACTACCCTGCAAGATGTTGCTCTTTCACTCATTATGTCAAACTATGACTCCCTCTAACTAGACTTACCATTTCAAAACAGCTCCCGTCCTGTAAGATGTCACTGTCTCACTCACTGCTTCAAACAATGACTCACTCCCGATCAGACTTGCTGCTTTCAAATGTCTCCCACCCCGCAAGATTTCACTCTCTCATTCGCTACTTCAAACAGTCACTCACCCCCAATGAGACCTGCTGTTTTCAAACGGCTCCTGCTTTTCAAGATGTCACGCTCTCCCTTGTTACTTCAAACAAGAGGCCTGTGCAAGAGTGTTATCACAGCAAGATAGAGCTGTCCTTTAGCCTATCCATGCAGCATGTCTCTGTGACTCTTCATACAGCAAATGTAAAATGTCTTAGCCTCCAAGTTATCATTCTTCAACAGAAGAATAGTCCTGCAATCATTTATTTTTTCAGACTTGCAGCTTGTATCCTTCCCTGCCAAACATCTTATCCATTTTACTATGAATGCATCAATATAAGAGGCACCACTGTTAACCTCCACCAAAAAATAATCTCTGCTTCAGCTCCTTAAGCTCGTGCAGTGGGGATTCCTGCTTGTGACCCATTCCATGGGGCCTGCTTCATACCCTAGCTTGGAAATGGTTGTAACGCTAAATCACCTTGCCAAGTCGCAGAGAATTTACCCCAGGCTTCCATGTATAGTGTGACCACTTTTCAACCAAACTGAACTGGAATAGGTTTATTATTGTCATATACAGAGAAAAACTTCTCTTGGATACTCTTCATACAGTATGCGGTGCATTGAGGTAGAACAAGGTAAAGCACTAACAGAATGCAGAATAAAGTGTAACAGCTACAGAGAAAGAGCAGTGGCAGCAAACAATAAAATACAACATCGTAGCGAGGTAGATAGTGAGGTTAATAGTCTACCCTACCATATTATTCAGTCGTCATATAACAGGAGGGAAGAAGCTGCCCTTGAGCCTGGTGGTACGTGCCTTCAGGCTTTTGTATCTTCTGCCCGACGGAAGAAGGGAGATGAGATCATGTCCAGGGTGGGTAGGGTCTTTGATCATGCTGGAGATATGAATCTGGATTTAAATCTGGAAATATGAAAAATACTGTATAGGAAAATTTATTCACATGATGGTGTGGATTATTCCTAATTTGTTTCCTGAATTGTAACACAGGGCAACATATGGCTCTCTTATTGGTTCTGCTCATGTGGTTTTGGACTGTGTTACAGGATGTTGTAAACACAACAGCGTGAAATTATTTAACTAAACTGCTCTAGTGTGTTGTCCAATATTAATGAAGGGATGCGGAGGAAGATACCGTTTTCTGATCCAAATTAGATCAAGTTTTCCCTTTCAATAATCCTAGTGCCTAACATACATCCATGGAAATAGTTGAGGAGGAAAGGTGGAGAGAGGGGAAGGCTGCGTGAGTATAAGTTTATGCAGAATACTTATGTGGTAAACGTTCTCTTGATCTGATGACCAAAGCCCATGAGGGGCATAAATAAGGTGAATAGCAAGTCTTTTCCCCAGAGTAGGGGAGTTCAAAGCAGCAGTAACTGCCCTGCCTGGTGATTTACTACACAGTGTTTCTAGTGATGGGTACTGCATTCACAAGTTAATTTGCAACATTGGCAGACTTTGCAGTTCTTCAAGCAACGTTTCTGTATGTCAAGTCAAGTCAAGTCACTTTTTATTGTCATTTTCAACCATAACTGCTGGTACAATACACAGTAAAAATGAAACAATGTTCCTCCAGGACCATGCCAGCACTAATTAATCAACAATTTGCTTTCCTTATAACATATTGTACATAAGCTCAGATTGTGACCTGAAAAGCACTTGTAGTTTGGTTATCATGAGGAAATCTGCAGATGCTGGAAATTCAAGCAACACACACAAAATGCTGGTGGAACACAGCAGGCCAGGCAGAATCTATAAGGAGAAGCACTGTTGATGTTTCGGGCCAAGACCCAGTCCTGATTAAGGGTCTCAGCCCAAAACGTCAACAGTGCTTCTCCTCATAGATGCTGTCTGGCCTGCTGTGTTCCACCAGCATTTTGTGTGTGTAGTTTGGTTATAATCATTTATGTTAACAGACTGAGATAGAACATGGAATACAGAGCAGACAGGAAGTATCTGTTCCCCAGGGTTGAAATGTCCAACATGAGGGGTTATGCATTGAGGGTTGGAGGGGGTAGGTTCAGGGGGGTTGCGAGGGGTAAGTTTTTTACTCAGAGTGGTGAATGCCTGGAATGCACTTGCCTGGCATGGTGGTACAGGCAAATATATTAAAGGCTTTTAAAATATATTTAGGTGGGCACATGAATATGAAGAAGATGGAGGGAGATGGACATTGTGTATGTAGGAGGGATTTGTGTTTGGGTGTTTTTGATTTGCTTTTTAGCTGGTTCAACACAACATTGTGGGCTGAATGGCCTGTTACCGTGCTGTACTGTTCTATGTTCTGTTCTGTGTTAACAGTACAGGCCTCCTGGCCCATGATACTTGCCAATCTTTTAAACTACTCCAGGATCAATCTAACTCCTCCTTTCATTTTTCTTTCAGTCATGTGCCTGCCTAAGAGACTTTTAAATGTCCCGAATGCATCGACCTCTACTATCACCCTTGGCGGTGCATTCCACACACCTGTCACTATCTGTGTAAAAAACCTACCTCTGACATTCCCCTTGTACTTTCGTCCAATCTCCTTAAAATCACACCCTCTTGTATTATGTATTTCCACCCTGGGGAAAAGACGCCAGCTGTCCACTATATCAATGTCTCTAATCATCTCATACACCTCTGTCAAGTTATCTGTCATTCTCCTTCAACCCAAAGAGAAAAGCCCCTAGCTCATGCAGCCTTTCCATATAAGGCATGCTTTTTCAATCAGACGGCATCTTCATGCCCAGATTCACATTTTGTGTGGCTTCTTTTCTTTGCTTCTTTCTTGTTTTCCTTTTGTTAAATACAGGTAAACCCTGATCCTTGCTGTTCTGTATGCACTCCAGGCATGTGGTGCCCTCTGGTCTCGGAAGAGTTCCAATAAGCCAGCAGAGACCAAATGATCCCACTTCAGGGACTCCAAGGTCCTGTTGGGTGAGGATCTAAACTGAAATTTTTTCTTGTAGTTTAACTTTCCTCACGTTTGCTTATACACTCAGTGGGCACTTTATTAGGTACACCTGTACACCGGCTTGTTAATGTCAATATCTATTCAGCCAATCATGTGGCAGTAACTCAATGCATAAAAGCATGCAGACATGGCCAAGTGGTTCAGTTGTTGTTCATAGCAAACATCAGATTGGGGAAGAAATGGGATCTAAGTAACTTTGAATGTGGAATGATTGGCGGTGCCAGATGGGGTGGTTTGAGGATCTCAGAAATGCACGCCCAACAGGCTCTGTAGCTTACACAGAATGGTGTGAAAAACAAGAAAGCCTCCAGTGACTGCCCGTTCTGTGAGCGAAAACACCTTGTTAACGTGAGAGGTCAGAGGAGAGGCCTAATTGGTTCAAGCTGACAGGAAGGTAACAGTAACACAAATAACCACGTGTTATAACAGCAGTGTGCAGGAGAGCATCTTTGAATGTATAGTACAACACGTATAACCATGAACTACAGCAGCAGAAGACCGTGAACATGCACTCAGTGGCCACTATATTAGGTACAGGTAATTTCCGGTGGATTTTCAGTAACTTGTACAGTTTGTAGTACAGCGGATTCTGTACTCTTTGTAGTTTCTTTGTCTGTAAGCCTGTGTCACAGAAACATAAACCACAGACTGTCCTTGTTGCCTCATAGGCTGCTCTTGGCCTCGGAAGAACGCTGTTTCATTTGGCAACGTTCATGTATGTTTCAATGATAATTAACATTGAACTTGAACTTGCACAAACTTGGGTTGTCTGGAGCTTTTCTGGAGCAGTGGAGGCCGATAGAGGTTTAGAAATTTATGAGGAGGCTAGACAGGCAGCATCTTTTTTTCCCAGGGACGAAATATTGAATACCAGAAGGCATGCATCTAAGGTGAGAAGGGGTTATTTCAAAGAAGATGTAAGGGGCAAGTTTTTCTTTACATAGAGAGTGGTGGATGCCAAGAATGTGCTTGCCTAGGGTGATGGTAGAGGCGGAAACATTAGGAACTTTTAAGAGGGATTTAGATAGGAAATAGGGAGGATATGGATAACGTGCAGGCAGAAGGATCAGTTCAGTTGGTCATTTGGTTACTAATTTATTTGGGTTAGGTCAACATTGTGGGCTGAAGGGTCTGTTCCTGTGCTGTATTCTTCTATGTTCTATCTCTGCATGCTTTCATGCACTGAGTCGCTGCCAAACGATCGGCTGATAAGCAGGTGTACCTAATAAAGTGGCATTTATCCTGCACTGCAAACATCAGTATCATTTTCACAGGAGGGTAGCGTGGTGGCTCAGGGGTATCACTGATGTTTCCTCCTTCTAAGCCCCCCAGTTCCTGCTACCTTCACCCCAGTTGCCATTAGAATCTGAATCACCCAACCTTCTTTGACTTTAGGAAAGTGCTAATAGCTTTCCATAATATTGATGACCTACGGAGGTTTCCAAAATCATGAGGGATTTAAATAAGTCAAAGTCTTTTGCCCAGGTAGGGGAGTCCAAAACTTATTTTTAAGGTGAAAGGGGAAGGAATTAAAGGGGATCTGAGGGACGTTCACAAACAAGAGAGAATCTGCAGATGCTGGAAATCCAAGCAACACACACAAAATGTTGAATATACACTTGCTCTGGCTGCTTTGCCAGCACTTCCCAATCCCACAACCTTGACCACCATTTGCAGAACCCCCTCCACATCTTGTCATCTCCTCACTTGGAGAAGAATCTCTTTTCCTTCCTTGGCTACAGCTCTCCACTCTTGTACTGTGTTCAAGCAAATTCATATCAATGCTCCTCATAACTTTTTCAAAACCAATTTCAAGTTGTAGTGTCGAGTATAGCTTGGAAACAGACCCTCTGGTCTAACTTGGCCATGCTGGTCAGATTGTCTACTGAGCAAATCCCATTTGCCTGCGTTTAGCCCACAGCCCTGTAAAAATTTCCTATCCACATACCTGCCCAAATGTTGTAACTGTGCCCGCCTCTGCCACTTCCTCTGGCAGGTTGCACTATAAACTCACCTCTCCTCTGTGCAAAAACAAGATAATGTCCTTCAGACAGCACACACAAAATACTGGGGGAGCTCAGCAGGCCAGGTAGCCTCTATGGAAAAGAGTACAGTCGACGTTTCAGGCCAAGACCCTTCAGAGCAGGTGTATTTTTGACATGGTCCTCCCTACAGGCAGAGTGTGTGGTGGTGTGGGTAAGAGGGTGGATAAAGAACCAGCCAGAAAGGTCCTCTGTCCTGGGTAGTGTCAGTGTTATTGGAACTGAACTTCAGTCCACTAAGGAGAGAGCTGCAAGTGAAAGTTGAAGGTGGTGGAAAGACTCACAGGATCAGCCTCTGACTACACTGGATTTTATTCTGCACTTTCGGCCAGCTTTGCATGTTGAATCCACTTTTGTATCCTCCCAGTGAAGGTCATCTCATTAAATGTCAAGGGAGGGAGGTAAACATTCTCTTGACTGAGAAGGGCATTGTCCGGCACTTGCCTGTCACAGATCCAACCTGTCACTTGCTGGAGCGTTACCCATGCAGGCATAGAATATTTCGTCATCTGAAAATCAATGGATCTTTGTGCAATCATCAGTGAACATCCCGCCCCTACTGTTATGATGGGGGAGTGGGGGAATATCACGAGCAAGTATGGGCCTTGGCCTTGCCTTGAAGAACCCATGCATTTCTGTCACTTAACAGACATAAATAAAAAGCAGCAAAAAGAAATCATTGAAAGCTAAACCGCTCTTCCCACTGAAATGGTTTCTATGATATGCCGAGCTTTGTCCACAATTTCCTGTGGTTTCTTGTGGTTTTGAGCAGAGCAGATGACATGCATCTGGAGTACATGCTTTATTTGATACAATGATAACAAAATGGTGAGCTTCAAGGGCCATATGCCAAGTTTCTTGAGTCTTCTGAGGAAACAGAGGGGGTGAAACATTTTCTTAACTGTGGTATCTGCGTGGTTGGATTAGAACAGACTATTGGTGATGGTCAATCCTCGGAATTTGAAATTCTCAAACCTCTTCGACTCAACATTACTGAAATGCTGTAAACAGGAGCATGTACACTGTACCGACCCCCACCCCACCCCACCCCACCCCTCTCCTGAAGTCAATAACCAGTGCTTTTGTTTTACTGACATTGAGGCAAGTAATCTCGTCTGACTAGTACAGTATGAGTCATAGAGTTAGAGAATTATACATCACAAAAACAGGCCTTTGACCCTATTCACCATGCCGGCTACCCTGTCTACTTGAGCTAGGCCTCATTTGCTGGTGTAAGGCACATATCCCTCCAAACCATTCCTTTTCTTCTACGTCCAAATACTTCTTAAACATTGTAATTGTACCTACCTCGGCCATTTCCTCTGGCAGTTCATTCCACATAACCACCACTCTGTGTGAAGAAGTTGCCCCTCAGGATTCCTTTAAAATCTTCCACCTCTTGACATAAACTTGTGTTCTCTAATCCTAGACTTTCCTTCTCTAGGAAAAAGACCGTGGACATTCACCTTATCTATGCCTTTCGTGATTGTAAATACCGCTATGAGGTCACCGCTCAGGCTCCTATGCTCCAGTGTAAACAGTCCCAGCCTGTCCAGTCTCCTTATAGTATAACCCCTCCAGTTCTAACAGCTTCCTTGAGAATCCTTTCTGCACACTTTCCATTTTAATGACATCCTTTCAATAGCTGGGTGACCAGAACTGCACACTGTACTCCAAGTGCAGTCTCACCAGAGTCTCATACAGCCACAACATGACACCACAGCACCTGTGCCCAGTGAAGGCACTTCACCACCCGTGTCACCACTCTCAGAGAACTATGGGCTTTTATATTCTCTTGGAGGCCTGCCATTTAAAGGAAGTCCTCCCCTGGTTTAACTTCCCATAATCCAACACTTCACAGTTGTCATAGCTGTCCCTCCTTCTCAGTTGACCTGGATCTTATTTGACATTTTTCACACTCCAGTATGCCAC
This sequence comes from Hemitrygon akajei, assembly GCF_048418815.1. NCBI lineage: Eukaryota > Metazoa > Chordata > Chondrichthyes > Myliobatiformes > Dasyatidae > Hemitrygon > Hemitrygon akajei. Next base: position 139,141,607 of record NC_133130.1, read on the forward strand.
CATACAGAATAAGTGTAACCCAAGACTCCCCATGCCTCCTCAGAAAAAAAAGCCCCACAGAATTTTCGATACTCAGAAAGCAAAGAGGAGTTTAATGTATTCCCTGAAAGGGACACTTCCACACACATCCTTTCTGCTGCTGTGCCATTGTGAGCCCCCTAAGGGTTCTGGCAAGACAGCTGCATTGTGAGTGACAATGAGACCCAATGGATCCCTCACCCAACTGTATAACACCTCATACCATGCCCACGTCATCCTAAGCCACCACACGAGACATAAAGCCACAGAGCACAACAGCTCATAGAAAAGTTCATCTGGCCCACCTAGCCCATGCCAGCCAGGATTTCTGCCTCGTCCCATCTATTTGTACCTGGGCCATTTCCCTCCATACCTCTCTCATCAATACACCTATCCAAGCTTCTCCTAAGTCTTATAATTGGACCCACATCTATCACTTCCGTGTCCCTCACTCGGACCACCCTCTGAGTGAAATAGCCCCCCTCGGGTTCCGGTTAAATACTTCACCTTTCACACTAAGTTCTAGTCTCATCAAACTCGAGGGGAGAAGTCTGCATGCATTCACCCTATCCGTGCCCCTGATAGTTGTGTATACCTGTATAAGATTTCCTCTCGTTCTCCCGCACTCCTGCAATAAAGTTCCAACCTATTCAGCCTATCCCTGTGGCTCAGGCCCTCAACTCCTTGCAGCATCAGTGTGGATTTTCTCCACACTCTTTCAAGCATATTGATATCTTTCCTGTAGGCAGGTGACCAGATTTCCTAAGGGATGCTATGAGTATCTCTCAGCTTATCACAAGCAGAAAGTGAATTGGTTAAAATTTGTAGTCAAACTAGCCTATATGTCTTGGATTTAACAAAACTGTCTCTTTTCTCCCAGCAGCAACACCCACACCATCTCCCCTCCTCCCACAACTCCTCACCCCACCTACCTGCTCAATGCCTGCAGCATCTGGCTTTGCCTTACAAACATTGGCAATTCCATTTTGATTTAAAAAGCAAAACCTTGAGCACAATCAAGTCTTAAAATCTTTCCCTTGAAGATGAAAGTCATCAGATTCTGAGATTTCATTGATCTCCGCTGTTCCAACTTTAGAAAAACAAGTTTTTCTCCATAACTGTAATCACTGCAATGGTCCTCCTCCTACACTGCCTACGAGGCATCTTGATCCCACTCCATCCCCTGCCCTTCCCAATAAATTACATTTGACCCTTTTTTTTGAAAGACAAAGATAATCCCAGGAAATGTTTTTTTAAAAAAGATGTCCTTGGACTGTGGTTGAAGAAAAACATTTGAACAGAAGAGATCAGGTTTAAGGAACATCAAAGACCTATGAAGTGTAGTGGAACTTGATAGGAAACTAGCAGCCACATCAATAATTCTTCTTTGAGAACTACATCAGGAAGGATTCTCAGAACAAATGCAGTTTTCTCCAGGGCTCAGAGTTTAATTATGCACAAATAAACACAAACTGCTGAAAACGGACCCAGGACATTAATCAGCAGCTTTATTGGCTTTGGATCTGTGCAAGAAGTTTACAATTTTTTGACCCCATTGGCTTTGGCGAAACAAAAGCATAACCCAATCAAAAGGTGCCCCTTTCATGGAAGCCAATGAGTAGTTACTAAATCCAGCCAATAAAGCTGTCCCCGCCCAGCAATACACAATAATGTTTCAAACAGATAAAATGTAAAAAGGCCAAAATAAATAGAAAACAAGAACAAAGCGTATAAATCATTGATTTGCAAACAAAGTTCTGCTTTATTCATCCATGAAGCCAACTAGCCTGGAGAGAAGGTGGAAAATATGAATCATGGAGGTTTTGCTAAGTAACTTTTATCTTTTGCGGTTGGTGTGAATATCTAACATGCCATCATTAAATCTACTCATAGCAGGGAATTTAATACAATCAGCAATTAGTGAGAGTTACCCAGGCACCCTTCAATCCTAAAGTACATCTGCCCACACAGTAAGGCTCATGCTTGCTAGGCAACTTGGGGTGCAACATTTTGATGTTCAAACACACGAGAGATTCTGCAGATGCTGGAAATCCAAAGCAACGCACACAAAATGCTGGAGGAATTCAGCAGGCCAGGCAGCACCTATGAAAATGAATAAACAGTCGGTGTTTTGGTCCAAGACCATTCATCAGGACTTTGATGTTCCTCACCTGGTATATCTGTAGTATTTCCTCATTGACTCCAGTGGAATAAATTTCAGAGTCAGTGTACTGATATAATTATATAGGACATACAACTGGACCTCTCACTTCGGCTAGCAGCTTATTATAGGGGGTGATAGCCCCCGGCCCGGCCAAACTTAAGAAATCTCATTTGGGTGGATGCTGCACGATGTGTCCCCTGTTAAAAGTCAGTACCCCGAAGTAACAAACAGTACACAATATGCGATTAAATGTTTGAGCTTTATAATTCTTACTTTGACTATAGGGTTAGTAAAGGAACAAAAAAAAAAGAAAAATGGCGCATTCTCATTAAAACGGTCTATTGCGCAATGTTGGAGCTCACAATAAGCCGGTCGTCCACCATTGACCTCCTTCGAGCATCGCTGACCTTCGGATCCTCGCTCCAAGTCCACTCCGTCCGGCGGTCTACCGACTCTCTCCCTTCGCGTCTTCTCTCCTCATCTCTCCCCGGCAAAAGACCGCGAAAGTCTCTCTTCCAGACTCACAAGAAAGAACAACATTTCTCTCATTGCAAAGCCCCAGCATTCCAAACCCCGTTATCTCTAGTCATAACCCAAACATCGTTGCTGCAGAGAAACCATTACATCAGCTGTGAAACCTTACAACATGTTACACATTACTGAGAAGCAAAGAATGTGGAGGCACAAGTATAAATTGCTACTAATCCCCTCATTGAGAATTGAACGGGGAATCTCAGTCCTTCAAATTTTAACTGTGTTAGGTACTTCAAAAATGCTGATTTTTTTTAAACGCCTCAATTATACCTATAGCTTTACCCACAAATGACCTCATCTTTCTCTTCCCATTTTGATCCCGATTTGGCTCTGACAAGTCTGGTGAAGAGCTTTAAAAAGCAGGAAGATTTTTCAGCGAGAGTCATTGATTGGAGTGCTGTGCAGACACAGGAGAATTGTTCCTGCGCAAGTCTGGTGAAAGAGAACTGAAGAGGATGACAGCAGCGACAGGGGATTCTACAGTCAGTGGACAGATAAGCAACTCAGTGGACACGAAATAGAAACACGGATGGTAGCTTGCCTCCCAGGTGCCAGGGTCTGCGATGTTTCTGAACACATCAATAATATCCTGAAAAGGGAGGGTGAGCAGCCAGAAGTCATGGTACATATTGGTACCAATGACAGAGGTAGAAAAAGGGCGGAGGTCCAGAAAACAAAATGCAGGGAGTTAGGAAGGAAGCTGAGAAGCAGGACTTCAATGGTAGTACAGTAACCTCAGGATTGCTGCTCGTGGCACACGACACCGAGGATAGAAATAAAATGAGGTGCCAGATAACTGGGAGACTGAAGAATTGAGCAAGAGGCAGGGATTCAGATTTTGGATAATTGGGACAGGTGTGACTTGCACAAAAGGGACAGGTTGCACTTGAATCTGAGGGGGACCAATATTCTTGAGGGCAGGTTTGCTAGAGCTGTTGGGAGTGGTTCAAACTGATATGGCAGGGGGATGGGAGCCAGTATGATAGAGCTGAGGATTAGCCAGCAGGTTTACAAGTAGATGATGGATGTAACATGAATGGAGAGGACAAGTCAATGATTGGGTACAAATGCAGACAGAGCAAAGAGTTAAATTGTACCACAGTGGCAAAATTCAAAAGAGCAAAGAATGTAGACCTGAAAGTGCTGTATTTAAATGTGCATAACATTTGGAATAGGTGGATGAACTCGTGGTGCAAATAGAGGTTGGTTGGTATGCCATTGTGGACATCACTGAGTCATGGCTGAAAGGAAGGAGCTTGTTGGGAGTTTAACATCAAAGGATATACTTTGTATCAAAAGGACAGGCAGGAAGGCATAGGAGGTGGTGTGGCTCTGTTGGTAAGAGATAGAATTACGTCTTTAGAAAGAAGTGATGTAGGGTCAGAGAATGCTGAATCTTTATGGGTGGAGTTAAGAAAATGCGAGGTTAAAAAAAAAATATGGGATTCATATACTGGCCTCCAAATAGTAGCCAAGTGTGGGGTTGAAATTGCAAAGGGAACTGTAAAAGGCATGTAATAAGGGTAATGTCACAATTACTGTACAATGGGGGACTTCAATATGCAAGGGGATTGGGAAAATCAGGTTGGTGTCAGATCGCAAGAGAGGGAATTTGTTGAATGCCTATGAGATGGCTTTTTAGAGCAGGTTGTGTTTGAGGTTACTCAGTGAAAGGCTATCGTACATTGGGTGTTTGTAATAACCCAGATCTTATTAGGGAGCTTAACGTAAAGGAACCCCTAGAAGGCAGTGATCATAATATAATTGAATTCATACTGAAATTTGAGAGGGAGAAGCATAAGTCAAATATATCAATATCACAATGGAATAAAGAGAATTACAGAGGCACGAGAGAGGAGCTTGCCCAGGTGGATTGGAGGAGGATACTGGCAGGGATGACGGCGGAGCAGAGGTGGCTGAATTTCTGGGAATAGTTCACAAAGCAGAATAGATACAGTATGTCCTAAGCTGGATGATTAGGAAGCTTTTAAAATCCAAAAAAAGGCAACTAAAAAAGCTTTAAGAAGGGCAAAGATGAAACATGAGGACAAATTAGATAATATACAGCAGGATACTAAAGGTTTTTCAGTTATATAAAGTGTAAAAGGGAGGTGAGAGTAGATATTGAGCCACTGGTAAATGATGCAGGTGAGGTAGTAATGGGGGACAAAGAAATAGCAGATGAACTTTACATCAGTCTTCACTGTGGAAGACACTAGTAGTGTGCCAGAGGTCCGTGAGTGTCAGGGAGCAGAAGTGAATGCCATTGCTATTACAAAGAAGAAAGTGCTAAGCAAACTCAAAGGTCTTAAGGTGGATAAGTCACTTGGACCAGATGGACTACATCCCAGAGTCCTGAGAGAGGTTGCTGAAGAGATAATGGAGGCATTGGTCATGATCTTTCAAGAATCATTTGATTCTGGCATGGTCCTGGAGGACTGGAAGATTGCAAATATCACTCCACTCTTCAGGAAGGGAGAAAAGCAAAAGAAAGGAAATTATAGGCCAGTTAGCCTAACCTCGGTGGCTGGGAAAGTGTTGAAGTCCATAATTAAGGATGAGGTTTCGGGGTACTAGGAAACCAATGATAAAATAAGTCAAAGTCATCATGGTTTCTGTAAAGATATATCTTGCCTGACAAATCTGTTTGTGTTCTTCGAGAAAGTAACAAGCAGTGTGGACAAAGGAGAGGCAGTGGATGTCACTTACTTGGATTTTCAGAAGGCATTTGATAAGATGTCACACATGACGTAGGAACAAAATACAGTAAAATCCTGTGGTGTTACAGGAAAGATATTGCCATGGATAGAGGAATGGCTGACAAACAGGAGGCGGCGAGTGGGAATAAAGGGGACCCTTTCTGGTTGGCTGCCAGTGACTAGTGGTGTTCCTCAGGGGTCAGTATTGGGACCGCTACTTTTTGCATTGTTTGTCAATGATTTGGATAATGGAATTGATGGCTTTGTGGCAATGTTTGTGAACGATACAAAGGTAGGTGGAGGGGTAGGTAGTGCTGAAGAAGAAATGCGATTGTAGCAGGACTTAGACAAATTAGAATAATGGGCAAAAATGTGGCAGATGGAATATAGTGTTGGAAAATGTATGATAATGCATTTTGGTAAAAGGAGCAATAGTGCAGACTGTTATCCAAATGGGGAGAAGGTTCAAACATCAGAGGTGCAGAGGGACTTAGGAGTCCTCGTGCAAGACTCCCAGAGGGTTAATTTACTGGTTGAGTCTGTCGTAAACAGGGCAAATGGAATGTTGACATTTATTTCAAGGGGAATAGAATATAGAAGCAAGGAGATAACGCTAAGGCTTTATAAGTCAGGCCAGATTTGGAGTATTGTCAATAGAGTTGGGCCCCATATCTCAGAAAGGGTGAGTTATCATTGGAGAGAGTCCAAAGCATGTTCATGAGGATGATTCCCAGAATGAAGGGATTAACAAATGAGGAGCATTTCACAGCTTTGAGCTTGTGCTTACTGGAATTTAGAAGAATGCAGTGGGATCTCATTGAAACCTGCCACATATTGAAAGGACTAGATAGGGTGGCTGTGGAGAGGATGTTTCCTATGGTGTTGGTATCCAGAACTAAAGGGCACAGCCTTCAAAATTGCGGGGCAACCTTTTAGAACAGAGGTAAGGATGAACTTTTTTAGCCAGGAAGTAGTAAATTTGTGGAATGTTCTGCCACAGACAGTGGTGGAGGCCAAGCCCATGGGTATATTTAAGGAAGAAGTTGATAGTTTCCTGATCGGTCAGGACATCGAAGGATTTGATGAGAAGGCAGGTGTTTGGGGTTGAGTGGAACCCAGGATCAGACATGATGGAATGGTAGAGCAGGCTCAATGGGCTGAATGGCCTAATTCTGCTCCTATATCTTATTGTCTAACCACTCTGATTTATATTCAAGTCTTTGCTCTGTTAATTTTGCAATCCTTCAGTCGGGAAGTCCAGGAATTATCCTGTTCACTCTGTTCTCAGGTTCCTGATTTCTCGTTATCAGCTCACAGTTCCATGCATCTAACCAGACAGAAAATGAATATCTCTAAACAAACAATAGCAAACATGATAAATGACAGATACTCACAAGATGCTGGAGGAACTCAGCAGGTCAATCCTGATGAAGATTCTTGGCCCGAAATGTGGACTGTTTATTTCTCTCCATAGATGCTGCCTGATCTTATGAGTTCCTCCAGCATTTTCTGTGTGTTGTTCTGTCTGGACTTCCAGCATCTGCAGAATCTCTTGTGTTTATAAGTGGCAGATGCTGCTAGATTCACTCTTCACTAATGTATGGCCCAATGGTTTGATTAAGCTCGGATATTCCAATAAGGATGAACAAAGATGTTCAAAAGTAATGTTAACGTAAGTTCAAAAGATGCTGAAAAAGCTGCTCACTGTTTACAGCTGCTCAGTTTCAGTGTTTGAAAATGTTACGTTTATTACCACTGACATATGTCATTAAATTTGTTGTTTTGTGGCAGCAGTAAAGTGTAAGAGAAAAAAGTTAGCAGAAGTTACAATAAGTAAATCAATAAATAATAGATAAGAGGAGTGGTGAGGTAGTGTTCTTGGGTTTATGAACCATGCAGAAATCAGATGGTGGAGGGGAAGAAATATTGAGGTGGGGGGGGGGCTGAATTTTCAAGCTCCTGTGTAGAGAGTTTATGTGCTATTCGATTATCTTCCCACACCAAATCCGACAATCTGTTTTAAACTTTCATGACATATTTACAAGCAATGAAGTGCTGTGGAGGTTGGATGAAGTACTCTTGTTGTAAGATAGCAAGCATAGCAGACAATCTTTGTACATTAAACTCCCACAGACAGGAGTGGTACCAGGACAGAGAATTTCATTTCCAGAAAAGCTGAATGCAGGATAAATATTGGCCAGGACATTGGAAATAGCTCTCCTGTTCTTCAAATGAGTGCCACGAAACAACATGACAGCTTTGACAGGCATCACTACCTCAGTGCTGAACCTGATAATCAGAGTGAGTCTTGAACCAGGGTTCTTTACACTCAGACTCTTAACTAGGTCCAAACTCTGCATCAGGACTAGAAGTGCAAGTACATAATTCACTTAAAGTGGCATCAGAGGTGGACAGGGTGGTAAAGAAGGCATTTAGCACAGTGACCCCTGTCAATCAGGGCACTGAGGAGAGAAGTTGGTAGTTTATCTTTGAAGTTGTACAAGACACTGGTGAGACTGCACCTGGACTATTGGTACAGTTTTGATAGCTCCATTACGGGAAAGATATTATTAAATGAAAAAAGTTTTGGGCCTCAGATCTTCTGATGGTATTGGGTTACTGTCCGTGATGTTCTAAACTCAAACAAAGATCTTAAGCTTTATCTGATATAGATAGCTATGAGTATCTCATTAAGGGGAGGTTATACTGTATCTATCTACTCTTAGAGGCTAGATCACTTCCCTGTTGATCTTCCTTAGCTACTATTTGAGTGGTGGATCCCCCTCCCTACCAAGGAGGAGACACTTTCAGATAACAAAGTAGTTTAAACACAATTCATTTATTTTTACTGATACTTGTTTAAATTTAGATAAAATTCTTAAAACCTATTTAAAACTCTCATAAGATTTCTATCTTACAAAATATTTACAAGTTACAAATGATTTCTAAAACACCAAGGCTTTCCACACCACAAGTACAAGTACAATTCTCACCAGCTAAAAAGACATACAAACGAGTTGCAGAAACATGAGTCATCCGTTCTAGAAATTGAAGGCAGAGGAATGGATTCTAGTCACCCCCATCTTTCTGTTATTCTTCGTTTTGTTCCTTGACGATTCCCAACAAGCCTGACTGCTCTCTTATATTTATACTGCCTTTTTTGCCACGTGGGTGACTTCACGCGCATGTGATATTTTTTTAGACACCTTTTCACACAGATGGTCTGAAAGTTCTGGGGACAGGGTTCCAGACACCCACAATTAATGCTGTGAATGCTGACTTTCTCAGAACACAAATTGTCCACCTATCGATAGATCAACTATTTGATGTTCTAAGTGGTATTATCAAATTGGTTTGCAAGCTTCCTTGAACTAAATAGTTTAGCATGTTGTCTGGTTTGATAGAAGCACAATTAATGTAATTGCATGTTTTATACAATGAACATAATCCCATGTTTTACACTGCAGCCAGTCCTGTGCTGTGGGTGAGCAGTCTGTGCTCTATAGACAGTACTGTTTGTTTGCAAAGCCACCCTTTTAACTTCAGACTGATTATTGCTCTCTATTTACATTAAGAACTGAAGACTGGCTCCCGTTTATGACATGAAGCTGGACTAAGAACATTGGTTGGTAGTTTAACTTACTGATAAACAACTCTTTAATTTTTAGATTAATGCATCAGCTGATATGTTAGAAATCTGATCCTGGCAAAAAAGAACCCCCACCCCCCAGCCCTGGACAGTGAATATCCATCACCCCGCCCTCAACAGTGAATATCCATCACAATCTAAGAATGCGTTGGAGAGGGTCCAGGGGAGGCTTATGAGAAAAATTCCAGGAATGGGAAGATTAATGTACTGTATGATGGCTGTCAGCCTGTACTTGCTGTAGTTTGGAAGAATTAAAAGAGGTCTCATTGAAACCTACCAAATATTGAAAGGTCGATAGAGAATGGACACAAAGAGGATGTTTCTGTCTGTGGGAGAGTCTGGGATCAGAGGGTGCAGTCTCAGAATACAAGGATGACCCTTTAGAACAGAGTTGAGGAGGAATTTCTTTAGCCAGAGTGTGGGGAATCTGTGGAATTCATGGCCACAAACAGCTGTGGGGCCAAGTCATTGGGTATGTTTAAAGTGAAGATTGATAATTTCTTGATTAGTAAGCGTGTCAAAGATTACTTGGAGAAGGCAGGAGAATGAGATTGAGAGGGAAAGTAAATACATCATGATCAAATAGCAGAGCAGACTCAATCGGCTAGATTAGTGGTCGCCAACCAGTCGATCGCGATCGACCGGTCATCTTTGAGACTTTCCCAGTAGATGCTGAAATAAATGAAAAATGCACACCAGGCAGAAAAGACCAGAAGTAAAACCCCACAACCGGAAACAACCTCTCCCCACAGACAGCTCTCCGCAGCGGGAGCACCGCTACATCATCATTATCCTAATCGGCATCAACCTATCTTTATAATGCTCACATTACCACACTTCTCCCCCTTTAAATTCCAACATCCCCCAACTGTAAAAGAACTGGGAAAAAACAGTGGTGTCATTAGCTTGCATACCTCTGAAATTTCTACTAGTGTTTCAGTAACAGTTTACCAATACAAAACACCTGAAAAACGTGGCAGATTCAACATGCAGTCTAACAAAGGAAATTGCCCATTCAAATATTCAGTCTGTCAGGAGGTTTGCGAGGGCGCTGTGCTGCAACAGATGAGAATTATTAAATCTAAGTACAGGAGCTGTCTTACTGACAGACACCTCACAGACTGTCTCAGACTGGCTGTCTGTAGTTATAAGCCAAATTTCAGGGAACTAGCGGAAAGTACTCAGCCCCAGTCATCACACTGAGTGCAGCAGTCAATTTTTATGCATTTATTTTTCGAGTTGAAATAAAATTAAATATTGAAACATAGAATTAAAGGTGTTGTAATGTGAGCATTATAAAAATAAGTAATACCAATTAGGATAATGGTAACATAGCAACACTCCCGCTACGGAAAGCTGCCTATAAAGAGAGATTGCTTCCAGGGCTGCGGGTTTCCACTTCCGGTCCCTTCTGCCTGGTGCGTCTGTCTGAACGATTTAGTAGGTCGATCTTGCCTTTCACTAAGGCCGAGGTAGGGCTTAAAAAGGTTGCCGACCGCTAGGCTAGATGGCCTAATTCTGTTTCTATGTCTTATGGCTTTATCGTCTTTTGTAAAGTATGCAGAGAAGACTCACGAGAATGTTGCAGGACTCAAGTGCCTGAGTTACAGAGAGAGGTTGGGCAAGCTAGATCTGTAGCAGACTGGGGGAAAACTTTATAGAGGTGTATAAAATCATAATGGTCTTCAACAGGGTGAATGCCCAGGAAAGGGGAACTAAAAACTAGAGAGCAAACATCTAAACTGAAAGGGGGAAAACTCTCTAGGGACCCGAGGAGAAACTTCTTCTCATAGAGGGTGGTACGTATTTGGAATGAGCTGCCCGAGGAAATGATTCAGGCAGGTGCAATAACAAATTCCAAAAGACATTTGGATAAGTACTTAGATAGGAAAGGTTTAGAAGCAGAAAGACAAAACTCCATAAAGCATAAAACGCCGCAGCCGTTTTTATTTGCAAAAGCCTACATTGGTGACCCTGATGCTCTAGGACGATTCCAGAGTTATTAAACGTGTTGGCCAATGCAATCGCTTTAAAACTGCCAGGGTTTTGGGAACAAAATGCTGTCGCTTGCTTTGTACAACCCAAGGCCCAGTTGGGGCCACAATAAATCTCCACTGAGAACCCCAACTATTTCGATGTGGTAGCATCACTGAGCTGCCCCATGGCTGTGAGCATGGTGATACTGCTTGTACACCTGCCCGTACATGATATAAACTCACCTTTCACAGACCTTTGGACTATCGGAGTCTGAATGTGCCTCACAGTCGTCCTCCTTTCTCAGCTGTGCTGGGCCATCAGAGCTAATGGACCATATACTGTCACTCCTGGGAAATCACCAAACTTGTTTTATTTTTAAAGAAATCTTCATGCAGCAAATGCCTGATCAAGTTTGCATAGCCCTCGTTAATGCTCCTGTGAAGGACAAAAGGGAGCTTGCTAAGACGGCTGATAGTCTACACTCAGCTAGGCAGCAGTTCATCAGTCCTCCTCCTTTCTCTGCCTCAATAAGCCTTGTCAGCAAAGCCCCCAACGTAAGGATGCCCCCAGCTGCAAAACAGACGATACCGGGCCAGTGTTTTTACCGTGCTCACTCTGCTATGAGCACTAGAAGAGCTGACCGCCTTGCAGTTTAAATAGTGTGGTGAACTACATATACCTGTCTGGACACGCCCCCCCCTGCTGACTGCTCCTGTGACTCCTCCCACAGACCCCCTGCTGACTCCTCCCACTGACCCCTGCTGACAGCTCCTGTGGCTCCTCCCACAGACCCACTGCTCCTGTGGCTCCTCCCACAGACCCCCTGCTGACTGCTCCTGTGGCTCCTCCCACAGACCCCCTGCTGACTGCTCCTGTGGCTCCTCCCACAGACCCCCTGCTGACTGCTCCTGTGGCTCCTCCCACTGACCCCTGCTGACTGCTCCTGTGGCTCCTCCCACAGACCCCCTGCTGACTGCTCCTGTGGCTCCTCCCACAGACCCCTGCTGACTGCTCCTGTGACTCCTCCCACAGACCCCTGCTGACTGCTCCTGTGGCTCCTCCCACAGACCCCTGCTGACTCCTCCCACAGACCCCTGCTGACTCCTCCCACTGACCCCTGCTGACTGCTCCTGTGGCTCCTCCCACAGACCCCTGCTGACTGCTCCTGTGGCTCCTCCCACAGACCCCCTGCTGACTGCTCCTGTGGCTCCTCCCACAGACCCCCGCTGACTGCTCCTGTGGCTCCTCCCACAGACCCCTGCTGACTCCTCCCACAGACCCCTGCTGACTCCTCCCACTGACCCCTGCTGACTGCTCCTGTGGCTCCTCCCACAGACCCCTGCTGACTGCTCCTGTGGCTCCTCCCACAGACCCCCTGCTGACTGCTCCTGTGGCTCCTCCCACAGACCCCCTGCTGACTGCTCCTGTGGCTCCTCCCACAGACCCCCTGCTGACTGCTCCTGTGGCTCCTCCCACAGACCCCCGCTGACTGCTCCTGTGGCTCCTCCCACAGACCCCTGCTGACTGCTCCCACAGACCCCTGCTGACTCCTCCCACTGACCCCTGCTGACTGCTCCTGTGGCTCCTCCCACAGACCCCTGCTGACTGCTCCTGTGGCTCCTCCCACAGACCCCCTGCTGACTGCTCCTGTGGCTCCTCCCACAGACCCCCTGCTGACTGCTCCTGTGGCTCCTCCCACAGACCCCTGCTGACTGCTCCTGTGGCTCCTCCCACAGACCCTGCTGACTGCTCCTGTGGCTCCTCCCACAGACCCCTGCTGACTGCTCCTGTGGCTCCTCCCACAGACCCCTGCTGACTGCTCCTGTGGCTCCTCCCACAGACCCCTGCTGACTGCTCCTGTGACTCCTCCCACAGACCCCTGCTGACTCCTCCCACAGACCCTGCTGACTGCTCCTGTGGCTCCTCCCACAGACCCCTGCTGACTGCTCCTGTGACTCCTCCCACAGACCCCTGCTGACTCCTCCCACAGACCCCTGCTGACTCCTCCCACAGACCCTGCTGACTGCTCCTGTGGCTCCTCCCACAGACCCCTGCTGACTGCTCCTGTGGCTCCTCCCACAGACCCCCTGCTGACTGCTCCTGTGGCTTCTCCCACAGACCCCTGCTGACTGCTCCTGTGGCTCCTCCCACAGACCCCCTGCTGACTGCTCCTGTGGCTCCTCCCACAGACCCCCGCTGACTGCTCCTGTGGCTCCTCCCACAGACCCCTGCTGACAGCTCCTGTGGCTCCTCCCACAGACCCCTGCTGACTGCTCCTGTGGCTCCTCCCACAGACCCCTGCTGACAGCTCCTGTGGCTCCTCCCACAGACCCCTGCTGACTGCTCCTGTGGCTCCTCCCACAGACCCCCCGCTGACTGCTCCTGTGGCTCCTCCCACAGACCCCGGTGTAAAGGCGATTGAGGTCTGAGCCCGGCCTCTCTGTCTCCAGGATGTAGTATGGTGGTCAACCACTGCTTGTTCCTTCTTCCAGTCAATAAAAGCCGATACCTCGCCTTTACGTCTCAGAGTGAGTTATTGATGGTGCATCAATTTTATTGACTGGAAGTTTTAAAACATGGAAACCGTTTTACACCCGGAAAGATTGGATTTGGACCCCCAAGACCCTGAAGCAGCTCTTGCCTTTGAACTCTGGCTTGCATGCTTCCAATCATACTTGGAGGAGGTTAGTGCAACTGAACCCGCTGTTATGCATCGAATTCTCCTCTCGAGGGTCACCCCAAAAGTTTACTCACTTATCAGAGGCCTGCTGACCTACGAAGGGGCACTGGACACCCTCAAAAGACAGTACCTGCGGCCGGCGTACCGTCTACGCAAAACATCGCTTAGCTACGCGACGACAGCGGCCTGGAGAATCGAGCGCCGAGTTTTTCCGAGCCCAACAGACACTTGTGCGGACTTGCGACTGCAAAACTCTCACGGCAGAACAGCATGCAGAACTCTTGGTACGAGACGTCTTTGTTACAGGAATCAGGTCAGTGTATGTGCACCAGCGGCTGCTGGAAAATGCTGATCTTACCTCACGCTCAGCGATCGAGACGGCCAACACGCTGGAGGCTACTCTGCACAATGTTGACGCTGTCCAGCCGCGCGATCCCCCACCGGTTCCGTGGACACCTCAGACCCCGCCGCCGCCGGTTCCCACAAGCGAATTCGCCAACGCCGCTGCCAGTCGTGATTCCACGAACTCCCCGAACCCGACCACAGCTGCGGCCAGTCGAAAGCCCGCGCTGTGTTACTTCTGCGGACTCGAAAAGCACCCCCGAAAACACTGCCCGGCCCGAGAAGCGACCTACTCCAGCTGCGGGAAGAAGGGCCATTTCGCCAAGGTCTGTAAGTCTAAACCACGAGCGGGGTCAGGCAGCGCTACGTGTGAGACATGGGGGCCGCCATCTTGCATGCCCGGATGTGGGCGGCCATCTTTGTTGGCGTCAACATGCCCCGCCCCCGACCCACCAGTGTTTACCAGGCACCAAGACGGCAGTTCAACTCTGGCCACCGTAACCCTCGACCAAAGCGCCCCACACCAGCTTGCAAGGTCAATGATGGACATCCTGGTGGAGGGGCACAGGACTAGCTGCCTGTTTGACACGGGCAGCACTGAGAGTTTTATTGACCCGGACACAGTGCAACGCTGTGGACTCATGACACAGCCGGTAAGTCAGAGGGTCACCTTGGCTTCTGGGTCACATTCCACAGACATCCGGGTGGGTTGTGTAGCGACATTGGTGGTGCAGGGCACAGAATATCGGAACTTTGTGCTACTGGTCATGCCTCAACTGTGCGCGCCTGTGCTATTGGGGCTGGACTTCCAGAGCCACCTCGAAAGTGTGACTATGGCATATGACGGGCCCCTCCCACCGCTCACTGTCAGGAATCCTCAGTTTTGTGGGACTTCGTCATATACCCCGCTACTGACCACACACACACAACACATCCCACCCAGCACCATATCAACAGCTGCGCTACTGACACCACTTGCAGCCTCTCCACCCTCAAGATCCCTCCCCCACCGCTGTTCGCCAACCTGACCCCCGACTGTAAACCTGTGGCAACTAAAAGCAGGAGGTACAGCATGGGGGACAGGGCCTTCATTCAGTCAGAGGTGCAGCGGCTGCTCGGGGAGGGGATTATTGAGCCAAGCACAAGCCCTTGGCGGTCCCAGGTGGTTGTTGTTCGGACTGGGCAGAAAAATAGGATGGTCGTGGACTGTAGTCAAACCATCAATAGGTTCACGCAGCTTGACGCGTACCCCCTACCCCGCATCGCGGATATGGTCAACCAGATAGCTCAGTACAAGGTGTACTCAACAATAGATCTGAAATCCGCTTATCACCAGCTCCCCATCCGCCCAGAGGACTGCCCCTACACCGCCTTCAAGGCGGGCGGCAGGCTCTATCACTTCCTGCGCATCCCATTTGGTGTCACAAATGGTGTCTCGGTCTTCCAGAGGGAAATGGACCGGATGGTGGACCAGTGCCAACTGAAGGCCACATTTCCCTATCTGGATAACATCACCATCTGTGGTCACAACTGGCCAGATCACAACGCCAACCTCCAACGATTTTTCCAAGTGGCCGAAGCCCTGAACCTTACTTATAATAGGGACAAGTGTGTGTTCGGAACCACCCGACTCGCTATCCTTGGGTATGTCGTGGAAAACGGGGTCATTGGCCCTGATCCCGACCGTATGCGCCCCCTGTTAGAACTCCCTCTTCCCACCACCCTCAAAGCCCTCAGACGGTGCCTGGGCTTCTTTTCCTATTACGCCCAATGGGTCCCCCATTACACAGACAAAGCCCGCCCCCTGGTCAAGTCTACCACTTTTCCCCTCTCTGCTGAGGCCTGCGCGGCCTTCAGCTGCATTAAAGGGGACATTGCCAAAGCAACGATGCATGCGGTGGACGAGACCATTCCCTTCCAAGTAGAGAGTGACGCCTCCGATTTCGTGCTTGCTGCTACCCTCAATCAGGCAGGAAGGCCAGTAGCATTCTTTTCTCGTACCCTTCAAGGCCCTGAAATTCGGCACTCCGCGGTGGAGAAAGAAGCCCAGGCCATAGTGGAAGCTATTAGGCACTGGAGGCACTATCTCGCCGGCAAAAGGTTCACCTTGCTGACCGACCAGCGCTCAGTTGCATTCGTGTTCAGCAACCAACAGCGGGGCAAAATCAAAAATGATAAAATTTTGCGGTGGAGAATAGAACTCTCCACCTACAACTATGACATCCTGTACCGGCCTGGAAGGCTCAATGAGCCCCCTGATGTCCTATCCCGGGGAACGTGTGCTAGCGCACAGCTCGACCAGTTATACGCCCTCCATGCACATCTTTGCCATCCAGGGATCACCCGATTTTACCATTTCGTGAAAGCCCGGAACCTGCCGTACTCCCTGGAGGACATCAGGATGATGACCAGGGACTGCCAAATCTGCGCTGAGTGCAAACTGCACTTCTACCGTCCTGAAACGGCGCAACTTGTCAAGGCCACCCGCCCTTTTGAGCGACTGAGTGTTGATTTTAAGGGCCCCCTTCCCTCCACCGACCGCAATGTCTATTTTCTCAATATTATCGATGAGTACTCGCGGTTCCCCTTTGCCATCCCCTGCCCCGACACCACTACCACGTCCGTCATAAAAGCCCTGCGCCAGCTCTTCACTCTGTTCGGATATCCCTGCTATATCCACAGTGATAGAGGGGTCTCCTTTATGAGTGACGAGCTGCGCCGGTACCTGCTAGCTAGGGGCATTGCTACTAGTCAGACCACGAGCTATAATCCCCGGGGAAATGGACAGGTGGAGAGGGAGAATGCCACAGTGTGGAAGGCCACACTTTTAGCCCTTAAGTCAAAAGGGTTGCCGGTCTCTCGATGGCAGGAGGTCCTCCCTGAGGCACTCCACTCTATCCGCTCCCTGTTATGTACGTCCACCAATGCCACCCCTGCGCCTATTCTCTTTTCCCAGGAAGTCTGCCACTGGGATGATTCTAGAGCTATTGAACATGTTGGCCAATGTAATCACTTTGATCTGGCCCATACAGCCCTCTATGACAACAAATTCCACAGGTTCTCCACCTCCTAGCTGAAGAAATTCCTCCTCAACTCAGTTTTCAAAAACCACAATGCCAGAGGCAAAGACCAAGAAAGTGTGGACGAGGGAGAAGGAGGAACACTTACATGATTGCTTTGAGTTAGTGCACGGGACAATGTTCAGGGATTCATCTCCGAACCGGAATGAATACGACTTCATCAAGACATGTGTGGATGAGTGAGTGCCTTGCGAACATATTGGACATTCCCAAAGCGGTGGATGAACCAGGAGATTCATAGTCCACTGAGGGATAGGCCTGTGGCATTGAAGATCGGTGATCCACAACCATACAAGAGGTCCAGGTACAACCTACAGAAAAGTATTTTAAGAGCGTAAAAACAACTCTGGTTGAAGTTAGAGATGGAATCAGATGCGTGCCAGCTCTGGCAGGGTTTGCAGACCATCACTTTCTACAAAGTGAAACCTACCATCATGAATGGCTGTGACGTTTCAGTTCCAGATGAGCTCGGTGCCTCGTATGCACGCTTTGAAATCACCTGTGCTAATTGCTGCAGCATCTGGCGACCCTGTGATCTCTGTCTCCAAGGCTGGCGTGAACCCTTGCAGGGCATCGGGCTCTGATGGTGGACCTGGTAGAGCTTTCAAAACCTGTGCCAACCTACTAGTGGGAGTGTTCAACGACATCTTCAATCTCTCACGGCTGCAGTTGGAGATTCCCAACTGCTTCAAAAGGACGGCAATCACACAGTGCCTAAGAAGAGCAGGGTGAGATGATTCAATGACTATCACTCATCTACTCATTCACATCTACTGTGATGAAGTGCTTCGAGAGGTTGGTTATGGCTAGAATCAACTCCTGTCTCAGCAAGGACCTGGGCACACTGCACTTTTCCCATTGCCACAAGAGGTCTACAGTGGATTCATTCTCACTGGCTCTCCACTTGGTCTTGGAGAACCTGGACAATAGCAGTAGCTGTGTCAGCGTGCTGTTTACTGACTACAGCTCAGCTTTCAGCACAATCATATCCTCAGTTCTAATCAATAAGTTCCAAAAGCTGGGCTTCTCTACCTCTCTGCAACTGGATCCTCGAGTTTCTCGTCGGGAGATCACAGTCTGTGCAAATCAGAAATAACATCTCCTCCTCACTGACAATAAACACTGGTGCCCCTCAACGGCGTGCGCTTAGCCCACTGCTCTACTCTCTGACTGTGTGGCTAGGCACAGCTCAACCACCATCTATAAATTAGCGGTGATGCGACTGTAGTTAGCAGAATTTCAGATGGTGACGAGGAGGTCTACAAGACTGAGGTAGATCAGCTGGTTGAGTGGCTCTGCAACAGGAACATTGCACTGAATGTCAATAAGATCAGGGAACTGTGGACTTCAAGAAGTGAAAGGAACACACACAAGTCCTCATCAGCAGTGGATAGGGTGAGCAGTTTCAAGTTCTTGGATGCCAACATTTCTAAAGATCTATCCTGTTCCCAACATTTTGATGCAATTACAAGGAAGGTATGACAGCAGCTATATTTTATCAGGAGTTTGAGGAGTCTCTTGGTATGCCACCCCTACAGATGTACTATCGAGAGCATTCTAACTGCTTGCACCACTGTCTGGTATGGAGACAGCACTGCAGAAAGTTGTAAACCCAGCCAGCTCCATCATGGGCACTGGCCTCCTCAGCACCGAGGAAACCTTCAAAAGGCCATGTCTCAGAAAGGTGGCATCCACCATTAAGGACCCCCCCCCCCCCCCACCCAGGACATGCCCTCTTCTCATTATTACCATCAAGAAGGAAGTACAGGAGTCTGAAGGCACACACTCAACATTTCAGGAACAGCTACACATATATATATATATATATATATATATATATATGTATATAAAAGGCTGTCTATATAATGTAATTTATATTTTTTATTATTATGTATTGCAATATACTGCAGCAGCAAAACAATACATTTCACAACATGTATCAGTAATATTAAGTCTAATTCTGATTCTGACTTTAAAAGTATACCTCTTTATCTGAGGCCATGCCCTCTGGTCCTAGAATCCCCTAATGGAAATATCCTCTCTGCATCCACTCTATCCAGGCCTTTCATTCCTTACTGTTTCTTTTTAAAAAGCTGAGTGAAATGGAGCAAAGCTTCACCAAAGACTCCAGCAAATTTCTACAGATGTTTCATGGAGTGTATTATGACTGGCATCACTGCCTCATATGGAGGCGACAATGTGCAAGTTTGAAAGAGGCTGTAGACTCAACCAGCTCCATCATGAGCACAACACTCCCCGACATCCGACATCAAGGACATCTTCAAAAGGCATCCACAAGTATCCATCATGAAGGAGCCTAAGCGTCTTGGGCGTGCTCCTCTTCTCACTACGGGCGTGCCCCTCTTCTCACTACGGGCGTGCTCCTCTTCTCACTACGGGCATGCTCCTCTTCTCACTACGGGCATGCTCCTCTTCTCACTACGGGCGTGTCCCTCGTCTCACTACGGGCGTGCTCCTCTTCTCACTACGGGCATGCCCCTCTTCTCACTACGGGCATGCCCCTCTTCTCACTACGGGCATGTCCCTCTTCTCACTACGGGCGTGCCCCTCTTCTCACTACGGGCGTGCCGCTCTTCTCACTACGGGCATGCCCCTCTTCTCACTACGGGCATGTCCCTCTTCTCACTACGGGCGTGCCCCTCTTCTCACTACGGGCGTGCCCCTCTTCTCACTACGGGCGTGCCGCTCTTCTCACTACGGGCATGCCCCTCTTCTCACTACGGGCATGTCCCTCTTCTCACTACGGGCGTGCCCCTCTTCTCACTACGGGCGTGCCGCTCTTCTCACTACGGGCATGCCCCTCTTCTCACTACGGGCATGCCCCTCTTCTCACTACAGGCATGTCCCTCTTCTCACTACGGACATGCCCCTCTTCTCACTACGGGCATGCCCCTCTTCTCACTACGGGCGTGCTCCTCTTCTCACTACGGGCGTACCCCTCTTCTCACTACGGGCGTGCTCCTCTTCTCACTACGGGCGTGCTCCTCTTCTCACTACGGGCATGCTCCTCTTCTCACTACGGGCATGCCCCTCTTCTCACTACGGGCATGTCCCTCTTCTCACTACGGGCATGCTCCTCTTCTCACTACGGGCATGTCCCTCTTCTCACTACGGGCATGTCCCTCTTCTCACTACGGGCATGCTCCTCTTCTCACTACGGGCATGCCCTTCTTCTCACTACGGGCGTGCCCCTCTTCTCACTACGGGCCTGCTCCTCTTCTCACTACGGGCGTGCTCCTCTTCTCACTACGGGCGTGCTCCTCTTCTCACTACGGGCATGCCCCTCTTCTCACTACAGGCGTGCTCCTCTTCGCACTACGGGCGTGCTCCTCTTCTCACTACGGGCATGCTCCTCTTCTCACTACGGGCATGTCCCTCTTCTCACTACGGGCGTGCTCCTCTTCTCACTACGGGCGTGCTCCTCTTCTCACTACGGGCATGTCCCTCTTCTCACTACGGGCGTGCTCCTCTTCTCACTACGGGCATGCCCCACTTCTCACTACGGGCATGCCTCTCTTCTCACTACGGGCGTGCTCCTCTTCTCACTACGGGCATGTCCCTCTTCTCACTACGGGCGTGCTCCTCTTCTCACTACGGGCATGTCCCTCTTCTCACTACGGGCATGCCGCTCTTCTCACTACGGGCATGCCCCTCTTCTCACTACGGGCATGTCCCTCTTCTCACTACGGGCGTGCTCCTCTTCTCACTACGGGCATGCCCCACTTCTCACTACGGGCATGCCCCTCTTCTCACTACGGGCGTGCTCCTCTTCTCACTACGGGCATGTCCCTCTTCTCACTACGGGCGTGCTCCTCTTCTCACTACGGGCATGCCCCACTTCTCACTACGGGCATGCCTCTCTTCTCACTACGGGCATGTCCCTCTTCTCACTACGGGCGTGCTCCTCTTCTCACTACGGGCATGCCCCTCTTCTCACTACGGGCATGTCCCTCTTCTCACTACGGGCATGTCCCTCTTCTCACTACGGGCGTGCTCCTCTTCTCACTACGGGCATGCCCCTCTTCTCACTACGGGCCTGCTCCTCTTCTCACTACGGGCATGCCCCACTTCTCACTACGGGCATGCCTCTCTTCTCACTACGGGCATGTCCCTCTTCTCACTACGGGCGTGCTCCTCTTCTCACTACGGGCATGCCCCTCTTCTCACTACAGGCATGCCCCTCTTCTCACTACGGGCATGTCCCTCTTCTCACTACGGGCATGCTCCTCTTCTCACTACGGGCATGTCCCTCTTCTCACTACAGGCATGCCCCTCTTCTCACTACGGGCGTGCTCCTCTTCTCACTACGGGCATGCCCCACTTCTCACTACGGGCATGCCTCTCTTCTCACTACGGGCATGTCCCTCTTCTCACTACGGGCATGTCCCTCTTCTCACTACGGGCGTGCTCCTCTTCTCACTACGGGCATGCCCCACTTCTCACTACGGGCATGCCCCTCTTCTCACTACGGGCGTGCTCCTCTTCTCACTACGGGCATGTCCCTCTTCTCACTACGGGCGTGCTCCTCTTCTCACTACGGGCATGCCCCACTTCTCACTACGGGCATGCCTCTCTTCTCACTACGGGCATGTCCCTCTTCTCACTACGGGCGTGCTCCTCTTCTCACTACGGGCATGCCCCTCTTCTCACTACGGGCATGTCCCTCTTCTCACTACGGGCATGTCCCTCTTCTCACTACGGGCGTGCTCCTCTTCTCACTACGGGCATGCCCCTCTTCTCACTACGGGCCTGCTCCTCTTCTCACTACGGGCATGCCCCACTTCTCACTACGGGCATGCCTCTCTTCTCACTACGGGCATGTCCCTCTTCTCACTACGGGCGTGCTCCTCTTCTCACTACGGGCATGCCCCTCTTCTCACTACAGGCATGCCCCTCTTCTCACTACGGGCATGTCCCTCTTCTCACTACGGGCATGCTCCTCTTCTCACTACGGGCATGTCCCTCTTCTCACTACAGGCATGCCCCTCTTCTCACTACGGGCATGTCCCTCTTCTCACTACGGGCATGCCCCTCTTCTCACTACAGGCATGCCCCTCTTCTCACTACGGGCATGTCCCTCTTCTCACTACGGGCATGCTCCTCTTCTCACTACGGGCATGTCCCTCTTCTCACTACAGGCATGCTCCTCTTCTCACTACGGGCATGTCCCTCTTCTCACTACGGGCGTGCCCCTCTTCTCACTACAGGCATGCCCCTCTTCTCACTACGGGCATGTCCCTCTTCTCACTACGGGCATGCTCCTCTTCTCACTACGGGCATGTCCCTCTTCTCACTACGGGCATGCTCCTCTTCTCACTACGGGCGTGCTCCTCTTCTCACTACGGGCGTGCCCCTCTTCTCACTACAGGCGTGCTCCTCTTCTCACTACGGGCGTGCTCCTCTTCTGACTACGGGCATGCTCCTCTTCTGACTACGGGCGTGCTCCTCTTCTGACTACGGGCGTGCCCCTCTTCTCACTACGGGCATGCTCCTCTTCTCACTACGGGCGTGCCCCTCTTCTCACTACGGGCGTGCTCCTCTTCTCACTACGGGCGTGCCCCTCTTCTCACTACGGGCGTGCTCATCGTCTCACTACGGGCGTGCTCCTCTTCTCACTATGGGTGTGCTCCTCTTCTCACTACGGGCATGTCCCTCTTCTCACTACGGGCGTGCTCCTCTTCTCACTACGGGCATGCCCCTCTTCTCACTACGGGCGTGCCCCTCTTCTCACTACGGGCATGCTCCTCTTCTCACTACGGGCGTGCTCCTCTTCTCACTACAGGCATGCCCCTCTTCTCACTACGGGCGTGCTCCTCTTCTCACTACGGGCATGCCCCTCTTCTCACTACAGGCGTGCTCCTCTTCGCACTACGGGCGTGCTCCTCTTCTCACTACGGGCATGTCCCTCTTCTCACTACGGGCGTGCTCCTCTTCTCACTACGGGCATGCCCCACTTCTCACTACGGGCATGCCTCTCTTCTCACTACGGGCATGTCCCTCTTCTCACTACGGGCGTGCTCCTCTTCTCACTACGGGCATGCCCCTCTTCTCACTACGGGCATGTCCCTCTTCTCACTACGGGAGTGCTCCTCTTCTCACTACGGGCGTGCTCCTCTTCTCACTACAGGCGTGCTCCTCTTCTCACTACGGGCGTGCTCCTCTTCTGACTACGGGCATGCTCCTCTTCTGACTACGGGCGTGCTCCTCTTCTGACTACGGGCGTGCCCCTCTTCTCACTACGGGCATGCTCCTCTTCTCACTACGGGCGTGCCCCTCTTCTCACTACGGGCGTGCTCCTCTTCTCACTACGGGCGTGCCCCTCTTCTCACTACGGGCATGCTCCTCTTCTCACTACAGGCGTGCTCCTCTTCTCACTACGGGCGTGCTCCTCTTCTGACTACGGGCATGCTCCTCTTCTCACTACGGGCATGCCCCACTTCTCACTACGGGCATGCCTCTCTTCTCACTACGGGCATGTCCCTCTTCTCACTACGGGCGTGCTCCTCTTCTCACTACGGGCATGCCCCTCTTCTCACTACGGGCATGTCCCTCTTCTCACTACGGGCATGCTCCTCTTCTCACTACGGGCATGTCCCTCTTCTCACTACGGGCATGCTCCTCTTCTCACTACGGGAGTGCTCCTCTTCTCACTACGGGCGTGCTCCTCTTCTCACTACGGGTGTGCCCCTCTTCTCACTACGGGCGTGCTCCTCTTCTCACTACGGGCATGCCCCTCTTCTCACTACGGGCGTGCTCCTCTTCTCACTACGGGCGTGCCCCTCTTCTCACTACGGGCGTGCTCCTCTTCTCACTACGGGCGTGCCCCTCTTCTCACTACGGGAGTGCTCCTCTTCTCACTACGGGCGTGCTCCTCTTCTCACTACGGGCGTGCCCCTCTTCTCACTACGGGCGTGCCCCTCTTCTCACTACGGGCGTGCTCCTCTTCTCACTACGGGCGTGCCCCTCTTCTCACTACGGGAGTGCTCCTCTTCTCACTACGGGCGTGCTCCTCTTCTCACTACAGGCGTGCTCCTCTTCTCACTACGGGCGTGCTCCTCTTCTGACTACGGGCATGCTCCTCTTCTGACTACGGGCGTGCTCCTCTTCTGACTACGGGCGTGCCCCTCTTCTGACTACGGGCATGCTCCTCTTCTCACTACGGGCGTGCCCCTCTTCTCACTACGGGCGTGCTCCTCTTCTCACTACGGGCGTGCCCCTCTTCTCACTACGGGCGTGCTCCTCGTCTCACTACGGGCATGCTCCTCTTCGCACTACGGGCGTGCTCCTCTTCTCACTACGGGCATGTCCCTCTTCTCACTACGGGCATGCTCCTCTTCTCACTACGGGCATGCTCCTCTTCTCACTACGGGCATGTCCCTCTTCTCACTACGGGAGTGCTCCTCTTCTCACTACGGGCGTGCTCCTCTTCTCACTACAGGCGTGCTCCTCTTCTCACTACGGGCGTGCTCCTCTTCTGACTACGGGCATGCTCCTCTTCTGACTACGGGCGTGCTCCTCTTCTGACTACGGGCGTGCCCCTCTTCTCACTACGGGCATGCTCCTCTTCTCACTACGGGCATGCCCCTCTTCTCACTACGGGCGTGCTCCTCTTCTCACTACGGGCATGCCCCACTTCTCACTACGGGCATGCCTCTCTTCTCACTACGGGCATGTCCCTCTTCTCACTACGGGCGTGCTCCTCTTCTCACTACGGGCATGCCCCTCTTCTCACTACGGGCATGTCCCTCTTCTCACTACGGGCATGCTCCTCTTCTCACTACGGGCATGTCCCTCTTCTCACTACGGGCATGCTCCTCTTCTCACTACGGGAGTGCTCCTCTTCTCACTACGGGCGTGCTCCTCTTCTCACTACGGGTGTGCCCCTCTTCTCACTACGGGCGTGCTCCTCTTCTCACTACGGGCGTGCCCCTCTTCTCACTACGGGCGTGCTCCTCTTCTCACTACGGGCGTGCCCCTCTTCTCACTACGGGCGTGCTCCTCTTCTCACTATGGGCGTGCCCCTCTTCTCACTACGGGAGTGCTCCTCTTCTCACTACGGGCGTGCTCCTCTTCTCACTACGGGCGTGCCCCTCTTCTCACTACGGGCATGCCCCTCTTCTCACTACGGGCGTGCTCCTCTTCTCACTACGGGCGTGCCCCTCTTCTCACTACGGGAGTGCTCCTCTTCTCACTACGGGCGTGCTCCTCTTCTCACTACGGGCGTGCTCCTCTTCTCACTACAGGCGTGCTCCTCTTCTCACTACGGGCGTGCTCCTCTTCTGACTACGGGCATGCTCCTCTTCTGACTACGGGCGTGCTCCTCTTCTGACTACGGGCGTGCCCCTCTTCTGACTACGGGCATGCTCCTCTTCTCACTACGGGCGTGCCCCTCTTCTCACTACGGGCGTGCTCCTCTTCTCACTACGGGCGTGCCCCTCTTCTCACTACGGGCGTGCTCCTCGTCTCACTACGGGCATGCTCCTCTTCGCACTACGGGCGTGCTCCTCTTCTCACTACGGGCATGCTCCTCTTCTCACTACGGGCATGTCCCTCTTCTCACTACGGGCGTGCTCCTCTTCTCACTACGGGCATGCCCCACTTCTCACTACGGGCATGCCTCTCTTCTCACTACAGGCATGTCCCTCTTCTCACTACGGGCGTGCTCCTCTTCTCACTACGGGCATGCCCCTCTTCTCACTACGGGCATGTCCCTCTTCTCACTACGGGCATGCTCCTCTTCTCACTACGGGCATGTCCCTCTTCTCACTACGGGAGTGCTCCTCTTCTCACTACGGGCGTGCTCCTCTTCTCACTACAGGCGTGCTCCTCTTCTCACTACGGGCGTGCTCCTCTTCTGACTACGGGCGTGCCCCTCTTCTCACTACGGGCATGCTCCTCTTCTCACTACGGGCGTGCCCCTCTTCTCACTACGGGCGTGCCCCTCTTCTCACTACGGGCATGCCCCTCTTCTCACTACGGGATGAGGTACAGGAGCCTGAAGACACTTACCCAGCATTTAGAAACAGCTTCTTCCCCTCCACCATCAGATTTCTGAACGGTCCGTGAACTCATGAACCCTACCTCACAATTCCACTTCTATATTATTTATTTATTTGAATTTCTTTCACTTATAGTTTTTTTATGTCTTGCGCTGCACTGCTGCCACAAAACAGCAAATTATATGACACGTGTCAGTGATAATGAACCTGATTATTCCCTGAATCTCTGCAATGCACTGGCCTCACCACGGACATTATTTGCAAAGAGATTACAAGAGGCCAAACTAATGAGTGAGAATTTTGTGCCCGTTACTGTCTGAATTCATGGTTTGCAGCTGACATCCATACATTTCTTGGTACTGTGAGGTCAGCATAGAGCCACGGAAATGATAGTCTGGTAATAATTATAAAGTTACTCACCAAAGAGTCCTGGGATTTCCGTAAGTCTACCAGTGATTGTTATCATTATTTCATAAGTAGTCTGGCAGTGTGACCTCGGAAAAACAGAACACAAGTCTGGAAGACTGCTGACATTGCATGGGATGATAAACTGACTAATCAGTTTATATTAAGATTGCAAGGATGTTGCCAGAACTTGAGAACTTGAGTCCCAGGGAAAGGTGGAATAAGTTGGGACATTATTTCCTGGAACGCAGAAGAATGAGGGGAGATCTTACAGAGATAACCAAAATTACGTGGGGCATAGAGAGCATGAGAGCATGCAAGCTCTTTCTCCTCGGGTTTGCTGAGACTAGAACAAGAAGTCATAGGTTTAGGGTGAAAGGTGAAATGCTTCGGTGGAATCTCAGGGGAAATTTCTTCACTCAAGAGTGTGGAATGAGCAGCCATCAGGTGTGGTGAATGTAACGTTTGAGGTAAGTTTGGATAGGTGCATGAATGAGTGAGGTTTGGAGGGATATATTCTGGGACCAGGTACATGAGACTAGGTAGAAGGTGGGTCAACATTAACTGGAAAGGCCACATGGTCCTTTTCTGCGCTGCAGTACTCCATTGATACTGCGGTGTTGGGCAAATTATTGGAATCAAGTTGAGGTGGGCAACATCAACCTTCATTTGAAAAACCACAATCTTAACAAAAGCATTTCCCAAGAATTTGTTCATGAATATTGTATCCAACTAATCCAGTTTAATTCCTTGAGATGACAAAAAGGTTTGATGAGACCGTTCAGTTTGACGCAGTCTCGGTGGCTTTTAACAGGATCCTACGCAGGAGGCTTGTTGGTGAAGTGGAAGTCTGAGGGTAGATATTTACTGTAAGCCACTTGGATCAGATGGACTATACTCAGGGTTTTGAAAGAAGTGGAGGCAGTAGTAGTGATCTTTCAAGAATCACTATATTCTGGAATGGATCCGGAGGACTGGAAAATTGCAAATGTCATTCCACTCTTTAAGAAGAGATGGTGGCAAAAGACAGAATGTTATAGGCCACTTAGTCTGACCAGTGGTTGGAAAAATGTTAGAGTCCATTATTAAGGATGAGATTTCGAGGTACTTGGAGATATGTGTTAAAATAGGCCAAAGTCAGTATGATTTCCCTAAGGGGAAATTTTGCCTGACAGATCTGTTGGAATTCTTTGAGGAAGTAACAGGCAGGATAGACAAAGGAGAGTCAGTGGATGTTGTTTACCTGGATTTTCTGAAGGCCTAGCATGAATAGAAGATTCATTGACTGGCAGGAGGCAAAGACTGGGAATAAAGATGGCCTTCTCTGGTTGGCTACTGGTTATTAATGTTATACTGCAGAGGTCAGTGTTGGGACCGCTTCTTTTAACTTTATATGTCAATGAATTGGATGACAGAATTGATGACTTTATGGCCAGGTTTGTGGACAGTACAATGATAGGTGGAGGGGCAGGTAGTGTTGAGGAAGCAGGAAATCTGAAGAAGGACTTAGACAGATTAGGAGAATGGGCAAAGAAGTGGAAGATGGAATACAGTGTAGAGAAGAGCATGGTAGAAAGGAAAAGGGAGAAGACTATTTTCTAAACCGAGAGAAAATTCAGATATCATAGGTACAAAGGGACTTGGGAGTCCTCGTGTAGGATTCCCTAAAGGCTATCTTGCAGGCTGAGTGGGAGGTAAGGAATACAAATACAGTGTTAGCATTCACTTAGAGAAGACTGGAATATAAAAGTAAGGATGTCATGCTGAGGATTTATAAGGCATCGGTCAAACCACACTGGAGTATTGTGAGCAGTTATTAGCCCCTTTTCTAAGAAAATACGTACTGGCATTGGAGAGGGTCTAGAGGAGATCCACAAGAATAATCCCAGGAATGAAAAGCTAACATGTCAGGAGTGTTTGATAGCTCTATATTCACTGCAGTTTAGAAGAATGGGAAGGGGGGGGGGGGGGGGGGTTGGAGATCTCATTGAAGCCTATTGAATATTGAAAGACCTAGATAGAGTGAATGTAGGGAGGATGTTTCTGCGGTGCATGAGTCTAGGACCAGAGGGCACAGTCTCAAAATAGAAGGACGTCCCTTTAGAACAGAGATGAGGAGACATTTCTTCAGACAGAGGATGGAGAATCTGTGGAATTAATTGCAGACCGCTGTGGAGGCCAAGCACTGGGTATATTTAAAGGAGTGGTTGATAGGTTCTGACTTAGTCAGGGCATCAGAAGTTAGGGGAGAAGGTAGGAGAATGGTGTTGAGCGGCGTAATAAATCAGCCATGATGGAATGGCGGAGTGAACCCGATGGCCAAATGGCCTAATTCTGCTCCTTTTTCTTATGGCCTTACGGTCACAAAAGTTCATGGGATCTGAGTAAGAGTGGCGATTGGCTCCAAAACTCAATCAGAGACAGAAAAACAGAGAAAGAGAGTGCGGAACGAGCTGCCAGTGGAGCTGGTGGGTGGAGGTTTGACTTGTATATTTAGAAGATACTGAGATAGGGAGAAGGTTGGGAGGGGATCAGAGGGCTGCAGTCCAGGTGCAGGTCAATGGTACTCTGCAAATTAATAATTCAGCATGAACTAGATGGGCCAAAGGGCCTGTTTACGTGCTGTAGTGTCTTTGACTCTATAATGAAGATATGAAAGTGCCAAGAAAGTTTAACACTGGGCTGCACATCTCCCAGTATCTGGTCCTTCAATGTTATGTGCATGTTAATAAAATGGTATTAACTTGGGTTGTGTGGTTGATAGTGAAGAGGAGAACTTATGAATGGTCTGGTCCATTGGGTAGAAACATATCAAGTGGCATTTATTTCTGAGAAAGGATAGGTAAAGAACTGGGGGAGGTGGGAAGAAGAAAGGGAAGGTGAAGAGGGAAGGTACAGAAGGAATAGAGGGATATTGAACCACACTCAATAAACTCTTGCATATCAGGCCAGGTCAATGACGTGGTTAAAAAGGCATGGCACACGGGTGCAAAGAAGAAAGGAGTTGAAGCAATGGCAGAACTGTGCTGGAATTGCACGCCACACTGGCAGGAGCACCTGGTGAATGCTGAGCAGTGATCAGGACCCCACATTACAGGAATGAACTGACGGTAGAGGAAAGCACGCTCGTGATTTTGGGCTGGAAATGCCGGATAGGTCGGCATTGCTTTCTGTGGGACGGTGAAGGCTGAGAGGAGACTTCATTGAGGCGTGCGAGGAGACCAGAGAGAGTAAATAGGAGAAACTAATTTCCATTAAGTGGGGTCCGAAACCAGTCGTGATAGATTCAGTCGGTTAGTAGAAGGGTCAGAGGGGAGATGAGGACTCTGTAGTGGAGGTCTGAAAGGTTGGTAACGGCAGAACTCCATACCATAATCAAAAATGACTGCTTACGGCTGTTGGGCTGCAGAATGGGTCCTGGGATGGGGTGGGGGGTGGGCTGGTATTTTTCTTCTGACTGGCATAAATAAAATGGGCCGAACGGCCTGTTGTGTTATAAACTTTCTATGATTTTCTAAGCTTCTATGCAAAGGATTGTACAAGCCGCCTCCCGTTACATGTCTGCACTCACATAATGGTCGCTTGCACTGTCCGTTGTGTACCAAGGTACGAAGGCTAGCTCGTCATCCAATGGTTTGACTCACTGGGATAAGGGTGGTCAGAGGGAAGAGGTCTGTGGGAAAGAGGGAGAAGGGGAAACTGGAATGGGCATATTGAAAAAAAGCTCCCTTTCAAATTTAAGGTTATCAACCTCAAACATTAAACCTGTTTCTCTCTCCACAGATGCTCCCAGGCCTGCTGCACTTCCTGTGTTTTTTTTTAATTTTCTTTCCAATATCGTCATCCTTTCTTCAAAGCCAACTACAGATGGGTGAGTTGCTCACTGAGTGAGGTCTTCAAGAGCCCTCGAAATTGACTGACTAGCTTCACAAGCCTTCAGCACAGCATGAACGTACAGTGACAGAGAGACACAATATGGAAACAGTCCCTTCAGCCCATTGAGTCCAACCACCATCAACTGCCCATTGACATGAATCCCATAGTAATCCTATGCCTTAATCATTAAACCCCACCCCCAGCCCAATGTTCAACCCACTCAGCTACACACTGGGAACAATTTTCAGCCATCAGTTAACATACACGCTTCTTTGGGCTGCGAGAGGACACCAGGGGAAACAACGCAGTCTCTGGGAGGAATAAATAAATCCTGCGCAGGCAGCACCCAAGGCCAGACTTGAACCTGGGACGCGGAGGCAGCCCATCTGCTCCCTATTTTCCTTCTGGACTCAGTGCCACCGGGTTGTTCTGGAGGCCCCAGGATTCCTGGATTCCTGGTGATAAGTAGAGTTCTCTGTGGCGGTGGGTAAAACTTAACATCTGTTTTAAGAAAAAACCCTTGGCTGGAATGCCCAGGTAGGTGGGCTCTGGGTTGGAAGTACTTTCGAATTTCATGAGCCCACCACCATCGGTTTGAAGGTACAGAAGGAAATAACATCTTGGACTCAATGTTTTGAGTCCTATCCAGACAGTCCCGCAGCAAGGTTAATTTGATATAGTCAGTAACAATGTCGAATGTGAAGCACAGATAGAAAAACAAGCTTACCTTTCTCTCTGTCAGAGCACAAAACTGCCGAATTGCTTTCACGGTACGGTCGGGTTTGTTCTGCAGAGAAGGAGGACAAATGATCCCTCCACCAATTCAGAACTTCTGCCATTCAGCTGGGATTTCTTGTGGTTGAAGTTGACCCCAAGAATGCAAACAATATTGAGGGCTTTGACCTGACCTCCTCTTCTGGAATCTCACTTCAGGGCTGCAGTGGAGCTGACTTACGGAAACAAGCGCGCAAAGTGTGGTCACTGCCAGGTCACACATTTAGCAGTGACAAATGAAGGATGAGTTTCTAGCTCAAACTAAGCACCACTGTTTGATGCTCGTATTTATATCTTCGCAAATCGTTCCTGGTGCTTAATCACAGATTATTTCTGCAGAGGAGTTCCTTATTTCAAGCTTGCTCTGCCAAAATATCCTAGTACGATCAATGCACTGTTACTTAATAAAATTATCATTAAGATTGTTGCACGCCCTGTAGAAGTAAAGTATTGATCAATGAAACAAAGAAAATGGAAGTATTTCAGCCCACAGAAAATCGATACAGATCAAAAGAGAGCTAATGCCTCATTTATATTGAAATAGAAACAGAGATGGTCAAACAGCACCTGTAGACAAAAGAGTCTGCACCACAAAGGGAGGATCTCCCAGTGGCTACCCATTTCAATTCAACCTCCAAACCCCATTCTGGCATGTCTCGTCCATTGCCTCCTCTGCTGCCATAAGGCCAAACTCATCTCTGAGGAACAACTCCTCATATTCCGTATGGGTAGCCTCCCGCCTGATGGCATGATCATCCCAGTCATTTATCCCCATTCCTCCTTTTCTCTTTTTCCTCTCCCCAGTCGGGTTATCCTCTCCCCATCTCTATTCTCCTCACCTGCCCATCACCTCACTCCTTTCCCACTTTCTCCCATGGTCCACCCTCCTCTCCAATCAGATTCCCTCTTCTTCAGTCCTACATTTCTTTTACTATCTTTGCATTCTTTTTTTACTACCTCCTCCCAGCTTCTCACTTCACCCCTCTCCCTCACCCATCCACCTTCCCCCTCACCTAGTCTCACCTAAACTTGTCAGATTGTACTCCTACTTTTGCCCCACTTTATTCTGGAATCTGCCCCCTTCCTTTCCAGTCCTGATGAAGGGCCTTGGTCTGATATTTTGATTGCTCATTCCCCTCCATAGATGCTGCCTGACTTGCTGAGTTCCTCTAACTTTGTGTGTGTTGCTCTAGCCAATTTCAGTAGTCTAGGGTCAGTGGCCTATCATCATTATTTTCTGTTTCTGACAACTTAATCCTTGCTAATCAGTGCACATTCAGTCACAAACAAGGGAAAATCTGCAGATGCTGGAAATCCAAACAACACACACAAAATGCTGGAGGAACTCAGCAATCCGAAAAGCATCTCTGGAAAAAAGTACAGGCGACATTCATCAAGGATCGGAAGAATTAGAAATCTTGTGGATAGAGTTAAGAAACTGCAAGGGCAAAAAGACCCTGATAGACTGAACAGTAGCCAGGATGTGCGCTACAAACTGCAACGGGAGATAGAAAAGGCATGTAATAAGGGCAAGGTTATTACATGCCCTTATGTAAAGGCACGTCGTGGGGGTTTTAAATTGCAGGTAGACTGGGAAAATCAGGTTGTGCTGGATCCCAAGAGAGGGAATTTGTAGAATGCCTGTGAGATGGCTTTTTAGAGCAGTTCGTGATTGAGCCCAGCAGGGGAAAGGCAATCCTGGATTGGGTGTTTTATTAGGAACCAACATCGTATTGATTAGGTACCTTAAGATAAAGGAACCCTTAGGAGACAGTGATGATAATACGATAAAATTCACCCTGCAGTTTGAGAAGGAAAAGAAAGCCAGATGGATTACAGTGGAGTAAAGGGAGTTGCAGAGGAGCTGGCCGAAGTTAATTGGAAGGGAACACTAGCAGGGACGAGAGCAGAACAGCGATGACTGGAGCTTCTGAGGAAAATTCCGGAGGTACAGGTTAACACATCCCAAAGATGAAGAAGTATTCTAAAGGGAGGATGAGACAGCTGTGGCTGACAAGGGAAGTCAAAGACAGCATAAAAGCAAAAGGGAGGGTGTAGAGTGTAGAAAAATTAGTGAGAAATGAGAGGACTGGGATGCTTTTAAAAACCAAAAGAAGGCGACAGAACAGAAACTATAAAAGTTGAAATCTGCAGGTAAGCTAGCCAATAAGAGAGGACACCAAAAGTTCTTTTCCAGATATATAAAGATTTTAATAAAGATCTCTCTTTTGAGAGAGGTGAGAGTGGATATTGGACTGCTGAAAATGATGCTAGAGAGGTAGAAATGGGTGCAAAGAAATGGCAGACAAATTACTAAGTATTTGGTGTCAGACTTTACTGTGGAAGACACCAACAGCATGCCAGAAATTTGAGAGTGTCGGGGGAAGAAGTGAGTTAGTTGCTAAGGAGAAGGTCCTCGGGAAGCTGAAGGGTCTGAGGTAAATACATCAGATGGAGTACACCCCAGAGTTATGAAAGAGGCAGCTAAAGAGATAGTGAAGGCATCAGTAATGATCTTTCAGGAATCACTAGGTTCTAGAGGACTAGAAAATTGCAAATATCACTCCACTCTCCAGGAAGGAAGGGAGGAGGAAGAAAGGAAATTATAGGCCAGTTAGCCTGATTTCAATGGTTGGGAAGATGTTGGAGGACTTGAAGGCACGGTAAAATAAGCTGAAGTCAGCCATGATGCAATGGTGGAGCAGACTTGATGGGTTGAGTGGCCTAATTCTGCTTCTGGGTCTTATGGAGCCGCAGTTTCCTCCTAAGTACCAAAGACACGGGGGTGAGTGAGTGGCGAATAATCTGGTGGTGTGTTTCCTAAAGAGGAAACCTTGGCTGACAAATCTGTTGGAATTTTTCGAGGGAGAAACAGGCAGGGTAGACATAGGAGAGTCAGTGGATGCTGTTTACTTAGATTTTCAAAAGGCCCTTGCCGCATATGAAGCTGCTTAACAAGATAAGAGCCGAAGGTATTATGGGAAAGGTACTAACACAGATGGAAGATTGGTGACAGGGGGCCTATTCTGGTTGGTTGCCAGTGACTAGTGGTGTTCCGCAGGGGTTGGTATTGGGGTCACATAGCCTGGAGTGGCTGGTCACTCTGGAGGCAATTCAAACCTACTAAGCAATCAAACCTACTAAACTGTTTTGATTAATTCAGTTTCTGGGTAAAGTCAGCCTTTCAGGATGAATCTTGTAGGGTTAACGGTAGGCTCATTAACAGAATGGAGGAGTGTAGGGTTGTTGAGGCCCATATTTATAGATCCCACAATGCTGCTGTGCAAGCTGCTTAAGGCATATGGCTGGTTGGCCGCCATTAGTCGGCAGATCGATTTCGAGAGCTGAGGGGTAACGTTGCAGCTCTATAAAACCTGGTCAGACCACACTTGGAATATTGTGCTCAGTGCTGGTCACCTCGTTATGGGAAGAATGCAGAAGCTTTAGAGAGAATGTCGGGGAGGTTTACCAGGATGCTGCATGGATCCTTACGAGGATAGGTTGAACGAGCTAAGGCTTTTCCCACTGCAGTGAAGGAGGATGAGAGGAGACAAAGTGATAGAGGCGCACAAGGTGATAAGAGGCATAGATCAAGTGGGCATCTGGAGATTTTTTTCCCAGGGCAGAATTTTAAGGTGATCAGAGGAAAGTATAGAGGGATGTCAGAGATACATTTTTTACACAGAGACTAGCGGGTGCGTGGAACTCCCTGCCAGAGTTGGTGGTAGACATAGATATATTCGGAGCATTTAAGAAACTCTGAGATAGGCACACAGATAATAGAAAAGTGGAGGGCTATGTAGGAGGGAAGGATTAGATTGATCATTGATCATAGATTGAACGTATTGTGTTAAAACGTCAACAGCCCATAGGCCATGTATTGTACTGTTCTGTTATATATTATAATGAAATCCAGCACACCCTCAGAGAGAGAGAGTCTGTTTCCAGGCAGTAGCAGATTTCCAGTGAGGACAGCAGGGGCAAACATTCTGAATTATACTTCAGAAACTCTCCAGTATCAAGCAGCATTAGAATATTTGTCCAGATTAAAGTGAAAAGGAAATTAAATGAAAATAAATAATTCCAAATGACCTGTCATTTGGAGATCACCACATGAAATGTAATGCAGTACAGTTCCTGTAAAGCTGCAGCAATTAATCATCTGGTTCTGGTTTCTAAATACATCATGATTAAAAATGACCAGATGTGCAATTTACCCTTTTAAAAAAAAACAACAGCTTTATAAGTCTGCCATCTTGTGGAGATTCCTTGTATGGCAGCTACATAAGGACATTCAACTTCTCAGCCATACAGCCTGTGCCTACCACATTGCCATTGTCTGCCATTGCGTATACTCATTCCTGATCATTAGCTCTTTGTGAACTACTGGAGGTGGGAGTGTCACGGGGGCTTATCATGGTATCACTACCTGATCGTTGAGGGAGCAACTTCAAGTTGCTGGGTGTCAAGATCTCTGAGGATCCAACCTGATCCCAACATATTGACGCAGCTATGAAGAAGGCAAGACAGCGACTGTATTTCATTAGGAGTCTGAAGAGATTTGGCTTCTCAATAAAAGACTCGAAAACTTCTGTAGATGTACCATGGAGAGCATTCTGACAAGGCTGCATCACTGTCTGGATTTGGGGGGGGGGGGGTGTGGGGGGCTTCTGCACAGGACTGAAAGAAGCTACAGAAAGTTGTAAAATTAGTCAGCTCCCTCCTGGGTGCTTGTCTCCATAGTATCCAAGACATCTTCAAGCAGCGGTGCCTCAGAAAGGCAGCGTCCATTATTAAGGACCCCACCACCCAGGACATTCACTCTTCTCACTGTTACCATCAGGAAGGAGGTACAGAAGCCTGAAGGCACACACTCAGTGATTCAGGAACAGCTTCTTCCCCTCTGCCATCCAATTCCTAAATGGACATTGAACCGATGAACACCACCTCATTTATTTCATATATATTATTGTGGTGAACTAGATATACCTGTCTGGACACGCCCCCCCTGCTGACTGCTCCTGTGGCTCCTCCCACAGACCCCTGCTGACTGCTCCTGTGGCTCCTCCCACAGACCCTGCTGACTGCTCCTGTGGCTCCTCCCACAGACCCCCCGCTGACTGCTCCTGTGGCTCCTCCCACAGACCCCCTGCTGACTGCTCCTGTGGCTCCTCCCACTGACCCCCGCTGACTGCTCCTGTGGCTCCTCCCACTGACCGTGGCTCCTCCCACAGACCCCGGTATAAAGGCGATTGAGGCCTGAGCCCGGCCCTCAGTCTCCAGGATGTAGCATGGTGGTCAACTACTGCTTGTTCTTTCTTCCAGTTACAATAAAAGCCGATATCCCACCTCCCGTCTCAGAGAGTTATTGATGGTGCATCAATTATTTCTGTTTTTGCACTGTTTTAAAACTATTTAATATACATATGTACACCTACAGTAATTGATTTGCTTATTTACTTTTTTTTATATGATCACAAATTGCATTGAACTGCTGCTGCTAAGTTAACAAATTTCACGACACATGCCGGTGATAATGAACCTGATTCTCCTTGTTGAGAATTTCTCTGATCGGTTGGTCGTGAGCAGGATTGCACGGAATAGTTGAAGCTCAGCCTCTCACTTCATCTTCAAGACAAATCATTCTGACAGAGACTGTAAGTTAGCTTGAACTGAACACTGTGAGGCAAAAGCCAAAACCCTTCGATGCCTTGGTTATTAGTAGAATGGAACACAAGGGTGTTTCCAAGGCTGCAGGAGAACCCACAGAATTGTACCTCCATCAGCATCTTCAGGAGAAGGGAAGAGAAAGTTAGCAAGAATGATCCACGAGGACATTTCTGGTGGACCTTTGATTCTAGGGTCGGACGACTGAGCCGTCCAGGAACACACCTTGGAGAGACCTTTTGCAAGCAAAAGCACTGATTTAGTCACATAAATAATACTTTACCTTATAAAGGCTTTGGCACAACGATGTTGCAAGTTATAAGGTGTTGGACGAGAAAATCATCAAACGCAAAACGCCTAATTTCATTTTCTTTGCAAAAGCCCACATTGGTGACCCCGATGCTCTGGGAGGATTCCAGAGTTATTGAACATGTCAGCCAACCCAGTGGCTTTGAAAGTGCTGGAGTTTTGGGAGAAAAACGTCGTCGCTTGGTTTGTACAAGCTGAGGCCCACTTCGCTCTAAGAGAAATCACCGCCGATGATACCAAATTCTACGAGGCGGTCGCGTCGCTCAGCAGTTCCACAGCTGCGAGAGGGGTGAGTCTGCTGGAACGCCCGCCTGAACACGATGAATACCGATCACTGAAAGCTCACCTTTTACAGACCTTTGAACTGAGTCTGTGCGCCAAACAGTTGTTTACCTCTCCTGGTCTCTTCAGAACTAATGGACCACACGCTGTGTCTTCTGGGAAATCACCACCCTTTTTTATTTTTAAAGAACTCGTCATGCAGAAAATGCTTGATCAAGTTCGCATAGACCTAGCTAACGCACTACAGGGAGCTTCTAAAATAGCTGATAGTCCACACTTCGCCAAGTGTTGTTCCTTCTTGACTCCCTGCCTCAATCAGCTCAGTCAGCAAGGCCCCCAGTGTAAGGATGCTAGCATCTGCGAAACGCGTGGCACCAGGTCTGTGCTTTTACCACTTGCTCGCTTTGGTACGAGCGCTAGGAAGAGCTGACCGCCTCGCTGCTTAGACAGTGCCAGTGCATCGGGACATCAGAGGTCTGTGAACAACATGGGTTCCAGCAGCCTGAGTTGTCAACTGTTCACTACAGACACTTTTTCAGGGTGATGCTTCCCATGTAACACGGGTGCTCAAGTGAGTTTCCTACCAGCATCACCTGGTGGGACAAAAGCTCTCCAGAGATCAGCCATGGCAGCAGGATCCAGACCTACGGGACACGAGGGGTGACGCTGTGCATCAGTGGGCGACGTTACATATGGTAAACGTGGCTAGACTTCTGCTCAGTACAGATTTCCTGTGTGTCCAAGGACTGTTAGTCGACCTTAAGAGCTGCCAGATTGTGGATGTCAAGAACGTTGGGCCGTTACCCTGCTTCCTCAGTAAGTTCCCCACAACATGCACCACCACATGTGTGCTTACTCGACTGCTGGGCGAATTCCCAGACCTCGCCAAGCCCGCATTCTTCACTACAGTCGCAAAACATGAGGTGGAGCACCATATTCTCACAACTGGCCCGCCAGTCTATGCCCGCGCACGTTGACTGGACCCAGGAAAGCCGGCAAACGTGAAGGCTGAGTCTGCCAACATGAAAAGACTCGGCATTGTACGCCGGTCGAAAGCCCCTGGGCTTCACCCCTCCACGTGGTCGCTAAGTCCGATAGTAGGTGCTGCCCATGTGGTGATTTCTGACGCCTTAAAGAGGCCACTACCCCCTATTCCGGCACATCCAGGACTTCTTGGCATGCTCAGCCAGAAAACTAATTTCCAAAGTCAGTCTAGTTAGGGGCTACCATCATGTGCCTGTATGTTTGGAGGACATGCCCAAAATGGCTGTGACAACTCCATTTGGTCTTTTTGAGTCTCTGCACGAGCCATTTGGACTGAAAAATGCAGCACAGACTTCCCAACAGCAGATGGGCTCTGTATTAAAAGACTTAGCTTTTCTTTTTGTTCGCCTGGATGACATACTTGTCACCAGCGTGTCCAAATCCGAACACGTATCTCACCTCCTCACACTTTCGAGCACTTAAACCAACGGAGGTTGATTAATAACCCCGCTAAATGCCAGTTTGGATTGTCAACCGTTGACTTCCTCGGCTGTTGCATCTCCACAGAAGGTACGCAACCCCTCCCAGCAAAAGTAGGCAATGTTATGTATTTCCCACTGCCCTGCATTACGAAAAGGAATTACAGGAGATTTTAGATATGTATTTCTATCATTATTTTGTTCCGTAAGTGCTGAAATTCTGCTCCCCTGTATAGTGCTCTCAAAGGCAGTATCCCTAATCACGTGCTTGACTGGCCAGGGCAGTTGAAGATACCAAACCGGCTCTTCCTAATGTGACCCTACTGGCGCTTCCACTCCCAATGCACCTACAGCCATTACTGCTGACACCTCAGACTCCACTGTGGGCGCTGTGCACGAGCAGCTGGTCGGAGGCACGTGGCAGCTGCCCGCCTTCTTCAGCCGGCAGCTCCCTGAAAGAAGGCACAGTAGGTTTGACAGTGAGCGTCTCTATCTGGCTGTCCACCATCTTCCTTTCCTTCCAGAGGGTCACGATTTCACAGCGTTCATCGACCACAAACCCCTCGTGCACGCGAAGGCCAAAATATCAGACCTTTGGGTCTGCACAGCAGCAACGCCACCTGGCCTATGTATCAGAGAACACAACAGGTATACAACATATCAAGGGGAAAATTAATGCCATGGCTGATTGCCTGTCACGGACAGCCGTTGAGGTCCATACACATTAGGGTTCACTATGCCGGCATGGCAACCAACCAAGCTACTAACTCAGAGATCCAGGTTTACTGAACAGCTGTCACGAGCCTGTGGTTGGCTGACATTAAGTTCGTGGAAGCTGGGGCTTCTCTCCTGTGCGATGTCTCAACCAGCTGCTCTCACCCCATCGTTCCCACAAACTGGAGACGGACTGTTTTTGCCTCTATACATGCCCTCTGGCATCCCGGCCAGAAAACCTCACAGAAACCGGTTGTAATAAAGGTTGCCTGGCACGGCCTCTGAAAGGACGTGTGTGATTGGACTGCAGCTCGTGTGGACTGCCAACGGCCAAAAATTAACCATCATGTTCAGGCTCCATTGTCACCTCTTGAGGTCCTGAGTGACAATTTGGCCAAGTCAATGTGGACTTTGCTGGTCCTCTTCCCCCGTCACACAGCTTCTTTCCATGGTGACTGCACCACCAGGCGGCCAGTGATCTCCCCCCCCCCCCCCCACATCAACAATGGCTGCAAATGTGACTCGGGCATCCATCAACACCTGGATTGATCAGTTTGTCACCCCTCTGATACTTCCTCTGACTGCTGTCCCCATTCATTTCAGGCTGCGACGGCCCAGAACCTTGGCATTAAGTTACATCACACCACGGCGTATCACCCGCAGTCCAATGGCCTACGTGAACCTTTCCTTAGAGGCTGCTCTGAGGGCTTCCCCGATGGATGAGTGTTGGCACGATTATCTTCAATGCGCTGGGGCTCCCAACTGCTCCAAGAGGGGGCCTGCAGTCGTCCATTTTTCACTATAATGTATTGCAAAGTACTGCTGCTGCATAACAACAAATTTTGTGACATGTGCTGGTGATATTAAACCTGATTCTGATTAACACTACAATGAATGGAATACAAACAAAATATGCCAGAATCTGGAACAACACACAAACTGCTGGCAGAATTCCATGTATCCACGGAGGGAAATGTCAATATTTTGGGTTGAGACTTTTCAGCTGATCCATTAAGTTTCTCCAAGGGCTCAGTGTGTTGCTTGGAATATATATTGCATCAATTCATTATGGAATATCCTGAAGCATTTTGTTATTCTTATTATCATCTTGAAAAATGCTTTTTAAAGTATATGGAAATTTAAATGCAGTTCGATTGCCATAAGTCAGGTCATCCGTAACCTGGGAGATCCTTTATTTTATAACAACTTTCCCTCTTGTTGGTGTTTTATTGATTTACAACACTGAATCACAGGGGATTTAATTTGGCTTTTTTGACACTGATCAATAGAAAAGATTCTTTCCTGTCATAGTGAAAATAAATTTCTACAAAGTAGTCGAAATTTATTACAGTTATTAAACACAAAATAGTTGATTGTATGATTACTCACCCTCTTCAAGTCAGTATTTAGTAGATGCACCTTTGGCAGCAATTACAGCCTTGAGTCAATGTGATACATCTCTATCAGCTTTGCACATCTGGACACTGCAATTTCCCCCCATTCTTCTTTACAAAACTGCTCAAGTGCTGTCAGATTGCATGGGGATCATGAGTGAACAGCCCTTTTCAATTCCAACCACAAATTCTCAATTAGATTGAAGTCTTGACTCCGACTTGGCCACTCCAGGATATTAACTTTGCTGCTTTTAAGCCATTCCTGTGTAACTTTGGCTTGGTTGGGGTCATTGTCTGGCTGGAAAATAAATCTTCTCCAAAGTCACAGTTCTCTTGTAGACTGCATCAGGTTTTCCTCCAAGATTTTCCTGTATTTTGACTGATTCACAAACCTCCCAAGTCCTACTGGAGTGAAATATCCCCACAGCCCAATGCAGCCATCACCGTGCTTCACGGTAGGGGTGGTGTGTTTTTGATCACATGCGGTGTTTGGTTTGCACCAAATATAATGTTTAGACTGCTGGCCAAAAAGCTTTGTTTTGGTTTCATCAGACCATAGGACCTTCTCCCAGCTGACTCCAGAGTCTCCCACATGCCTTCTGGCAAACTCTAGCTAAGATCTCATGTGAGCTTCTAATCAACAGTGGCTTTCTCTTTGCCACTCTCCCATAAAGCTGTGACTGGTGAAGCACCCGGGCAACAGTTGTTATATGCACAGTCTCTCCCACTGAAGCCTGTAACTCTTCCAGAGTTGTCATAGGTGGCCTCCCTCACTAGTCCCCTTCTTGCATGGTCACTCAGTTTTTGAGGATGCCCTGATCTAGGCAGATTTACATCTGTGCCATATCCTTTCAATTTCTTGATGATTGACCTAACAGTACTCCAAGAGATATTCAGAGACTTGGAAATTTTCTTGTATCCATCTCCTGACTTGAGCTTTTCAATAACCTTTTCTCAGAGTTGCTTGGAGTGTTCTTTTGTCTTCATGATGTAGTTTTTGTCAGGATACTGACTCACCAGCAAATGGACCTTCCAGATACAGGTGTATTTTTACTACAATCCATTGAAACACCTTGACTGCAACAGATCTCCATTTAACTAATTATGTGACTTCTGATACCAATTGGCTGCACCAGTGATGATTTGGTCATATTTAAGGGGATGCATACTTACACAGTTAATCATTTTGTGTTTTATGTTCACTATTAAATAAGATCACTTTATAGAGACCTGGTTTCACTTTGACACTAATGAGCCTTTACCTGTTGATCAGAGTCAAAAAGCCAAATTGAATCCACTGTGATTCAATGTTGTAAAGGAATAAAACATGAAAACTTCCCGGGGGGGGGGGGGGAGGTTTGAATAATTTTGATAGGCACTGTACATCAGGACCTGAAGTGAGGATTGAACCGAGCCCCAAGCAGATGCATCGTTTCAAT
Organism: Hemitrygon akajei; assembly: GCF_048418815.1. Classification (NCBI taxonomy): domain Eukaryota; kingdom Metazoa; phylum Chordata; class Chondrichthyes; order Myliobatiformes; family Dasyatidae; genus Hemitrygon; species Hemitrygon akajei. The sequence continues at coordinate 139,184,093 of NC_133130.1, forward strand.
GTCCAGAGAGGACATGTACCAGCTAATGAGTGTTGGGACTGGAATACCAAGAGTGTTATAATGAATCAGTAGCCTGCAGGAGAATGTGAAGTGGCTTACCAGTGTAACACTTATATTCACAATAAATTCCAAAACATTTCTAAGAAATAACATAGCTAGAATTGAAGATGATATAGGCCAATTTGTGGACGATTTGATAGGAATTCCAAGAATCACAGACAAAATGCTGGAGGAACTCAGCAGGTCAGGCAGCATCAATGGAGGGGAATAAATAGTCAACATTTTGAACCGAGACCCTTCACCAGGACTCATCTCGACCCGAAACATCAGCTATTCATTTCCCTCCACTGGTGCTGCCTGACCGGCTGAGTTCCTCCAGCGTTTTGTGGGCACAATCTCTAGTGTCTCCGCAAACCTCATCAGTGGGGTTCAGCTAGACCATACTCAGCAATGGTCCTTCTCCCATCCTCACTGCTGGGACTTGCAGCTGCCCCATATTAACCTTCCGTAAATTCTTATTGATCGGAAAGCTATTGAACCGGGGCAGTGAGACCCCGGGTAGTGCTAGGAACTCACAGCACTATGTCAGAACTAGCCCTCCCCACAAATGGGAAAACTCATGGCAGTTGGCAGAATCTCAGCTTTGCCTTCTATCAAAACTATTAGGCTTTTGGGATGTTTCTTCACTTATGTTACAGTCAGGATCACCCTGAAACTATTAAAAGTTCAGTTTCACTTCAAATAAAAACAATGGAAACATTTTCAGTCAAAGTAAATTTATTGTCAAAGTACAACTGTCACATTCACTACACTGAGATTCATGTTCTTGCAAATATTTACAGGAAAGTAAAGAAATACTATAGAATTGATGAAAAACTATACATAAATAAAGTCTGCCAAACAACCAATGTGCACAAGAAGACAAACTGTGCAAATAAACAATAAATAATACTGTGAACGTGAGCTGTACAGTTCTTGAAAGTGAGTCTGTAGTTGCGGAATCACTTCAGAGTTGTGGTCAGTGAAGTTATCCACACCAGAAGTTAAAAGCAAAATATCAGACACATAATTAGAAAAATTCATCTTCTCTTGTTGCAGTTCTCTTCGTCCAAGTCATGTACTCCTCATAGACTGGTAGGATCCTGCCCTAGGTTTCCCAGCCACAGTTTATGTGCATAGAATACCCACCGGAATTCCAATAACCCTGTATTCTGATGCCAGACTCCATGCAAGTGAAGGCAGATTCAGAACACACTGAAGGCACAAATGAGTGAGGTTTACGTGGGTAAGTGCCGGCCAGAGAGCTGTCAGCCCCAACACCTTAAGCAAGTCTGTGATGATGAACGTGGGGATAAAGGTTTAACTTGGGGACAGGTTAGTTTTTTGAGGCTTCAGTGAGCGTCGGATGTTGTGACTGGCAGGCTCAGAATGGAAGAGTTAATGTGAGCCGAGTGGTATCCCTCTTTGAGGGACAGAAAGCAGTACAGATATTAAAGTTGAAGCAAAGAAGTTCCGTGCCCTCATTAGGATTCTACGAGCATGCTGGGGCCCTCAGACAGTGAAAGTGCAAAACAAATCCCATTTGTTCCCCTTTAGACCAGAAATAGTCACCACATCCTTTGGCTCATTGTAGGACCGTGTGTGTGTTTTTTAAGAGCTTGTACTTTCTTTCTGATCACTTTTCCAATGTTAAACCCTGATCTGCGTTTAAGCTGGTTGGGGGTCTCAGCGTTTCATTGAAAAGCTTGGCTGACCATCTTTTTGCCCTGTCCTACGTCCTCCGGAGTTAAGAAGACAATGAAAGGTTGGCATTCTCAGTAATTTAAGAACAAGTTTATCTGTAAAAATGGGTGCCCCTCTTGCTCTCCTCTGGTTACAGACTCAAGCCTGACATCATCTTGTTCTGGCAGTAAATGCAGCCAAACTGGCCAAGAGCCCTGGTACAATATGTACAATACAATCATTCTGAATCAGTTTAGGATCAGGCTGAAGGCAGAGGGCTGAAACGTTCAACCAATGTGCATAGTCGGAGTTTACCGTGATTTTAAAACTCCTTAAGGAAACTCAAACCTCAATCATTTCCATGCAGAAGGAATTATCAGAATCTCTGCCCTTTGATAACTACACAGCCCCATTGTATTTCTAACACATCCAAAACTTAAGTAGGATGATAGCATTATCTTGTATCACTTGATTTTCAATATATTAATTTTGTTTTATTGCAGCTGCAGAATTCCTCCCCTGGTGATGAAATTTCAGAAGCACATCATCTCTCCGTCTTGATTTCAATAATTAAATAGCTAAGTCAAACAGTTCCAAAATATCCCAAGGCACTGTGTTGGTGATGACTGAGCCAATAAACTAATCCACCATTGTAAATCTGGAAGGATAACAGCATAGCAGCTGAAGTGCTTTCTACCTGGCTCTATATTATCTTGCAAACGAATGCTCAATTGACTTGGGAGGTCCAGGCCAATCCACAGGCAAGCACCAGAGGATGGCCCCATGGAGAGTGCCAAATCCATTTTGCTTCAAAGCAGTTTCTACTTAAGTGCAAAGTCTGTAGGCACTGAAACAATCTGATGAGTGTATCAGTCCTTCCGCTGAAAATCATGGATTCCTTGATCTTCAGTTTCATTTCTCCGAGTGGCGGCTGAGGTCGGTGCGTTCACTCACTTGTAGGAGAATGAGTGTTTCAAAAAGCTGTCAGCTATAAAAAAAATACTGGCAGCATTGGAGAGGAAGTATTTGGTAAAACCCCATAAAAATAATTATGATGACTGTTTTTACAGTATAAAAGAGTGGCAGCTGTTCCTAGGAAAATTGTTCTTGCTTATTTCTCCACAACATGAGCAGGAAGCATTCCAAGAACAGAGTTCCATGGGGCTCGTGAACTGTTGCAACAGAAGGTATTTTCTCAGAGGGAACAAATATCTGTAACGTGATTATTGTGCTGTCCAAGAGCACTGAAATCTGGTGTAAAAGTGGAGCAAAGCTCTCCCGAGTACGTTCGGGCGAATGGTCCAAAGTTTCAGCATTTTTATTGAATCGAGTCATAGAGTACTACAACACTGAAACAGGCCATTCAGCCCTTCTAGTCTGTGCCAACCTGGTCTTCTGCCTAATCCTATCTACCTGTACCTGGACCATAGCCCTGCATACCTCTCTCATCCATGTGCCTATCCAAACCTCTCTTAAACCTTACGACTGCATCTGCAACAACATCTGTTGTCAGCTCTTTCCACAGTCGCCCCACCTTCTGAGTGTTCTCTGGTTCATCTTAAATATTTCACCTTTCACCCTGAGTCTATGACCTCTAGTTCTAGTCTCAACCAACATGAGGGGGAAAAGCCTGCGTGAATTCATCCTATCTATACCCCTTATAATTCTATATACCTCATTCTCCTGTGCTCCAGGGAATAAAGGCCTAAACTATTCAACCTTCCACCATAGCTCAGCCCCCTCAAGTCTCACAACATCCTGTTACTGAAGTGTTTATTTGAACTCTCAGCATGATTTAGAAAGGTGATGAGCAACGTGATGGCCAAATGTGCTCAGGGGTCTGTTATCTGAGATGGCAAAGGGAAGGGCAGGACTGGAAGCTCAATATTCCAAGATATAGATGCTACAGGTGTGACAGAGGTAGAGGTAAGTGAGGAGAGGGTGTAGACTTGGTGATAAGGGGGCATGTAACAGCAGTATTTGGGGGATTGTCCAGAGAGGCCATACACTATAGGTAGACTTCAGAAACAAGAAGAAGAAAGTCACTCCAGTAGCTCTAGTGGGCTGTATTATAGACCACCCACCCCTCATAGTCAGCAGGAACTTGAGGAGCAGGCGTCAGAATAATACAGTGGGAGATTTAATTTCCCCAGTGTTGACTGGTCCTCTCAGAGGGCTGGTTCCCCTCCCAAGTAGCAAGTCATCGGTATTCCATGCCACCAGGAGGAATGAGAGCCAGTGATCCCCCTCCCCACCCACCAGGCACACCAGTTGTCATGAGTAGAGTTTGAAGCCTAGCATTTTTGGGGTCCTCATTCATCAGAGACCCTTCTTCAATCCTGACATTGGCTTCTGCCTGTGTGAACTTGGCTCATTCTCTCCGTAACCATGTGGGTTTCCACCGGTTGCTTTGCTTTCCTCCCAGATCCCAAAGGTAGTTGGAATGGCCACTCGAATTGCCATTAGTGTGTAAAAGTGATTGGTAGAACCTGGAGGTGTTCTATGAGGGGAGAATGAAACGGGACTGGTGTCAGTGGAAACTTGATGGTTGGCATGGCCACACTGGATCGAAGAACCTGTTTCCTCACAATGCCTTTGCGATTAAACCAGAACGTTGGTCTCTGCTTCAATCTCGACATCCTAGCAACTTAGAAATTGGTACAAAATGGATGAGCAAATCTGTTGGAATAATACAGTTAGGACCACAAAACTAACAATGGAAATTCAAATGTGAAATTGACTCAAGGTTTTGACATAAATGTGTAGAGAACAGAAAACCAGTTCTGAGCCTAATCACTAGACAATTTACAATGACCAATTAACCTATCAACTAGTATGTCTTTGGACTGTGGGAGGAAACTGGAGTACCTGGAGGAAACCCATACATTTACAAGAAGAACGTACAAACTCCTTACAGGCAGCAACGGGAATTGAACCTGGGTCGCCTGTACCGTAAAGTGCTGTGCTAACCACTACACTATCGTGTGCCCTGTGCTACCATTACTACGCTAATCTGTAGATCTTATTTCAAGAGATCTGCATATAAACGTGAAACACCCTGGTTTCCTCAGCTGTGCAAGTCTAGGGAAGACAATCTCTGGCCCCACCAAACTTGTGAGATTGAGGTGCTCTCCCACCCCAAACCCCCGGTTTGTGTGGATGCCGTGTCATGTGATATCCCGTTACAAATTAACACCACGAAATAACAGGCAGTACACTGCATACGATTAAAGGAATTATATTTATGAATCTTAACTTAAGGGTTTGTAAAGAATAACAAAAAGAAAAAGGCCCATTCTAATTAAACAGTCACAAGTTGGAGCTCAACTTGAACTTCTCCGTCACTCGCACACTGAGCCCTTGGACATCACGAAAGCACGTCGCTCACAGTCCGTCTCAAACGGATCTCCCGCAAAATCGTATGGTACGACCGGTTCTCCCCAGCGTCTTCTCTCTTCATCTCCTCTCGAACAAAAGCTCCAAGCCCAACCTTAGTGCCCCTCACCAGAGAAGCCTCCCCTTAATCCGGCCATCTAATTGGATGGCAGACATTTCTCCCCTCTCTCTTGTCTTCAACAGTAACCCAAACAAGCTGCAGCTCGCACAGTACAACACAAAATAAAATACATACAGCATGACAGCAAAAATATGAACCAGGGCATTACACTCTCCCCCAATCAAAATAGCCATGTCCTCGTGACTTTGTATAATTTGTCATCCCGTCATTAATAACACCATTCTCAAAGGAATTTCGTGATGTTAGAACCTCCAGTCCATTTGTAAGTGGTAATGACATATCTCACTAGGGGGTTAATCACAACCCCTTTGTTCCCTCGGTGCTACATAGGCCAGCCTATCTGGGGTCTCCTGATTCTTTGAGACCTCCGCATCCCATCATCTATGTCTTCAGTTTCAGACATTCCTTAGGATACCTCTGGTCTACATGGTGAGGCCTTCCCCGGTCTATTACTCGTGTCTTCCGGCAACACGGGTCCCTCTGCCACTTGGCTGAGCTCAGTTTCAGTCCCAGTTACTTTACAGCCCAGCCCCCCCTTCGGAGTCCAGCTGCAAACCTGCCTGTCCACAGATATTCCCCCCAATTTCACCTGCCTCGGTGTGAGAAGTGTTGGGAATCTCTTCCTCAATTAGTGGGGAATTAGCAAAAGGCAGCATATACCACACCCACTTTTTCTTCGTCCTCCGAATCCGTATCCCATTCGGGGCGGGGGCCAGTCTAATCTTGCCTGCTGATCCTTCAGTCTCTCCACATCGCCGCAGAGTCCTCTTACTAGGCGTAAGGTCCAAGTCAGGCTCAGGGTCAACCCGCACCCCTTGTCCCAGAGGTAGAAGGTGGAGAATCTTGACAGGCCCATTCCCATCCTTTGGTTTCACCTGGAAATCTGGTACGTTTGGCATCTGACTCTCCACTACATAGGGAGCAGCCGCCCAGCAGTCAGCCAATTATGCTTCCCAGGTAGCCCCAAATTCCTTATGAGGACTGGCATGAATGGGGGGAACCTAACTTTTTGATCATACCTCCTCTTATTTCCTTGATCCTGCTTGGCAGCCGCAACTCCAGCTAATTCATAAGTCTTCTTCAGCTCACTTCTCATATCAGACACATACTTCAGATAAGTCTTCTCCTTATCAGCCCCACTCACGGGGATCTGTTAATACCCATTCCTCAAGTCCAGCACACTGAACCACGTCACACCTTTCAGCAGGCCAGCGCGTCCCTGATCGTATACTGGTTGCATCCCCATTCAGAGTCCCATTGTCCACACACGTCCGTACCTTCCTGGCCACTACTACTGGAGACGTGTAAGGGCGTCTGGACTCAGTGATGATCCCAGCTTCCTTCAAATTCTGAAGATGCTGCCAAACGTTCTCTGCCTCTGCAGGTGCCAGCCATCGCAACCTTTCTCTGAACGGGGTGCCCTCTGTCACCCAGATGGTGTGGCGAGTGCTCTTGGAACAAACCACATCAAACTCATCAGTTAAAAAGACATCTTCCAGCTTCAACATTTTCTCTGTCAGCCTCTTCTTCCAACCTCCAGGTACCGTGGAGTCCCCAAAGCTGAATGACTCGGCAGTCAACTTCCCTCTTTTCAGGGAGAGTTTGTCACCAGCTCGTCTCACAGGGACAGTAGATATTACTGTCACCAGGAAGAGGTGCACCATTGGCATCCCCCCCCCCCCCCCCAAGGGTGACCTTCCGCTCCAAAGTGTTCCTGACACCCACTGTCATCCTGTTCACCTGTACAACCAAGGGTTTTTGAAGTTCAAGCCTCACCATTATCCCAGCAGGTAAGCCTGACTCCTCTTCATGGTTTTCCAGAGCATTCAGCAAGGGGGCCTCGGCCTCTGGCATTCCGGCAAATTTGGGGTTTCCCATCACTCTCGCTACTCCCCCAGGCTGCAACATGACTGATTTGGACTGGGTGAGTCACACAGTCCCTCGTTTATCCTCATCATCCAGACCAGTGCGGCCACACACTCCCTCAAACGCAGCTCGGAACACGGGGTGAAAGGACAATGTTTTCAGAACGCTCTGTCCACCTCTCCTTGCTGGCTCCCACTAGCCTCCTCGCAATAGGAGTATTCGTCCTCCTCGACCGGGTCTGGACAAACCAGCACTAACGTTTCAAGGACCTCAGTTACTCCTACATCCGCCTCCGAAAACTCCAGCTACAATGACAAGTAACCATCGTGCAGAAAGTCGTCCATACTAAGACCCCAGATCTCTAGCGCACTGAGTGGCGTCAATGGTAAATACGTCAAATACCAGTTGTAAAATGAACGATACAGCAGAGTAACCTGATAGCCGGTGTCAAGTATGGCTCTAGCATAAGTACCCTCAATCCATAGTGATACACTGGAGCTTGACCCCACTAAGCCTTCAGAAATAAGGTTTTTTGCTTTAGGGTGTTTCTGGATATATTGCTGGGAACGTGTTGCCCCCGAGATGCCAGGCCGTTCCCTCACCACCCGCTTAGGTACCCGTCGTTCACACTCCTGCCTGAAATATTCCTCTTCACCACAGCTATGACAGACAATACCGGCCGCTCCCTTTCTCGCGGGACCCCTGCCACTAGCAGCCCTCTGTGTAGTCCATCCCTTTAGGGGGTCATATGGGGGGGGGGGTGCACACCCACTGATAACCACCAAGACATCTCAGCCCTAAACCCTGCCACAAGCTCCTTCACCGCTCCCCGGGGTGGGTTATTAGTGGTCACCTCAGCCAAGGGGACCACTACCGAGGACTGTACCCTGCGGACAGATGCCTCCTGCGCCTCCATCGCATTCTCCTCCTCCCTTACTTCTCTGATCAACTCGACAAACGAGGGAGGGGTGCGCCTTACAAGACATTCGGAGACCCCCAAGTGATCAGGTCTGGCGAATGGACACCCTTTGCCACTTGATCCATTCTTAATTGATATACCTCAGCCATTTGAATGGCCCCTCTACGCTTCAAGCAATTTAGCTGCCTCTCTAGCCAAAAACTGTAGGCAGAAAGCTTCTCCCCTTCTCCTGAAACCCCTTCATAAGCTCCAAAGGGCTTCCAGTCACGCCAAACACCTTTTCTAGCGCTTGCATGTAGGCACAGAGGGAGAAAGGGCTTCTGTATCTTTACGGGTCTCACTATGTCAACAGCCGGCCCCTTCAAACTTTCAACCAATCTCTGTCTTTTTTCATCATTAGAGCACTACCCCTCATCCAGCAACAGAGAGGTCTGCTCTGCCCAAGTCTCATACTCCTCTTCCCCTTTAGAGGTGGGCTTCGTTCCTGAGAACAGGCTGAGCCTACGATAGCTGGGACTTTGAACCTGGGTAGTTTGCCCAGTTTATTCGCCAGGGAGGTAAGGGCCGATACCAACTCAGAACGCTCAGCCCTCGCTGGAGGACCTTCTACATCAGACCACTCCTTCCCCTTGCTCCGCAGAAACGAGAGCAACTTGTCTTTAAAGTCTCCGCCCCCAGCTACTGGAAACTCGGCTTCCGATTTGGCAGTCTTGCCTTCACTCCCCTCCTCCCGTAAAGTATGGACAACCCACGGCCCCACCCTCTCCCGGGTCCCCAGTAGTACCAGACAATTCCACTGCCGTTAAGTCAGCGCTAGTCTGAACTAGAGCCAAGTCTTTGCCCGCTATTTTATCAAAACTCGGCTCCACCCCTGCAGCATCCACAACCACGTATCATAATCACTTTACAATAGACAGTAGGTGCAGGGGTAGGCCATTCGGCCCTTCTAGCCAGCACCGCCATTCACTGTGATCATGGCTGATCATATACAATCAGTACCCCGTTCCTGCCCTCTCCCCATATCCCTTGACCCCGCTATCTATAAGAGCTCTATCTAACTCTCTCTTGAATGCATCCAGACACTTGGCCTCCACTGCCTTCTGGGGCAGAGCATTCCACATATCCACCACACTCTGGGTGAAAAAGTTTTTCCGCATCTCTGTTCTAAATGGCCTACCCCTTATTCTTAAACTGTGGCCTCTAGTTCTGGACTCACCCATCAGCGGGAACATGCTTCCTGCCTCCAGTGTGTCCAATCCCTTAATAATCTTATATGTTTCAATCAGATCTCCTCTCATCCTTCTAAATTCCAGTGTATACAAGCCCAGTCGCTCCAATCTTTCAACATATGACAGTCCCGCCATTCTGGGAATTACCAAACAATAGTTTAACACAAAACCCACTGTCTCAATGCTCAGGGCAATCACACAGCATCCAACGAAATTGATCCCGGACGAGCCCCCACAATGAATCACCCTGGTTTCCTCAGCTGCGTAAGTCTAGGAAAGGTAATCTCCAGCCCTGCCTAGCTTGTGAGATTAAGGCACGAGCCCTCCCCACCAATCCCCTGTTTGTGTGGATGCTGTGTAATTCGCTATCCTGTTACAAACTAATGCCACGAAATAACAGACAGTGCACTGCATACAATTAAAGGAATTATATTTATGAATCTTAACTGAAGGGTTAGTAATGAATAACAAAAAGGGGCCATTCTAATAAGTAATTAAATGTGCACAAGTTGGAGCTCATCTTGAACTTCTCTGTCACTCTCACACTTGGTCACTGTGAAAGCACACACCACTTACTGAACGTCACTCGCAATCCATCTCGAACAAACAGGTCGCTCACCGGATCGTATGCTATGACCAGTTCTCCCCAGTGTCTTCTCTCTTCATCTCCCTCTGAACAAAAGCTCCAAGCCCAACCTTAGTGTCCGTCACCAGAGAGACCTCCTCTTAATCTGACCACCCCAGTTGGAATGCACACATTTCTCTCCTCTCTCTTGTCTTCAACAGTAACCCAAACAAGTTGAAAACAAGCAGCTTGTACAGAACAGCACAAAATGAAATACATACAGCATAATATTAAAAAAAATATGAACCGGGGCATTACAAACGTTAATGTAGATGTCTTACAATAAAAATATCTAGATGTATGCATAATACAATTAAAAATGTATCAACTTGGAAATGTTTCTCCCATTGTAAGGATTAACTCTGTTTCATTAATATTTATTTCACTGACTTCCATGACATGGAATTTACTGCAGCAAAGCAAGAAATTTCACAATATGTAACTGAGACCAATTCTGAGTCTATATTCGCCAAAGGAGTCTAACCTTGTGTGCAGCACCATCTACTGGGGGTATTTGCAATATCAGCTGAATGCATTTGTTCTGTGTAAAGTGAGAAAGCTGTTTTTAAGTGGAGGAGTAATAAAGCATTAGAAAATGTTTCTCAGTATATGAACTAACTCTGTTCGGCTAATAGCCATTCTGGTGTAAATTAGTCTATACTGTCCAAATGCACTTAACAAGGCTTATTCACATTGAATTTGAAATTTTCCTCAGCTAAATCTATTTGTTATACAACAGACAGTAAACTTCTCAACCACACATAAAATGTAATTTTAGAGTATTTTGAAATGTTTAGATCATTATAAGACTTGGTACTATTTCAGTTATTAGCCTTTGTATTGCAAAGTATTCAATACTATCCAAAGCATCTAACATTGCAAAAAAAAAGTTATATGCACATGTACATGTAGGCACAAGTGTAATGAAAAACGTATCTGCAGCAACATCACAAGCACTTTACATCAAATATACAAAACTTCCAAGAAAAACATAAGCTAACAACATAAGTTATACAAAATTATATAAGGAGCATAATCAGAACAAAGGGAAGTCCATTATAATGCAGATTGGTCAAAGTTGTCTTAAAGTTACTATACTGAGGTAATGATCAGTGTTGTGCAGGCAGGCCCAAGGAAAGCAGCTGTTTTTGAACCTTATGGTGTGGGACTTGAAGCTTCTGTACCCCCTGCCTGATGGTAGCTGTGAGAAAATGGCATGGCCCAAGTGGTGGGGATCTCTGACACCAGACGTTGACTTCTTGAGAGGGTCTCATGTCAGCACTGCCGAAGATGAGGAGTGATGTGTCTGATGTATTGGGCCGAGTCCACTCCACTACTCTCTGCGGTCTCTTATGTTTCTGCACATTGGAATTGCTGTACCAGACCATGATGCAAATCAGTCAGGATGCTTTCAACTATACATCTGTAGAAGTTTGTTAGAATGTTCAGTGACAAGCCAAATATCATTAACCTAAAGGTGCTGACATGCCTTCTGTGTGACTGCATCTATGTACTGGCCCAGCGAAAGTCATCTGACACATTAATGCCGAGGACTGACCCTTTCTACCACTTATCCCCAATGTACACTGGAACATGTTCATCCTTCTTTTTCTTTCTGAAGTCAGTAATCAGTTCTTTAGTTTTGCTGACGTTGAACAAGAGGTTGTTATTGCACATCACTCACCAGAAGTTCTATCTCACTCTAGTGTATCTATACATCTGTACATTTGTATATCTGTGTACTTGTAATGCCACAGTGACACTGTAATTTCCTTTGGGATCAATAAAGTATCTATCCATCTATCTACCTAAGCTGTCTCATCACCAACTGTGATTGTCCAACAACAGTGGTGTCTTCGGAGAGTTTATGTTACGGCGTTGAAACTATGTTTAGCCCCACAATCATGTGTATATTGTTACAGATTCAGCAACAATAAATCTATAAATGAGGCAGGGTTTCTTATAACAAATAAAACATTTATTAAACACTGAAAAACAAACGCCCAAAAAGTAAACAAACAACTATTGTAACCGGAAATCAGCTGCGGTGCGGCAGCTTAAACAGTTCTTAAAGGAATAAAGCGAAAACAGTTCTTAAAGCGATAAAGCTTAAACAGTTCTTCAAAGTAGTACTGCAAAAGTTCAAAATGCTTACAGTCCATTAAAGGAGAGACTGTTTAGACGATTTAAATTCTCTTTCACGTCGTGTTGTTGCGGTTCCCAGTTGAACTATACTTTTCCCAGAGAATTTACGAAGATGAAAATGAAACGGCTTAAAGGCACTGACCTTTCCTTGACAAAACTGTACCCAACCCTTTCTGCTATTATTTGCAGGGGTTACCACGGGCACAGCCAACGAATTCCTTCCGAATGAGGATCAAACAAGGTCAAACCTGTTTCACCGTCGAAATCGACTTTCCTCGATCTTTTAACTCCCGAACTCCGATCTTCACTCTCCACTGATTTTTAACTGGCAGTATTATAAAGAAACTGCCGGCAATGACCTTTTAAACTTTAGGCATTAAATAAAACTCCATCTTTCAACCAAACTGCATCATAACATTGGACCACGCAGTAGCATGGAGTCAAAATGGCAGATCCAGCCACGAACTGCCCCTCCTCACAGGGAGGGGTCCTCCTTTTATACCCTGTAAAAAAAAACCAGTCACATGACCTCCACTGGCGGGAAAATGATGTCACTCCACCATCACAAGACCACTACCTTAAGCCCAGTATAGTTTCAACACCACAGTCACGAGACAAGTACAAGATACCCACGGGTACGTAACAATATATAGAGTAGAGCAGGGGACTAAGCATGCAGCCTAGAGGTGTTTCTGTGTTGATGGTCAGCTAGAAGGAGATGTTGCTACTGATCCATTCTGAATGAGGTGTGCCAATGAGGAAGATGAGGATCCATTTGCAGAGACTCAGGTTCTGAGTCTCAGGGGCTTGGGTCCTGAAACTGGACGATAAGCTTGAGGGACGGCTGCGTTGAACACCAGGCTGTAGCCAAAGAGCAGCAGCCTGGTGTGTGAGTTCCTGGTGTCCAAGCAGAATGAAGAGCCAGAGAAATTGCACCTGCTTTTGATCTGTTGTAACAGTTGGTAAACTGAACGCAGATCCAGCTAATCTCTGAGGCAGGAGCAGATTTATGCCAAAATCAGCCTCCTGAGCCATTTCATTATGGCTGTTGTAAGTGCTACCCAGCAGTAGCCACTGAGTCACCACACTCTTTATAGACACCAGTACAATAGATGCCTTCTTGAAGCTGGTGGGAACCTCAGAGTGCGAAAATGAGAGGTTGAATATGTCTGTAAATGCTCCACATACTTGGTCCACGCAGATCCTTAGTACGTTATCTGGAACAGCCATCTTTCATGATTCACCCAGATATCAAGCTCAGAGACTGCGACCACAGGGACATCTGGAGATGTGGAGGCGAACAATCAATGTGCAAAAAATAACAAAAGGTGCAAATACAATAAATAAATAAATAAGCTATAAATATTAAGAACGTGAGAGGATGAGTCCTTCAAAGTGAGTCCATAGGCTGTGGAACAGTTCAGTGATGGAGCAAGTGAAGTTGAGTGAAGTTATTCCACCTGGTTCAAGAGCCTGATGTGTGAGGGTTAATAACTGTCCCTGAACCTGGTGCTGCAGGCCCTGAGGCTCCTGTACCTTCTTCCTGATGGCAGTAGCGAGAAGAGAGCTTGGCCTGGGTGCTGAGGGTCCTAGATGATGAATGTTGCTTTCCTTGATAGATGATGCTTTCCTGTGACAGTGCTCCATGTAGATGTACTCATTGGTGGGGAGGGCTTTAACTGTGATGATCTAGGCTGTATCCACTAACCTTTGTAGTATTTTCAGTTCAAGCGCATTGGTGTCTCCGTATCAGGCTGTGATGCTCCCCTCTCCACCTCTGATTCCCAGATGAGAACTGGCTCGTGGACCATTAAAAAGAATGTGTGGCAGCTCCTTAGAAGTTTGTGCAGATTCAATATGTCATGTAAAACTTTGACAAGCTTCTGTAGATGCACAGTGGAGACGACCCTGACTGGTTGTGTCACAGCCTGGTATGGAAATACCAGTGCCCAAGAATGGAAAATCCTGCAAAAAGTGGCGGATACAGCCCTTGCCATCATTGAGGACATATTGTCACAAGAAGACAGTGTCCATCATCCAGGCCGTGCTCTTTTCTCATTGCTACCTTCAGGAAGGTGGTGCAGGATCCTTATTTCTTACAACACCATGTCAGGAACAGTTATTACCCTTCAGCCAGGCTCCTGAACCGGCATTGATAACTTCTATCGTCTCAACAACAAACTGATCACTGAACACAACCTATGAACTCACTTCCAAGGGCTCTACAGCTCGTGTTCACAGAAGCACTTATTTATAATTATTTTGTATTTGCCCAGTTTGTCATCACATTGGTTGCCATTGATTCTTCTGTATTTTATTGTTCTCTGAAAGCCTGCAAGAAAATGAATCTTAGGGTTGTACATGGTGATATTGTTGTTTCTCATCCCTCATGGCTGGTGTGTGTGTGTGTGTGTGTATTTTTCCCTCAATCTTGGTCCTATACCAGAGGTCTGGGAGCTTGAGGATTCAGCGTAGTATCCTTGCTGTTCCTGGTAGAGTGCTCTTCTGGACTAAGATCTCAGATGTTGCTCCCAGGATTTGTTAGAGCCTCTTTCCTAGTCCAGGTATCACAAACCCAAGTGCTCCTATCACCACCAGGATTAACACTGGCTTTAACCTTCCACATCCTTTCTTTCTCCTCTTTCAGGCCCTGGGACTTCTCCAGCTTCTCCTGACGTTCTTCCTGATGTTACTGTCATTCGGGATTGCCACATCCATTACTATTGCTTTCTTCGGCTCCTTGTCCAATATTACGATGCCTGGTGGATTCGCCAGTACCTGCTCACCAGTCTGTATTTGGAAGTCCCACAGGATCTTAGCTCTGTCATTCTCCACTACCTTCTCAGGTGTTTCCCATTTGGACTTGGGAGTGACCAATCCACACTCAGCTCAGATGTTCCTGCACACAATTTGTGCAGTTTGGCTGTGCCATTCAGTGCGTGCTGTCTCTGCCTACATCTTGCACCCTGCTACGATGTGCTGGATGGTTTCGGGGGATTCCTTGCACAGTCTGCATCGTGGGTCTTGTCTGGTGTGATAGACCCCTGCTTCGATTGCTCTGGTGCTCAGCGCCTGTTCTTGTGCAGCCATGATCACCACCTCTGTGCCGTCCCTCAGCCCTGACTTTTCCATCCACTGGTAGGACTTTCTGATGTCAGCTACCTCTGATAGCTGGCAATGATGCATCCCATGCAGTGGCTTTTCCTGGCATGGCCTCTGGTCCTCTGGCTCTGCTTCATGCATTTCCATGTCCCCTACCTACTGTCTGAGGTGTTCTCCTAGCAGGTCATCCTCAAGGGCCATCTTCCTGACATACTCATGGACATTTCACATTTCCTCCAGGACTGTGGCCTTGACACTTCCAAGTATATATATACACAGTATACTTTAATAATAAATTTACTTTGAACTTTCAACTTTGAACTCACTCTCCATCTCCAGCCAAGACGAGACAAGTATCAGTTTACACCGCTTCATTCTTGTTGATCACAAATACACACTTAGTCCCTCAAGGGGCAACTCGATGTCTGGTACAGTGAGATGCAGACTGCAGTCAGGAGAATGTGGAGAACTCTCTTGGCAGTTAAAACAGTCACAATGAGCCACTATCCAGTATCTATGAATTAACTTCCATGAACTACTGTATGACAGATTGTAAAGCATTTGCGTTAATGTGAAGAGCTTTTCTCGAGTAATTGAAATTGTCTGTTCAATTGTAATTCACAATAGTGTTAATTGATAGCCTTTGCATTACGAAATATTCTATATGATCTAAAGGGACCTAACTGTTACTGATGGACTCAGCAGGTCGAGCAGTATTTGGGAAGAGAGAAATTGTCGATGTTTCAGGTTAAGACCCTTTATCAGGACTGAAAGAAGAGAGGTAAGATGGCCAGTATAAAGAGGAGATGGGGAGATGTGAGAAATACGTCAAAAGTGATTGGTGAACTGGGGAAGGATTTACGATTGAAGGCAGGTAGGGGAAATGAGCAGGGTTGGAGCTGGGAAGCTGTGGTAGGTAGCGAACGATAGGCGGAGACAGACAGAGAAAAGCTAAAACAAATAGAGCAAGGCAAGGGGAGGGGAATGCGAAGATAGAAGATAGCTGCTGGAGGTTGGCAAGCAAGAACACAAAGGGCTGGCAAAGCTAGATATAGTTTAGTAAAGGAGATGAGAGTGGGAGCCATTAGAGGAGAAAGGAGAGAGGAATGACTGTTGGAACCACCAGATGGGGGGTGGGGGAGCAACCTGTGTGTGAAGTGGGTGGACGGAACCCACTAAATGGAGGGGGACGAAGTTGGGTGCAAGGGGCTGGAGGAAGAGAAAAATGGGAATACTGAGGATGTAAAGGAGAGGGGGAGGATAAGGGGCAAAGTGAGAGTGGGAGGAGAGGTAAGAAAGAGAAAAGTGGTGGGGGAGGTATTGAAAATCAGAAAGCTCAGTATTGATACTATTGGGTTGTAGACTACCCAGGCAGAATATATGGTCAATGCACTCAATGTAGGTCCTGCAACATGCTGTGTCCAACACACCAAACCCTGAAGTAGTTGGGCTACAGCCGCAGAAGATCACTAAGGTACAGTCAGTTGCTACTTTATTAAGTATGGGAGCTACCTCATAAGGGTGGGAAGGAAAACAGAAATGGGAGAACTGAGGATCTAAAGGAACGGGTGGGGGGAATAAGGGACAAGGTGAAAGTGGGAGGAGAAGTAAAAAAGAGAAAAGTGGCAAGGGTTGAGCACCAAAATTTGAAAGCTGGGTATTCATATCATTGGTTCTATACTACTGAGGCTGAAGATCTAAAGGGGTGGGTGGAATGACCACTGGTGTAATGCATGGTTATTTGAGTTACTGTTGCCTTTCTGTCAACTTGAACCAGACTGGCCATTCTCCTCTGACCTCTCTCATTGACAAGGCATTATTGCCTGCAGAACTGCTACTCAATGGATGTTATAGAGTCACAGAAAAGTACCGCATAGAAACAGGCCATTTGGCTCATCTAATCTGCCATTAGATGCTGAGCCATTTAAACTGCCTACTCCCATCGACCTGCACTGGGACCATAGCCCTCCATATCCATATCATCCATGTACCTGTCCAAACTTCTCTGAAGCATTGAAATCAAGCTTGCATGCTCCACTTGTGCTAGCAGCTTGTTCCACACTCTCATGACCTTCTGAGTGAAGCCATTTCCCCTCGTTTCCCTTAAACTTTTCACCTTTCACCCTTCAACCGGTAATCTGTAGTTGTAGTCCCACCCAACCTCAGTAGAAAAAGCCTGCTTGCATTTTCTCTATCTATACCCTTCATAATTTTGTATATTTCTGTCAAACCTCCCCTCAGCCTTCTATGTTCCAAGGAATAAAGCCCTAACCTATTCAATCTTTCCTCATAACTCAAGTCATCCAGACCCAGCCACATCCTTGTAAATTTTCTCTGTACTCTTTCAACCTTGTTTACATCTTTCCTGTAGGTAAGTAACTAAAACAGCCCATCTCCTGTACTCAATACTTTGATTAATGAAGGCCATTGTGCCAAAAGCTTTTGTTACGACCCTATCTTTCTGTGACATCACTTTCAATGAATTATGGACCTGTATTCCCAGATCCCTTTCTTTTTAAACCACAGTCCTTAGTGGCCTACCGTTCACAGTGGAAGACCTACCTTGGTTGGTCCTACTGAAATGCAACACCTCTCACTTGTCTGCATTAAAATACATCTTCCATTTTTCAGTCCATTTTTCCTGCTGGTCCAGATCCCTCTGCAAGCCATGATGACCTTCCTCGCTGTCCACTACATCTCCAATCTTGGTATCATCCACAAATTTGCTGATCCAGTTCACCACATTATCATCCATTTCATTGATATAGATGACAAACAACAATGGACCCAGCACTGATCCCTGTGGCACACTACTCATCACTGGCCTCCAGTCAGAGAGGCAACCCTCTACTACCATTCTCTGGCTTCACCCACAAAGCCAATGTCTAATCCAATTTACTATCTCATCTTGAATGCTGAGTGACTGAACCTTCTTGACCAGCCTCCCATGCAGGACCTTGTCAAATGCCTTGTTAATGTTCATATAGACAACATCCACTGACTTGCCTTCATCCACTTTCCTGGTAGCTCCCTGGAAAAAAACTCTATAAGATTGGTTAGACACGACTTGCTACACACAAAGCCCTGCTCGTTATCCTTAATCAGTCCATGTCTCTCCAAATACTCATATATCCATTTCCTTAGAGTACCTTCCATTAACTTTCCCATTACTGATGTCAGGCTCATTGGCCTATATTTCCTAGTGTGTTTTTAGAGCTTTTCTTAAACAACCTCATGCCTTCTTTTAGCACTCTTGATTTCTTTCTTAAGTGTTGTCTTGCATTTCCTATACTCCATAAGCACCTCATTTGTTCCTACCTCCCTATACCTGCAATGCATCTCCTTTGTTTTCTTAACCAGCGCCGCAGTATCTCTTGAAAACTAAGGTTCCCTACACCTGTTATCTTTACCTTTTATTCTGACAGGTACATACAAGCTTTGTACTCTCAAAATTTCAGTTTTGAAGGCCTCCCACTTACCAGGAACACCTTTGCCAAGTTTTTAAAAATATTTTTGCACCATTCTCTGTAAGTTCAGGAGACAGTCGTGCATGAAACTCCCAGAATATCACCAGTTTCTGAAATACTCAAACCACCCCTCTGGCACCAACAATCATTCCATACTCAAAGTCACTAGATGACATTTCTTCCCCATTCTGATGTTTGGTCTGAACAACAGTTGAAACTCTTGACCTCGATGGCATGCTTTTATTCACTGATTACTGCCACATGATTGGCTGACTAGACATTTGCATTTTACAGGTGTACCTAATAAAATGGCCACTGGCTGTATTTTATGGCACTGTTTGCAAATCTTTTTCATAATGCATGTATAAACTTTCATCAATTGGATTTGGATATTGTAAACCAGATTTTAAACAACTTCTCTTTATATAAACTATAATTCTGGACTACTTGGAATCGCTTTTCTCATTGTCAAGACTTAACTCTTTTTGGTTAATAACCCTTGCATTATAAACTATGCTGTATTATCCAACACCATTCAGAAATATATTCTTTTAACATCATCAGCATCGTGGGCACTAGCCTCTCCAGCATTGAGAACATCTCCAGAAGATGATATTTCACGCTTCAAAGGTAGTATCATTAATGACTCCAATCAGCCAGAACATACCCTCTTCTCGTTGTTACCATCAAGGAGGAGTTACAGGAACCCAAAGACACACACTCAACGCTTTAGGAACAGCTTCTTCCCCTCCACCATCAGATATCTGAATGGACAGTGAATTCATGTAAACTACCTCTTTTTTTTTGCTCTACTTATTTAATTTAATTTATTATTGTAATTTATAGATTTTTTATTTTCAAGTATTACAATGTACTGTTGCCACAAAACAACAAATTTCACAACATATGCTAGTGATATCAAACCTGATTCTGTTTCTGAAAAGTAAATTTTATTCATAATAAAATAAATACACAGTATGAAGCCTGTAACATTTTTAGTATCTTCTAGTCAACATTCAGTAGTGCTAATGTATTTTCCTTAAACTGCAGCACCATTGCAGCTCGGGGGTTTCAATGTTTGAGGGGCTTCCCCAGCTGCCTCAGCTTCCCACCCCACCCCCCATGTGTGATAGTGGAAAGATCTCACACTGTGAGTTTTTGCATTGGCTGCACAAAGGTTCTGTGCATCATCGGTAAGTACCCCTGCAACCTGATACCAGTGTTCTCTTACAGACACCTTTCTGTGTGGGAAGACCAACAAGGGTCAGCCAGACCAAAGCTGATGATCTTCCAGCAGCACTTGATTGGGACTCTACCCAAAAAACCTGGCTGTGGGGGTGGTGCAGAGGAGGTTCACCAGATGATTAGACTATGAGGAGAGATTGAGTCACCTGGGTCTGTAGTCACTGGAATTCAGAAGGATGCGAGCAGATCTTACAGGAACACACGTAACCCTCAGGTTCGGCTGGCAGCGTTAGTCTAGGGGGAGACAATCTCTGGCCCAGCCAGACTTGTGAAATCTCATTTGTGTGGACGTTGCGTGATGTGTTTCCTTATTACAAACCCGTACCACAAAATATCAGACAGTTCACCATATGCAATTGAATGATTGAGCTTTAATCTGACTGTAGGGTTAGTAAAGAAAGCGAAAAGAAAAAGGGCCTATTTTAATGAAATGGTCTAATGTGCACGTTGGAGCTCACGATTTTCCGTCCATTTGTTCCCCATCGACCTCCTCTGAGTGTTATCGACTCATGGACCCTCGCTCTAAATCCATTCCGTCCTGCAGTCTACCAACTCTCTCCACTTGCGTCTTTTCTCTTCATCTCTCACCGACAAAAGACCGTGAATGCCTCTTCTCAAACAAACAAGAAAGAAGCAACTCTCCCCTCATTCCAAAGACCCCGTTATCTCTAATCATAACCCAAACATTGCTGCTACAGAGAGACCATTACATTAGCATTGAAATCTTTCCCAGGGCATTACACATATAAAATCATGGAAGGGATAGATGAGATAGAGGCAGGAAAGTTGTTTCCACTGGCGGGTGAGACTAGAACCAGGGGGCATAGCCTCAAGATTGGGTGAAGCAGATTTAGGACAGAGATGAGGAGGAAGTGCTTTTCCCAGAGAGTGGTGAATCTGTGGAATTCTCCACCCAATGAAGCTGTGGAGGCTACCTCAATAAATATATTTAAGGCAAGGTTAGATAGATTTTTGCTAAGTTGGGGTTATAGGGAAATGGTGTCATGGTCCGGATCGGTTCCCCTTTAAATTTAGTTAGGTTGCAATCTGGACCATTGACTCCTTGCTCCCTTCTAATTCCGTTTCACGTGTCCCTTGAGCTTGGCAATCAAGGTAATCTACTCTCGACTCGAACCAGCAACTTATAAGCCCCTGGCTTTAGCCGTTCAGGGTGAGAGTGTTAGAAACCATTAGCAAGTCGCTACAAGCCAGAGTGATCCCGCCCGCATTGGAATATCAGCAATTCGCCTTCCTTCGCCAGAGTGGGTCCAGGCAAGGTCAATCTGCCAGGGGTGAGTTGAAGGTGGAGTCCCGACTCGACGTTCATGTCCATTGTCTGTGTCTACCCTTCAAAGAGTCCCGGCTCGGTGCCTGAGTGGAAGGCGGAGTCCTGGCTCGATGTTCATGCCCTGTGTCCGCGTCTGTCCCCTTGAAGAAGAGTCCCAGCTCGATGCCTGATCTGAAGGAGTCCTGGCTCAGTGTTCCTGCCCTGTGCTTGGTGTCCACTTTTCTGGCTGCGGCAATCCATGGTGTTCGTGTTCTGGCTGCGGTGAATCAAGGTCCTAGTTTCCTAGTCCAAGGTCCGCGGCGGTCCCAGTCCCCAGGGTCCCAGTCATGGCCGCGACGATCCATGTTCCCACTGTCCAAGTCCGAGGTCCGTGGCCATCCATGTTCCCACTGTCCAAGTCATCGCCACGGCGATTCCAAGTCCCTAGTCCCCTAGTCTGAGGTTCGTGTTCCTCTTTGTCCTCCTTGACTTCCTGATCTTCTGTGTAGCGAGTAATAAACACTATTTTATTGCACCTAAGAAAGATGTGTTCGTGTCCTGCATGTGGGTCCTCTCCCAGCACCCTTGTCCACACCTCGTGACAGAACACTCTCGCCAAACAAGGACCCAGCAGACACAAATACTGTTTTTTGTCCTGAACTCTCGCTAGCCAGAGTTCCGCACAGTTTTTAAACTTGGAAATTCATGAAAGAGATTCAGTCTCAGTTACCTTTTTAGGAGGAATTAGGTCAAGGTTTTATCATTCTGTTTTTGCCTGCCGGCCCAAGCCCCCCCCCCCCCCCACCCACCCGAGTGATTGATAATACGGGCAAACACGTTGGTCACTTGCAGGTGACCATTGGGGAGGGGGTACTTTCATGGTCCGGATCGGTTCCCCTTTAAATTTAGGTAGGTTGCGATCTGGACCATTGACCCCTTGTTCCCTTCTAATTCCGTTTCACGTGTCCCTTGAGCTTGGCAATCAAGGTAATCTACCCTTGACCCAAACCGGCAGCTTATAAGCCCCTGGCTTTAGCCGTTCGGGGCAAGAGTGTTAAGAAGCCTTCGCAAGTCGCCACCGCTACCACAAGCCAGAGTGACCCAGCCCGCATCGGAGTACCAGCAATTCACCTTCCATCACCAGAGTGATCCAGCCCGCATCGGAGTACCAGCAATTCACCTTCCGTCGCCAGAGTGATCCAGCCCGCATCGGAGTACCAGCAATTCACCTTCCGTCACCAGAGTGATCCAGCCCACATCGGAGTACCAGCAATTCACCTTCCCTCTCCAGAGTGATCCAGCCCGCATCAGAGTACCAGCAATTCACCTTCCGTCGCCAGAGTGATCCAGCCCGCATCGGAGTACCAGCAATTCACCTTCCGTCACCAGAGTGATCCAGCCCACATCGGAGTACCAGCAATTCACCTTCCCTCTCCAGAGTGATCCAGCCCGCATCGGAGTACCAGCAATTCACCTTCCGTCGCCAGAGTGATCCAGCCCACATCGGAGTACCAGCAATTCCCCTTCCGTCACCAGAGTGATCCAGCCCACATCGGAGTACCAGCAATTCACCTTCCGTCACCAGAGTGGGTCCGGGCAAGGTCAATCTGCCAGGGGTGAGTTGAAGGCGGAGTCCTGACTCGACGTTCATGTCCATTGTCTGTGTCTACCACTCGAAGAAGAGTCCCGGCTCGATGCCCGTTCTGAAGGAGGAGTCCTGGCTCAGTGTTCCTGCCCTGTGCTTGATGTCCACGTTTCTGGCTGCGGCGATCCATGGTGTCCGCGTTCTGGCTGTGGTGAATCAGGGTCCCAGTTTCCTAGTCCAAGGTCCGCGGCGATCCCAGTTCCCTGTTTCCAAGTCCCAGGTCCGCAGCGATCCCAGTTCCCTGTTTCCAAGTCCCAGGTCCGCAGCGATCCAAGTCCCTAGTCCCTTAGTCCGAGGTTCGCATTCCTCTTTGTCCTCCTTGATTTCCCGATTTTTCTATATAGCGAGTAATAAACACAATTTTATTGGAAGATGTGTTTGTGTCGTGCTTGTGGGTCCTCTCCCAGCACCCTTGTCCCCACCTCGTGACAAAAGGTGGAGTTGAGTCCATGGCCAGATCAGCCATGATCTTATTGAATGGCGGAGCAGGCTCGATGGGCTGGATGGCCGACTCCAGCTCCTGTCTCTAATGTTCTTATGACATAAAAAAATGTTAACAATTCCACCCCTGGCATTGGAGCTGAGCACTGAAGTCAATAGTCATGAGACAGCATACCCTATTGCCTTACCAATCATCACAGTGAATGTCAACAAGCCCAGTTTGAAGATGTCTCTGACATGTTACCTGCAGAACCAGAGGAGCCAACACACTTGATTCCTGCTACACCACCATCAAGAACGCTTATCTTGCCGTCCAACGCCTGCATTTTGGCAAATCCAATCACCTGGTTGTACTTTTACTCCCAGTATATCAGCAGAGACTGAGGCCCATGGCAGCAGTGGTGAGGACCATGAAGTTATGGTCTAGGGAGGTGGAGGACCACTTACAGGACTGCTTTGAATCAGTGGACTGAACCATGTTCAGGGCTGCATCCTCAAATCGGAATGAGTATGCCACGGCCATCACTAACTTTATCAAGACTTCCCTGGGTGAGTGTGAGCCTTGAAGAACATACCAAGCTTTCCCAAACCAGGAGCCCCTGGATGAAAGAGGAGATTTATAGCCCGTTGTGGACTAGATCTGTGGTGTTCAAGACCGGCTATCCAAAACGCCACAAGAAACCCAGGTATGACCTACGAAAGACCATTGTGAGTGAAAAGGCAATTCCATGTGAGGTGAGAGGCAAAATCAGTTGAACGACTTCTGTGACGGGATTTGCTTCCTGACAGCATTAACAGCAGTGGTGCTTCGCTCCCTGATGAGTTCAACACTATTTATGCACATTTTGAAATGAAGAATAAAACTGCACCCATGTGAATCCTGTGATTTCTGGCTCAGAGGTTGTCAGAATATCCTTCAAGCGGGTGAACCCTCAGAAGGCATCGGACTCCAACAGTGTACCTGTCTGCGTACAGCATACTGAAAAACTGTTGTAGCCAACTGGCTGGAGTGCTTGAGGGATCTTCAACCTGTCACTATTGCATTCAAGGTTCCCACATGCTTCAGAAAGGCAACAATCATATAATGGCCAAGAAGAGCGGAGTGAATTGCCTCAATGATTATCACCTGGTACAGGGTCCACAATCCCTTATCCGAAATTGCATTTCTGAATTTCGGAATTCAGAATTTTTCGGATTTCAGAATCCCCCTTATTGGTTCCGGGATCCCCCGTGGATACCAAAAAAACACATGCTCGAGTCCCTTATTTACCCTGTCTCAGTGCAGGTGGACTTCAGTACCCAGCGGAGACCCGGACCTACGCACATCCTCCTGTATGCTTTAAATCATCTCTAGGTTACTTATAATACTGAATACAATGTAAATGCATGTAAATAGTTGCTATACTGTATTGTTTAGGGAATAATGACAAGAAAAATATTTCCAACAAAAACATTCAATAAAACATTAAAATGTACAGCTTCAAACGAGCCAAATCAAACACATGGTAAATGATTTATTGGAATAAATGGAGAATGTCACTGTCACTATAAAACTTCAGTAACTTGTCTTTCTGTTTCTTTAAATCATATACAGTGGTAGTTCTGACACCATATTCTTCAGTAAGACGCCGCACAGACACACCACAATCAAGCTTCTGCAATAACTCCACTTTCTGCATATTTGATAATGATAGTTGCTTCCTTCTCCTTTTCTCATTGTTACCCACAGGGGTATCTGCAGCCCTTTTTGACATTTTCACAGTGAAATTAAACAAAGTCAACAGTGAACACAAAATATCAGCGAACAGCAAATGCACGTGTAACCAGTACGAGCGCTGAGCCACGACTGACGTCTGGCGGCCTCTGCTGGTGCTGTCACATCACTCCTGAGTGACGTCAGCTGTTGGCGAGAAAATCTTCGGTTTTCGGAGCTTTTTGGATTTCAGAATGTCGGATGAGGGATTGTGGACCTGTAGCGCTCACATTGCCAAGGTGAGCACTGGCAACAACTGAACCCAGGTGCAGAGGAACGGGAGAATCGGACGATCAGACAGAAACAAAAGGTTATACGTAGGAATACCAAAAGAGCATCAGCAGCACGACCGAGCAACATCGTGAGACAAATCATTCTCAACACTGCGACCCTACAATCTGCGTTAATCAAGAGTCCATAGAGAAAGTGGAAAACCCGTGCCAGTCACAATTAACTTGACCAGATTAAACAGAAAGCACAAGGACTTAACAGCTTTGGTTAACTGATAAATACAGGTGCTGGAGAAACCTAGAAGCCCAACACTCTACGGCATGCCACAGAGGCCCATAGGGCTCATGATAGCACCTCTCTCACTAAGGCCAGCACCTAACAGCCCCAGGGAGACCTGGGGAACTTGGGACAGGGCTGGTGCTCTCGAGACCGGGCTGAAAAATTCAAAACAGTCCTGATGTGTCACAGTGAGCACTGACAGTGACTCTGTTCTGGCGCGGAAGAAAAGCGGACTACCGTATGGAAATGGAAACAAGAGGTTATATATAGGAATACCAACAGAACATTCGCTGGCACAACAGAGCGACACAGGGAGACAATTCATTCTCAACACAATTACTCCACGATCTGCACTAATCGAGAAACCGAATTAAATAATCACAGAATACGGAAAACCCATATCAGACAATTAGCTTGACACAGTTAAACAGAAAGTACAAGGGCTTAATGACTCTGGTTAAGAGAACAATTAGTAAACACAGGTGCCTGAGAATCCTGGAAGCCCAACGCAGGGCTCATGACACACGTTTACTGTGATGAAGTGTTTTGAGAGGTTGGTGATTGCTAGAATTAACTCCTGCCTTAGCAAGGACCAGGATTCATTGCAATTTGCGTACTGCCACCACAAATCCACAGTGGACACAATCTCATTGGCTCCCCATTCTGCTTTGGAGCACCTAGACAACTGCAAAGCATAAGTCTAGCTCTTGCTTATCAATTACAGCTTGATGTTCAATACTATCATGATGCACCATCAATAACTCACTCTGAGACATAAAAGCGGGATATCGGCTTTTATTGACTGGAAGAAGGAACGAGCAGTGAGTGACCACCATACTACATCCTGGCGACTGAGAGGCCGGGCTCAGACCTCCATCACCTTTATACAGGGGTCTGTGGGAGGAGCCACAGGAGCAGTCATCAGGGGGCGTGTCCAGACAGGTATATGTAGTTCACCACATATCATCACCTCAGTATTAATCAACAAGCTTCAAAACCCAGGCCTCTGTACCTCCTTCTACAGCTGGATCTTTGACTTCTAACAGTGCAGTTCAGTAGCAACATTTCCTCACTGACAATCACCTCAAGGATGCATGCTTGGCCCAGTGCTCTACTCTCTCTGTACTCATGACTCCTTGGCTAAGCACAGTTCAAGCACCTTGGTTATTGGTAGGATCTCAGACGGTAATGAGGAGCTGTACAGGAGTGAGATAGATTGGTTTGTTGAGTGGTGTTGCAATATCGTCAGAAAGACCAAGGAACTGATGGTTGTCTTCTGGAAGGAGAAGTCAGAACTTAAACCATTCCTCATTGAGGGGTCGGTAGTGAAAAGGTTGAGCAGCTTCTTGGGTGCAAAAATGTCTTGGAGGATCTATCCTGCGACCAGTAAATTAATGCAATTGCGGAGAAGGCACACCTGTGGCTCTACTTCATGAAGAGTTTGAGGAGATTTGCACTGTCGCTAAAGACTGTTGCAAATTTTAAGAGGTGCGCAGCGGAGAGCATTCTGAGTGACTACATTACTCGCTGGAATGGAGGCTCCAGTGGCCAGTATCCAAAGAGTCTGCAGAGGATTATGAACTCAGCCAGCTCTGTCACAGACACAGCCCTCCCCACCACTGAGAACATCTTCTCGAGGTGATACCTCTTGATACATCATTAACGACCCTTGCCATCCAGAACATGCCCTCTTCTCAGTGCTACCATCAGGGAGAGATAGGTACAGAACCACACTCAACAACTTAGAAACAGCTATTTCCTCCTCTAACCTCCGCTGCCATCAGATTTCTGAATAGTTCATGACCACTTGTTCATTATTCCTTATATTTGCACTTTTTATTTATTTTGTAATTTATAGTAATTTTTATGTCCTGCACTATACTGCTGCAAAACAACAAAGTCTACGACATGATAATAAAGCTGATTCTGAATGCCTTTCCTCCCACAGATACTGCTTGAGTTCTTCCAGCAAATTGTTTATTGCTCTTGATGTCTGTCTCAGTGAGTGACCCTGGGAACAGCCCATAGATCAGCCACAGGGGTTGAGCCAAGGCAAGGACTCTTGCATCTGTCTCCATGACCCCTTAACAAAGGCACTGCGTGCAAAGAGGTGTGTGATCATCTCCTCCCAACCCGGCTGTCCCAGGGGTGCATTGGAGACGCTATTTCAACTGCACAGGAAAGAGCTACAACTCTCAAGTGGAAAACAAAGCTAACACTACGGCTGAAAGGAATGATTAAATATAAAGCGAATACCGCTAGTCTGCAGAGTCAGTTGACTCGACAGCCCAATTTTCTCAGGCAAGGCTGAATGCGAGTAGGCAGCAAAATGTTGCTGTGCTTTGTTCAAGTCTTGTCAAGCGCTGCAACGAAAGGAATGGAGTTAAATACCTTCACAATGAGATAATAATTAGCTGACTTGTGCGTACTCATGAGCGCGATTGCCGTATCCGTTACGCTGCTGAATCCGTCGTTGTGACACTGCTGAATCTGTGGTTGTGACACTTCAGG
This sequence comes from Hemitrygon akajei, assembly GCF_048418815.1. Classification (NCBI taxonomy): domain Eukaryota; kingdom Metazoa; phylum Chordata; class Chondrichthyes; order Myliobatiformes; family Dasyatidae; genus Hemitrygon; species Hemitrygon akajei. The sequence continues at coordinate 139,212,057 of NC_133130.1, forward strand.
CCACTCCGTGCTGACCACCACCTGCTGGATTTGTGGCCAAATGTGTTTGCTTGGAAGAACCCTTCCAGTAAGTACAGGCAGTGCAGCAGTGTCTTCACAACATCAGGAACAGGCAGGACCTGAGCGCGGAGTGAAACTCGGCGCGCATGAATATGTGTGCAAACATCCGCAAAGTTTACCTGCACTGTATGAATGAACTGGCATCAACTACTGCACGGCACACTGTAAACCACCTCTCTTTTGCTGAAGAGTAGATCTGGAGTATTTGGAAATGTTTACCTACTCTAAGATGTGACTGTGTAATTAATAGCTTTTTTGGTAGAAAGTACTCTGTATCACAAAACATCATCTGCAAAACTCATTCACAATGTATCAATAAACATCCATCAACCGTGATACAACAGATTATAAACTACTTCTCTTTATATGACAAATGACTCCAGAGCACTTGGGTATGTTTATCTCATAATACTGAACTATTCTGCTTGTAGCCTTTGTATTATAAAGTATTCCATATAACTCAATATTGAACATATGTATAGCGTCATCTCTAAACTTCACTCACTCAGTATGAATTAACTTGCATGACAGATTGTAAACTACTCCTTACATGAAGAGCAGTTCCACACTAGTTGGAAATGTTCGTCTCCTGGTTAGCTTTAACTGTTTAGTTAACAGCCTTGCTGGTATGAAGCAATCTGCATCGTCTAAGGGCTTTGAACGGTGTTGGCAGCACAAGCTGCAGAGCTCATTTGCGATGCACCAGCTGAATCTGTGTGCTGCCCGGCCGACTGTAAAGCTCTTCCTTCTGTGGAGAGTTTGTACTGGAGTGGTGACAACCATTTCCCTTTCCACTAATGCTGCCGAGCTTGCTTAGACTTTCCGGCATTCTTTCTTAGCCTTTGCAGGTAGAGTAGTTTAAATTGTTCATCTCATTGTAGAACTTCACTGATAGTCACTGAACCATGAAGCACTCCATGTTATTTAAAGACTCGTCCTACACACTGACCACTCTCTGAGTGAAAAGGTTGGCCCCCCAGTTTCTCAGATTCCTATTAAATCTTCTCCCCTTTTACCTTAAATTGAAGACTCTGACCTGGAGTTACACGCTGACTACGGTTCTTTGTGGGAATGGGACCCGCTCTCGGGGTTCCACGATCAGCCGCTATTCGGCATGCCAAAGTCTCGGCCTAAGATTTCAGCACGGACTCAGAAGCCTGGGATCTTGAGTAACTGGAGACAAGGGGATCAAGGGTCGGTGTCCCCACAGGAGATCCGTGTGTCATTGGGAGAGTCGGAACATCTGCTGTGTGCCTGGGGACCCGGAATCCTTGCGATCTCCAGGCACTGAGCTCGAGAAAAGGATCATAACAGACTTTTAACACCATGAGCCAGTGCGTTGTTTGTTGTCTCTCCCGCTCATTGGAAATGCAGTCACCTCTTTCTCCCTTATTAGGAGAGAGAGAGAGAGAGCCTGCAGCATGTCGAATTATCGGGTGAACAATGTAGTCTTTGGGGTAACTGCAAGTCTGTGTCTTTGCTATTGCTTTGCTCACGCTTGAGTGCTGGTAGCGGGTGCACTTTATTTTTGCCGGTGGGGGGCAAGGGGGATTGTTTCTTGCTGCCGCTTACGTGTGGGAGGGAGGGGAGCTGTGGGGGGGGGGACTTTGGGGTTCTAACATTTAACTGTCATTCGTTCTTTGGGGCTCTCCTCTGTTTTCGTGGATGGTTGTGAAGAAAATGCATTTCTGGATGTGTATTGTATACATTTCTCTGACATTAAATTGTACCAGAAATCTGATGTTGAAGGGGAAAAAGCTGTTGACTGTGGGTCCTGATGGTAGTACTGAGAAGATTGCATGTCCCGGGTGGTGGGGTTCCTCCTGACAGGTATCAATTTTCTGAGGCATTGCCTGAAATCATTTATAAATAAATGAATAAATTAATTAATTTGTGATGAATGAATTATTTATTTCATTGTAAAATTTCACTGTTTTGACCATAGCGACTGAAGCAAGAAGCACTCTCACTTTTAACTGAGAGTACAGAATAAACTGCAAAGTTCATTCACAATGTGACTGTTTCTCAGCCACCTGATTCTACTTGTTGTATGACAGATTGTAAACTACTTCTCTTCGTAGGAAGAGCTCGTGTAAGTGATTCTAAATGAGATAGTGTGTAACTTGGCTCACCTGACCACTGCGATTTTAACTTTTGGCAACTCTCTGGACCCTTCCCACTTTAAAATGGCCCCGTACATGTTCAAATACCACTCCCACTCCCTTTCCTCTCCAACCTGCATTCTTGCTGCCCATCTCCCTGCTATCACCTTATCTTCTAATGACCATTCATCCCCTTGAAGCCCTGCCAGCTCACAGGGGAGCAATCAGTGTGTTCATCACGACCCAGTGTAAAACTCTGGCTGACACTTACTGTTCCCCTACTTAAACCCCTTCTGAATGGAAAGCGGACCCCAGCCTTCCACTGCAGATAAACACACTGCTCGAGCAACTCAGTGGGTCAGGCAGCATCTGTGGAGGCAAAGGGATGGTTAATGTTTAGTGTTGCAACCCTGCATCAGGATAGAGGCAATGGGGTGAAGGAGAAAGGTGACCAATAGGCAGTAGTGTGGAAGAGAGGTGATTGATGGAACCAGATTGGTGGGGTTGGGGAACAGTGGAAGTGATGGACAGATGGAGGCAGGCAGGGGAGAGGGAGGGATATGTCTTCTTATGCACCTTACACCCCCACCACGACTCCACAGACCAGGGGTGTCAAACTCATTTTAGGTCACGGGCCCGATTGAGCAAAATGCAGCTTCATGCGGGCCGGATCAGTCGGATGCGTGCGAACGCAGCTTTCGTTGCCTCCGTTTTTTCAGCCTGCTCTCATGTGTCTCAGTCTCTGCTATAACTACAAAGTGTTTCACTTTACAAATTCCGTTTCTTATGAAGAAGACTGCCGAATAAACACTAAAAACCCTGAAAACCTGGTACCTGAATAAACTCAGCATTAGCCATATCATACGCCATAGGCGCTTCGATTACTGGGGCCAGCTTTAATAATAATTAGATATTATCTCGCGGGCCAAAGATAATTCCACCGTGGGCCTTGAGTTTGACATATATGCCACAGATGGAACAGATGCAGAGTCGCCTTAGTCCTCACCTTTCATCCCACCAGCTTCCACAACCAGTACAGGACCCTTTGCCAATTCCAAGTGCAAGAGGATCCCACCAATTATATCTTCCCTACTCTCCCCTTTCTGCTTTCCACCCACCTCTCCCCATTCCCAGGCACTTTCCCCTGCAACCACTGGCAGAGGAAACACTTCCCCCTGCACTTCCTTCCTCACCATCATCCAGGGACCTAAACAGACCTTCTAGGCGAGGCAAAGATGCACCTTAAACTCTCCCAACCTAGTCTATTGCATTCAATGCTCACAATGTGTTCTTCTCTACATCAACAAGACCTAGTGCAGACTAGGCAACTGTTTTCCAGAGAACCATTATTTTCTACAACAGCCATCTTGGCTTCCAGATGCACGTCACTTCAACTTGCCATACCATTCGCACAGTGACCTGTCTTTCCACCTTTTCCACGGCCACAGTAAGGCAAACACAAACTAGAGGAACAGCACCTCATATTCCCTCAACTCAAAAGAATGAGCATTAAACCTTACAATTTCAGAATCAAAATCACAATGTGTTGTGAAATTAGTTAACTTCACAGCAACAGTACAATGAAATACATGCTAAATAAATACAGAGAAAAGAACAAGTTACGTTAAGTATATTTACGCCTGTTAAATATTTAAGATAAAATAAGTAAAATAATAGTAAAATAATCAGCCAAAATAGTTCACTATCAGCCGAAATAGCTCAGTTGGGAGAGCGTTAGACTGAAGATCTAAAGGTCCCTGGTTCAATCCCGGGTTTCGGCACTGCTACATATTTATATCGGTGACTAGTGGAGTGCTGCAGTGATCTGTCCTGGGACCGCTGCTATTTGTGATTTTTATAAATGACCTGGATGTAAAGGCAGAAGGATGGGTGAGTAAGTTTGCGGATGACACAAAGATTGGAGGAGTTGTGGATGGAGCTGTAGGTTGTCGAAGGTTACAAGAGGATATAGACAGGCTGCAGAGTTGGGCAGAAAAATGTCAGATGGAGTTTAATCTGGACAAGTGTGAGGTGATGCATTTTGGAAGGACGAACCAGAAGACTGAGTACAGGATTAATGGTCAGTTACTTAAAAGTGTGGGTGAACAAAGGGACCTTGAGGTTCAAATCCATGCATCCCTCAAGGTCACTGCACAGGTTGATAGGGCATTTAAGAAGGCCTATGGGATGCTAGGCTTCATTAACAAGGGGATTGAGTTCAAGAGTAGAGAGGTCATGTTGCAACTCTACAAATCTCTGGTGAGACCGCACTTAGAGTGTTGTATTTAATTCTGGTCACCCCATTATAGGAAGGATGTGGAAGCTATGGAGAGGATGCAGAGGAGATTTACCAGGATGTTGCCTGGATTGGAGAACAAGTCATATGAAGCAAGGTTAGCAGAGTTGGGACTTTTCTCTTTGGAGCGTAGAAGAATGAGAGGGGACTTGATAGAGGTCTACAAGATTATGAGAGGCATAGATAGGGTGGATAGTCAGTACCTGTTTCCCAGGGCACCGATAGCAAACACCAGAGGGCATATGTACAAAATTAAGGGAGGGAAGTTTAGGGGAGACATCAGGGGTAAGTTTTTTACACAGAGGGTTGTGAGTGCCTGGAATGACTTGCCAGGGATGGTGGTGGAGGCTAAAACATTAGGGGTATTTAAAAGCCTCTTGGACAGGCATATGGATGAAAGAAGAATGGAAGGTTATGGGGTAGTGTGGGTTTAGTACTTTTTTTAAGGGTGATATGGGTCAGCACAACATGGAGGGCTGAAGGGCCTGTACTGTGCTGTAGTGTTCTATGGCTCTATGGTTCTAAGTAGTGCAAAAAACCAGAAATAAAAAAAGTAGAGAGTTAGTGTTCATGGGTTCAATGTCCACTTAGAAATTGGGTGGCAGAGGGGAAGAAGGTGTTCCTGATTTGCTGAGTGTGTATCTTCAGGCTTCTGTACCTCCTTCCACTGGGAACAGTGTGAAGAGGGCACGTCCTGGGTGGTGGGGATCCTTAATGATGGATGCCGTCTTCCTGAGGTATGATTTCTTGAAGACGTCTTGGATTCTCCGGAGGCTAGTACCCATGATGGGGATAACTAATTTTACAAGTTTCTGCAGCTTATTTTGATCTCGCACAGTAGCCACCGCCCCGCCCCCACCCTATACCAGGCAATGATGTAGTCGCTCAGAACGCACTCCACAGTACATTTGTAGAAGTTTTTGAGTGTTACGAATCTCTGTGAACTCCTGCTGGAATATTGACAATAGACAATAGTTGCAGGAGTAGGCCGTTCGGCCCTTCGAGCCAGCACCGCCATTCACTGTGATCATGGCTGATCATCCACAATCAGTACCTCGTTCCTGCCTTCTCCCCATATCCCTTGACCTCGCTATCTTTGAGCTCTATCTAACTCTTTCTTGAAAGCATCCAGAGAATCGGCCTCCACTGCCTTCTGAGGCAGAGCATTCCACAGATCCACAACTCTCTGGGTGAAAAAGTTTTTCCTCAACTCCGCTCTAAATGGCCTACCCATTATTCTTAAACTGTGGCCTCTGGCTCTGGAATCCCCCAACATCGGGAACACGTTTCCTGCCTCCAGCGTGTCCAATCCCTTAATAATCTTATATGTTTCAATCAGATCCCTCTCATCCTTCTAAATCCCAGTGTATACAAGCCCAGTCGCTCCAATCTTTCAACATATGACAGTCCCGCCATCCTGGGAATTAACCTTGTGAACCTAAGCTGCACTCCCTATATTGCCATTGTCTTGCCTTCTTTATAGCTGCTGCAATACATTGCATCCAGGTTAGGATCTCAGAGAGGTAACCCATTGCCCATGTTTTCCTTCCTCACTCTCACCAGTCCTCCCATGATCTCTGTCCCTCTGTCTCTCTGTCTCTCTCTCCCCCCCCAATCCTTCCACTTTTTCTGTCCCCTTCCTCCTTCCTACCTGTCTCCATCCACCCATCAATTTCACCTCCTCCCCCCTCTGGTTCCACTTATTGCCTACCAGCTTCTGTAGCCCCTCTCCCTCAGCACTTCTATATTCCGGGCACCTTTCTTTCCCCCCCCACCCACCCAAGACCTGATGCAGGATGTTAAACCATCATCAACCATCCCTCTGCCTCCGCAGACGCTGCCTGACCCACTCAGTTCCTCCAGCAGTTTGTTTAGAACTCCAGACTCCAGCATCTACAGTGTCCTGTGTCTCTGGATTTACTTCTCAGTCAGTCATTGAGACGGTGTAGGAGCAAGAGACAGGGAGATAAATGACTGACTGACACAGCTCCAGGGACATAGGTTCAATCCTGATCTTGGGTGCTGTCTGTGTGGAGTTTGCATGTCCCAACATATTGACGCAGCTATAAAGAAGGCAAGACAGCGACTATACTTCATCAGGAGTTTGAAGAGATTTGATATGTCATCAAAAACACTCAAAAACTTCTATAGGTGTACCATGGAGAGCATTCTGACAGTCTGGTATGGGAGGTGGTTGGGGGCTACTGCACAGGACTGAAAGTAGCTGCTGAGAGTTGTAAATTTAGTCGGCTCCATCTTGAGTACTAGCCTACAAAGTACCCAGGACATCTTCAAGGAGCAGTGTCTCAGAAAGGGGGTGTCCATTATTAAGGACCTCCAGCACCCAGGGCATGCCCTTTTCTCACTGTTACCGTCAGGTAAGAGGTACAGAAACCTGAAGGCACACACTCAGTGATTCAGGAACAGCTTCTTCTCTGCCATCCGATTCCTAAGTATCTTAGGTATCTTAGGAGGTACAGATTCTTAAGTATCTGTGACATGTGACAAATCTGATTCTGCAGTTTGCTCCCTTTGACCCTGCTGTTATTGGCCTCCGTGCGACATTGTGTTTTTTAAATGGAGTCAGCTTGAGCAGAAATAGCAAGAGTGGGAGTACAGAAACTAACAGTAATAGGAGGCCATTCAGCCCAGCAGGCCCAGAATAGCTCTCTATCACAACAATCTAGGCTGCTCCAGTCTCATAGCCCTGCAAGTTCATTCCTGGCTCCTGTAAAATGCTGCAATTGATTTTGCTGCCTTTGCCCCAGTGTTCCTCACAACAGCTGCTCAAAATGTTTTAAAAACATCCTCTGGTGAAATTTGGCTCTTTTATCTATCCCTGATTCTTGATCCCTTTGCCTCTGGCAACTGTTTATCTCCACCTGTACTCTCCTTGCCCTTCATGACTTTATCTCCATCAGACCACCTGACGTCCTCTTGCATCCCAGCTTCTCCAGTCTGCCCAGGTAACTGAAGCCCCCTTCACCAGAATCGTTTCAGCGGATCTCTGGCACCCTATCCAAAGTCTTGGCATTTTTCCAAAAGTGAGGCTCCCAAAAAGGGACACAATATTCCTGTAGGAATGGAATACTGGTTACAAAGTGACTTCTTTGTTTGTGTTCACTGTGTTCTCTTTACAAAACAGGACAGTATTTTAACCATATGTTCAGCCTGCCACTTATAAAATCTACAAAGTGCACGCAAGTCCCAAATCACTTTATTCTTGTAACTCTTCTTGCACTGTGGCCTTTAGTTTACATTCCCTCTCCTTATTCTTCCTCCCAAAAGATAATGCCTTTCATATCTATGTATTAGATTTCATCTGCTAGCTATTCCACCGGCTCACCGGTGTCTTGTTGAAATCTACACTATTATCACCCAACTTGCCGATTGTCAGTGCCTGCAACGTTCTGTAAATGTGCAGAGAGCATAACAAATGGCTTTGATAAAATAGTGGAGGAGAAACTGTTTATAATAACAGGCTTCTGGGTAATTAGTCATAATTCACCAAAGGTACAGAGGGAAGATGAAGGGAAGTTATTCAGTAGGAAGGGAACTAGAATCTTTGGAAAAAGAAATTAGATGGTACCTGTTACATTTATTGTCATGTGCACACAATTACAGTGAGGGACAGATACAATGACAGTCTTGCTGGCAGCAGTATCACAGGCACATAGATTCAGACAACAAACAGAACATTAATGATGCATAAATTACTTAGGCATCTGTTAGTCTCCTGAGACCATGGATTTGCACCTTGGAAAGTTTCCGGGGCGCAGGCCTGGGCAGGGTTGTATGGGAGACCGGCAGTTGCCCAAGCTGCAAGCCTTCCCCTCTCTACGCCACCGACGTTGTCCAAGGGAAGGGCACTAGGACCCAAGCAGCTTGGCGCTGGTGTCGTCGCAGAGCAATGTGTTGTTAAGTGCCTCGCTCAAGGACACAACACGCTGACTCAGCTGAGGCTCGAACCAGTGACCTTCAGATCACTAGACCTTATCCACTAGGCCATGCGCCAACACAACATAAATTATACAAAAGAGTGAATGAAATAAAGACACAAGACAGTGCATAAAAACATCAATCAGAAACAATTCTATGGTAATGCAAGTAGTGTTCTATTGTGGAGGTAGGGTGAAGGTTGTGTAAGTCTTTTCGTGAGCTTGATAGTTACAGAAACTAACTGTTCCTCGGCCTGGAGGTGTGGAACTTCAGCCTTCTGAATGTCCTGCTCAATTGGAGCAGTGAAAAGACCAGGATTGAAAAAGAAATATCTTGATGTGAATGGGAAATGAGTAGGGAGTGAGATCTACTGAACAGATCCTGACACCCACAATCCTGCGTGAGCCAAATGAGCAAGTGGATATTTGACCATGGGGGTGGGAATGAGTAGATGTGGGGGCGGGGTGGGATGCTGGCCCATCTTCCCCTCAGTAATGCTGACCGGGTGATGAATCTGTCACACTGCTTGACCAGGGCAGTGGCGATGACTGATGAGAGGAAGTAGGGTGCTGGGGGAGGTGTGGGGAGGCTGGAGCAGAAGGGGAAATGAGGGAAGAAAGTAGTGGATGCGATGGGGGGAAAAAGGGGTGCAGAAGCAATTGGAATGGTGGGAAGAGTGGGAGTAATTGGCAGAGGGGAGGGGAGGACTGGGATGAGGGGGGATTGGAGGGGATAAAGGGAAATGTGGTGGAGGAGAGGGAGAATAGGGAATTGGATATGGTTGAGGAAGAGGGTGAATAGGGAGCATAAAATGGGAAATAGAAGGTGGAGATGAGTGGAATTGTGTTGGAGAAGGTGAAGCAGACAGAATACAGAGAAAAGGAAGTGGGGACAGAGGTGGAAAGAGGAATGAGGGTGAGGTGAAACTTCAGGGATTGAAGGGCGAGAGGGGATTTGGGGAGATGAAGGAAGCAGGAAAATGTCAATGGAGATGATAGAGAATGGGGTGAAGGGGAGTGGGGGTGAAAGGGAGGGGAGAGTGGAGGGGAGAAGAGGTGAGGCAGTGGAGGGGAGGGTAGGATGGAGGGGAGAAGAGTTGTGGCAGTGAAGGGGAGAGGGAACGAGGGGGCTGGAGAGGAGAGAGGGTGAATGTGGTAGATGGAGGTGAGTGGTGCGTTGGAGTGGGGAAGAGAGTGGGGAACAGATTTTGCACTTGCTGTCTTAGCAGGAGATACCTCCAGTTTGGCCTGGTTGAGGTGCATCTCATAGATCATTTGTTTTTCAGAGCCCTCATCCCATGTGCAGGGAAGAAATGGATGCTCACCACGCAGAGGAAGAGAGGCTGGTAGAAGACCAAGGAGATTTTAAAGTGTGCCTCGCTCCAAAACCATTTCAACAGTGGTAGGAGTGACTGCGTAGAGCTGTACAGGACAGAAATTGGCCCATCATCCATGCCAGCTGAGATGCTCACCTACTCCCACTCCCACATTCACAAATTCAGCTCATTTCCCTCTAATCCTTCCCTATCCATGTACCTGCCCAAATGCTTTTTAAATGTGATTGTACCTACTTCTACCACCCTCTTTGGAGGCTTGTTCCATACCCATACCACCCACAGTGTGGAAAAGCTTACCCCTCAGAGCACCTTTAAATATTTCCGCTCTCACCCGAAAACAAGGTGCTCGGGTTTATGACTCCTCTGCCCTTAGAAAAAGACTGTTATTCACTATCCTGACTATGCTTACCAACCTCCAGTGAGAACAATGCCAGCCTATCCAATCTCTCCTTGTAACTAAATCCCTTTGTTCCTGGTAACATCCAGCGAATCTCTTCTACATTTTTCTAGCATTATCACATCTTTTCTACAAAATACTCCAAGTTCAGCCTAACTGATGTCTGGTATCAGAATAAGGTTTACTATCATTGACCTATGTCATGAAACTCATTGTTTGCACCATCTGTACAACAGAATACATGAACAATGACTATGGTACAATGAAAAATAAGTAAGTAGTGCAAAAAGAGAGGAAAATTGCTCTCACGGCTACCTGGACTATACCTCTTTCCACACTGTAACATAAAATTGCCATCCCCCTTCTCTCAGTTCCTCCGTCTCCATGGCATCTGCTCTCAGGATGAGGCTTTCAGTCCAGAACAAAGGAGATGTTCTTGAAAGGAGCTTCCCTTCCTTCACCATCAACGCTGCCCTCAACCACATCTTTTCCATTTCACGCACGTCAGCTCTCACCCCATCCTCCCGCCACCCTACCAGGGATAGGGCTCCTCTTGTCCTCACCTACCAACCCACCAGCCTCCACGTCCGGCACATAATTCTCCAGAACTTCCGCCATTTCCAACTGGATCCTACCACCAAGCACATCTTTCCCTTCCCCACCCCCCACTTTCTGCTTTCTGCAGGGATCGCTCCCTACACAACTCCCTTGTCCATTTGTCCATCCCCACTGATCTCCTTCCTGGCACTTATCCTTGGAAGAGGAACAAGTGCAACACCTGCACCTGCACCTCCTCCCTCACTACCATTCAGGGCCCCAAGTAGTCCTTCCAGCTGTGGCAACACTTCACCGTTGATTCTGTTGGGGTCATATACTGTGTCTGGGGCTCCCGGTGTGGCCTCCAGTATATTGGTGAGACCCGAAGTAGATTGGGAGACCGCTTCACCAATCACCTATGCTCCGTCGGCCAGAAGAAGCGGGATCTCCCAGTGATCATCCATTTTAATTCCGCTTCCCATTCCCATTCCGCTATGTCTATCCATGGCTTCCTCCACTGTCGGGATAAGGCCACACTTAGGTTGGAGGAACAACACCTTATATTCTGTTTGGGTAGCCTCCAACCTGATGACGTGAACATCAATTTCTCGAATGTCCGGTAATGCCCCCCCCCCCCCCACCCTTCACCATTCCCCAACCCCCTTTCCCTCTCTCACTTTAACTCCTTGCCTGCCCACCTCCCTCTGGTGCTCCTCCCCCCATTTCTTTCTTCCATGGCCTTCTGCTGTCTCCTATTAGATTCCTCTTTCTCCAGCCCTTTCACAATCAACTTCCCAGCACTTTACTACAGTCCTCCCCATCCTGGTTTCACCTATCACGTTGTGTTACTCGCTCCCCTCCCCCCACCTTTTAAATCTACTCCTCGTCTTTTTTCTCTCCAGTCCTGCTGAAGGGTCTCAGCCTGAAACGTCGACTGTACCCTTTTCCATTGATGCTGCCTGGCCTCCTGGTCCCTCCAGCATTTTGTGTGTGTTGCTTGGATTTCCAGCATCTGCAGATCTTCTCATTGGCAAAATAGTGAGCTACTGTTTATCATTCATGGACCATTCAGAAATCTGAAGGCAGCGAGGAAGAAGCTGTTGTTAAAATGTTCAGTGCACATCTTCAGGCTCCTGTACCTCCTCCCTGATGTTACTAATGAGAAGAGGGTATGTCCTGGATGGCAAGGGTCTTTATGTTGGATGCCGCCTACTTGAAGATGGTAGGGAGGCTAGTGCTTATGCTGGAGCAGCTACATGATGCCCCAACAGTTAACCTCAACACTCCTGCCATGAAGGCAAGCTTAGCTTCTTCCCCACCACCAAAGATTTCTGATTGGCAATGAATCCATGAACACCGACTCACTTTTTTCCCCATCTTTCAGCACTATTTGTTTATTTTCATTTTTTAGATACACTTATTTCAATTTATATTTATAAATAAATATATTATATATTAAGTAAATATTTATAAATATTTAATTTATATTTTATTATATGTATTGCAAAGTACTTCTGCCACAAAATAACAAATTTCATGACATAAGCCAGCAATATTAAACCTGATCCTGATTCTGATTCTGAAGTTGCATCTATTTTAAAGCAAAGGGTCTGAATGGTAAGGTAGACATAATCTGAGCATTAATTAGCATGTGGGAACATTGCAATCACTGAGGCATTGTTGAGAGATGGACAGGCTGTGCAACTCAATGTTTCAAGGCATGACAGGAGAAGATACAAAAGAGGAAGGGAAATTGCAGAATTAATGAAGAACTCCATTACTACAGTAATGAGGGAAGATAATCTAGAAGGCCCCTCCTCGACTGAGGAGGCAGAATTTATAATCAAAAGTGGGGAGTGATCACTCTCTTCGATGTAGAGCAGATGACATAAAACAGTGGTGACGTTGTTAGAAGGATCATTCAAGGACAAAGGATGATATTGATCAGTTGGTAAGATGGGCAGAGGAACTTAATCGTGTTCGGTACAGGATAATTCTTTCTGGTAGGACTAAAAATGATAGGCCATACAGAGTGAATGGGGAGCATGGGAAGACTGAGGGTCTCGATCTGAAATGGTGACTGTTTATTTTCCTCCATAGATAATGCCTGCCTGCGTGTGTTGCTCCAATCTTATGGTCTTTGGCGGTCATACCTAGGGAACCCTCAAGGTGGCAGCACAGATATGAAAGGTGGTGAAGATGGGATATTTGTCTTCATCAGACAGGACTAACGTTTTATATGAGAGCGGGGAGGTGGTGGTACAAGCTGAAACTAAAGTACTATATATGATTCTAGTTGGCAGAGACATGATCAGTTAGGAGAGGATGCAGAGGATATCCACCTGGTATGAAAATCCTGGGTCTGTTTCCATTAGAATGAAAAATATGGATGAGAAATATACTGTACAACATTTCTCACATACTTTGCACTGTTTAAAGCAGAGTGCATTGTAGTAAGGTAGGGAATAAGAAGGTTAGAGGGGATTGGAAGATTATTTTTCATTCAGAGGGTGGGTGCAATCAGACTTAAACATTCTCCTAATGGAGCTATTGGAACCAACTACTCACAACATGTAAAAAGTGTCTGGTTGATCACTTATAGCATCAAGACATAAAACACAACTGATCAAGTTTTTGCATGTGGTTAGTATACTTGGGCAGCTGGTCATTGTGGGCTGAATGGCCTGTTTCTATGCTCAAATTGGGTTAAGTTTCTACTCAGCAGTATAAACTAACTGCTGACTGTACCGGGTTGGATACCATTAGGAAAGGGGGAATGGCCTCTCAGGCAGGGGCAGGTTGAGTGGGGGTGGAGTACAAAGTAAAAAATAAATTTATTATCAAATTAGATATGTGTCACCATATATAATCCTGAGATTCGTTTTCTTGTGGGTATGTTTAGTAAATCCAAGAAACAGACTAGAATCAATGTAAGACAGCACCCAACAGGATCAACAGACGGCCAATGTACAAAAGACAAAAAAAGCTGTGCAAATACAAAAGAATAAAATAGAAATAATAATAAATAAGTAAGTAATAACTATCAAGAACATGAGATGAAGAGTCTTGAAAATGAGTCCATAGGTTAAGGGAACAGTTCGGAGATGAGCCGAGTGAAGATATCCTCACTAGTTCAGGAGGGAGAGGGGAAAGCCATAGGGGAAGGGAAGAAGGTGTTAGGGAGAGGGGACATAAGTGTGGGTGGGAGACAGAGAGGGTCTGGAGGAGAGATAGTGAATGAGGGAACTGGATGGTTGGAGGGAAGAGGGAGACTGACAAGATGGAAAAGGAGGCAGTGTGTTTGCCGGTGGGGAGAGTCAGCTGGTCAGGTAGGAAAATTTAGGGTTGAATTTAAATGGAAGGCATGTAGGAAATGGTAAAGGGGAGAGGCGGAATGGCTACGAGTGGGTGGGGAGGAAGAGAGAGGAATTGGAGGAGAAGTATAGCTTTTTTGGATGGGCGAAGGGAAGTTGGAGGTGGAAGGTGTTTTTGGTGCCCGAAGTGGAGAAGGGCAGTAATATGTAGAGGGGTGAAGGAGTGGGCAGCAAAGAGGGCAGGTCAGGAGGGTGGGAGGCGGAGAGGCTGGAGAGGTCATTGAGGAAGACAGGGGTTTCTAGAAGACATGAGTGGGGGAGAGTGGATCGTGGTAAGGAGTAAGGGGGTTAAACAAGAGAGGAAGTGATGGAGGTAGACCACTGGTGAAGGAAAGGGAAAGTGAGGAGTTGGAAGAATGACAGGGTGTCGGGGGGGAGAGAGAATGTTATATGGATGGGGAAAGGGGTGATGATAAGGAGTTGCATGGTGGGCTGAAGGAGGGGAATCCAGGTGGTGAGAAAAGTCAAAGGTGGAGCGGAGAGAGGAAATAAGGGTAAGGTGAAGGAGATGGGAGGAGAAAGGGAATGGGAATGGAGATGAAGAGGAGGGGGAATGAGATTGAGAGGGAATGGGGATTAGAAGGGAATGAAGGTGGACGATGAGAGTTGAGGGGGCAAAAAGGGAAGTGAGAAGGATGTGGTGCAGTGAAGAGGGCTGGGGGAGATGAGGAAGGTTTCTGTGTTTTGAATGTGGACTTGAACTGTTAACTTTATTCAGTCTTATGATTTTTGTATTCTGTTTTTTTCACCCGATCTTTGTCAGTTGTTTTGTGTGTGTATGTGGGTGATTTGAGAGTTGACTTGCCTTTCAATTTTTGTTTTTTTTTGTGTGGGGAGGAGGGATTTGGGGGTTGATGATCGTATTGCCATTCTTTTCTTTCTTGGTTTCATGGCTATCTGGAGGATTTCGGAGTTGTGTACTTAGATAATAAATGAAGCTTTGAACTTTTTTTTTGAATGTTTGAGGCATGAGAAAAGAGATGAGGAATATTTATTTTACCAGAGGGTTGTGAATCAGGAATTCATTGCCACAGACTCAAATATACATTGGGTATATTTAAGGTGGAGGTTGATTGGTTCTCGATTATTATGGGTGTCAAAGATTATGGGGAAACACAAGAATGGAGTTGAGAGGGATAATAAATCAGCCATAATGTAATGGCAGAGCAGACTCAATGGGCCAAATGGCCTAATTCTGCTTCTATGTCTCATAGAATCCAACATGAGGTTGGGTGAGAGTGAATGAATTTAGAAGTTGGGAAGTTGAATGGGTATGGGTGATGAGGGAGGAATGATGGAGAATGTGGTGGAGGTGATGGGGGAAGTGAAGGGTGGGTGGGGATGAGGGGAAATGGGGAGAGCTGGGGAAGTGAGGAGGGATGTGAGTGGGTGGGATGGGGAAGTGAGGAGGGATGTGAATAGGTGGGATGGGGAAGTGAGGAGGGGTGTGTATGGGGTGGGATGGGGGAATGAGGAGGGATGTGGGTGGGATGAGGGAATTGAGGAGGCATGAGGAACAGGAGTATGAGGAGAATGGGAATGTGGTTGTGAAACGAGATGGGAGAGATGAAGGGGATGTGCGTGTAGGGATGATGTGGCGGTGTCGGATGGGGAATAATGGGAATAAGGAGGGTGTGAGGATAAGGAAGCGAGGCAAGGATGAGGAGGGTGAGTGATGGAGAAGGGGTGAGGATCAGAGGGCAGGCGGATAAGGTTCGAGTGTGGGGGTAATTGAGGAGGGGTGAGGGGTGAACGTAGAGGGTGGAGGTACTGATAAGTGCTGAGGGAATGGGAAGTGCGGGAAAAGATGGAGATGGAGTCGGAGTGAAGGGGAGGCCGGCCTGGAGCGGGGCCGAGGGGGTGGGTCTAGCGCTGGACCGCTGCCCGCCCGCCCGCCGGCAGGAGAAGCAGAGCTGCGGCTCGGAGCGGTAGAGCAGAGCGGCGGATCAGGTACTGCGGCCAGAACACTTGGGATCGGGCCGGTCAGCGGGCGGGACTCGGCTTGCGCCGCCACTCCAGTGCCCGGCGCTAGGCCCACGCGTCAGCGGCTTTCCGGCCGGGTGGACGGGTAGGCGCGGGCTCGACGGAGCAGCGGCCTGCGCGGGCTGGCGATGTGGCTGGTGCCTGGAGCGGAGAAAGGAGCCGGATTCGGGAAGCAGCGGGGTTGTGGGCAGAGAGGAGGGGAGTCGAGGTTGTGGGCAGAGAGGAGGGGAGTCGGGGTTGTGGGCAGAGAGGAGGGGAGTCGGGGTTGTGGGCAGAGAGGAGGGGAGTCGGGGTTGTGGGCAGAGAGGAGGGGAGTCGGGGTTGTGGGCAGAGAGGAGGGGAGTCGGGGTTGTGGGCAGAGAGGAAGGGAGTCGGGGTTGTGGGCAGAGAGGAGGGGAGTCGGGGTTGTGGGCAGAGAGGAGGGAGAACGGGGTTGTGGGCAGAGAGGAGGGAGAACGGGGTTGTGGGCAGAGAGGAGGGGAGTCGGGGTTGTGGGCAGAGAGGAGGGAGAACGGGGTTGTGGGCAGAGAGGAGGGGAGTCGGGGTTGTGGGCAGAGAGGAGGGGAACGGGGTTGTGGGCAGAGAGGAGGGGAGTCGGGGTTGTGGGCAGAGAGGAGGGGAACGGGGTTGTGGGCAGAGAGGAGGGGGAACGGGGTTGTGGGCAGAGAGGAGGGGAGTCGAGGTTGTGGGCAGAGAGGAGGGGAGTCGGGGTTGTGGGCAGAGAGGAGGGGAGTCGGGGTTGTGGGCAGAGAGGAGGGGAACGGGGTTGTGGGCAGAGAGGAGGGGAGTCGGGGTTGTGGGCAGAGAGGAGGGGAGTCGGGGTTGTGGGCAGAGAGGAGGGGAACGGGGTTGTGGGCAGAGAGGAGGGGAGTCGGTGTTGTGGGCAGAGAGGAGGGGAACGGGGTTGTGGGCAGAGAGGAGGGGGAACGGGGTTGTGGGCAGAGAGGAGGGGAGTCGGGGTTGTGGGCAGAGAGGAGGGGAGTCGGGGTTGGGGGCAGAGAGGAGGGGGAACGGGGTTGTGGGCAGAGAGGAGGGGGAACGGGGTTGTGGGCAGAGAGGAGGGGGAACGGGGTTGTGGGCAGAGAGGAGGGGGAACGGGGTTGTGGGCAGAGAGGAGGGGAGTCGGGGTTGTGGGCAGAGAGGAGGGGGAACGGGGTTGTGGGCAGAGAGGAGGGGGAACGGGGTTGTGGGCAGAGAGGAGGGGGAACGGGGTTGTGGGCAGAGAGGAGGGGAGTCGGGGTTGTGGGCAGAGAGGAGGGGAACGGGGTTGTGGGCAGAGAGGAGGGGAGTCGGTGTTGTGGGCAGAGAGGAGGGGAACGGGGTTGTGGGCAGAGAGGAGGGGGAACGGGGTTGTGGGCAGAGAGGAGGGGAGTCGGGGTTGTGGGCAGAGAGGAGGGGAGTCGGGGTTGGGGGCAGAGAGGAGGGGGAACGGGGTTGTGGGCAGAGAGGAGGGGGAACGGGGTTGTGGGCAGAGAGGAGGGGGAACGGGGTTGTGGGCAGAGAGGAGGGGAGTCGGGGTTGTGGGCAGAGAGGAGGGGAACGGGGTTGTGGGCAGAGAGGAGGGGAGTCGAGGTTGTGGGCAGAGAGGAGGGGAGTCGGGGTTGTGGGCAGAGAGGAGGGGGAACGGGGTTGTGGGCAGAGAGGAGGGGAGTCGGGGTTGTGGGCAGAGAGGAGGGGAGTCGGGGTTGTGGGCAGAGAGGAGGGGAACGGGGTTGTGGGCAGAGAGGAGGGGGAACGGGGTTGTGGGCAGAGAGGAGGGGGAACGGGGTTGTGGGCAGAGAGGAGGGGAACGGGGTTGTGGGCAGAGAGGAGGGAGAACGGGGTTGTGGGCAGAGAGGAGGGGAGTCGGGGTTGTGGGCAGAGAGGAGGGGAACGGGGTTGTGGGCAGAGAGGAGTGGAGTCGGGGTTGTGGGCAGAGAGGAGGGGAACGGGGTTGTGGGCAGAGAGGAGGGGAGTCGGGGTTGTGGGCAGAGAGGAGGGGGAACGGGGTTGTGGGCAGAGAGGAGGGGGAACGGGGTTGTGGGCAGAGAGGAGGGGAGTCGGGGTTGTGGGCAGAGAGGAGGGGGAATGGGGTTGTGGGCAGAGAGGAGGGGGAACGGGGTTGTGGGCAGAGAGGTGGGTTTTCAGTGGGAGACGGTGTGGGCAGAGAGGAGGGTTTTCAGTGGGAGACAGTGTGGGCAGAGAAGAGGGACGGGAACAAGGTGTGGGCAGAGAGCAGGGGTTTCGGGGAGGCAGTGTTGTGGACAGAGAGGAGGGGGCAGGGGAGACAGTTTTGTGGACAGAGAGGAGGGGGCAGGGGAGACAGTTTTGTGGACAGAGAGAAGGGGGGCTGAGCAGACAGTGTGGGCAGAGAGGAGAGGTTTCAGGGGGAGACTTTTGTGGGCAGAGAGGATGGTGGAGGCAGTGTTGTGGGCAGAGGGGAGGGGACAGGGGAGATGTGGCAGAGAGGGGGGGGTTTCAGGGGGAGAATTGTAGGCAGAGGAGGGGTTTCAGGGGTGACAGTGTTGTGGGCAGAGAGGAGGGAGCAGGGGGAGATGGTGTGGGCAGAGAGGAGGGGGCAGGGGGAGATGGTGTTGTGGGCAAAGAGGGGGAAGGGGGAAGTGATGTGTGCAGAGAGGAGGGAGCAGTGGTGCCAGTGTTGACGGGCTGACAGGAGCAGACAGAAGAGCCAGTGTTGTCGGCAGATTGGGGGGGGGGGCAGCAAGATGGTTTTGTAGGTAGGCAGAGGGGGCAGGGAGGAAGGGGCACGGGCACTGTAGGAAAGAAGGAGGATGTGAGGGTTGTGTCGTGGACAGAGAGGAGGCAATTGGAAGAGGTGTTGTTGACGGGGAGGTGTGGGCAAGGTGGGGGCTGGTGTTGTGGGCAGGGGCATGTTCTTGTACTACAGGGAACCCATCGGTTCACTGCCTGTCCGGGTCCAGCACTGGGAGCTGTGTGAGGGATGGGGGAGGTTGGTAGTTGGCAGGGCGTTGATGGCTGTGGGACTGAGAACAGATAAATAGGATCCATGAAAAGAAAATCAGGTTTAATGGATCTTTGAAGAGTAGAATGGATAAGGGAGAACCAGTGGTGTATTGGCATGTATTTGGTGGTTGTCCCTAAAGCTCCTGTGCAGGAGTTTGGTCTATAATTTTAGAGCACACTAAACTGGGGTAAAAATAGTCACAGAAATTGGCCTTTCAGCTCACCGCATCCATGCCAACTTTTTTTTCCCATCTACTTACCCTATTTGCACTTGCTAGAATGCTCTCAGTATCAACTGCCCTTCTCCTTCTGTGGATGCTGCCTGAACTGCTGAGTTCCTCCAGTGTTTTGTTTGTTCCAGATTCCAGCATCCACATGTTTGTTTCTGTGACGTGTTTATCTGTATCTGCCTAATAATTTAAGTATAGTGGCTGCATCTGAATCTGTAAGCTCCGGACATCTTACTATCTGCTCGTAAACAAAAAAACTTGACCCTCCAATCTCCTTTAAAACTTCTCCTTCTCACCTTAAATTTATGCCCTCTTGTTTGAGATACTGAAATGGATTGATAATTGATTATCAGATGGAAAGCAGTGTGGGGTAGGTCTCCGGTTTACTGACTAAGTGATGGAGGTACAGGTGCTCTGACCAACCTGTCCACAATCTCTTATCAGTAACTGGACGAGGGGAGCAAATGTCATATTTGTCGATGATATAAAATTGGGTGGGATTGTCGGAAGATGTAAAGAAGTGTCGGGGAATACAGAGACATTGAGAAAGTGGCAAGAACACAGTGGATGCACTACACTTGCAATGTTGAAAAATGTTAAGTTATCCAAATTGGTGCACAAGCCAGAAAGCAGTTATTTTTTAAATGGTAAGTTATTAGGTAATATTGATATTGAAAGGGACCGTGGTAGTCTTGTTTGCAAGTTACTGAATGGCAAGGTACAGATGCAGCAGCAATTGGGAGGGCATATAGTATAAGACCATAAGACATAGGAGCAGAATTAGGCCATTCAGCCCATCTGCTGTGTCTGCTCCGCCATCCCAGATCCCACTCAACCCCATGGACCTGCCTTCTTGCCAGATCCTCTGATGCCCTGACCAATCAGGACATTTATCAACTTCCGCCTTAAGTATACCCACGGACTTGGCCTCCACCGCAGCCTGTGGCAGAGCATTCCACAGATTCACTACTCTCTGGCTAAAAAAAATACTCCTTACCTCAGTTCTGAAAGGTTGCCTCTCAGTTTTGAGGTTGTGCCCTCTAGTTATGGATACCTCCACCAGAGGAAACATCCTCTCCACATCCTCCCTATCTAGTTCTTTAAACATTCAGTAGGTTTCAATGAGATCCCCCTGCATTCTTCTAAATTCCAGTGAGTACAGGTCGAAAGCTGCCAAATGTTCCTCCTATTGTTAACCCCTTTGTTCCAGAATCATCCTCGTAAACCTTCTCTGGATTTTCTCCAATGACAACATATCCTTTCTGAGATATGGGACCCAAATCGGTTGACAATACTCTTAAGCGTGGCTAGAAGGGTGTCTTATAAAGCCTCAGCATTATAGTCTATTGTAAGAAGATTTGTTTTCAGGAGTAAACTTGCCATCTCACACCTGATATACTGGTTTGATTTCTTTACGTAAAAAATTGGACAAATTAGCATTAAAAGGAGTTTTTTTTTGGTTGTTATGCAAGGAATGTGGGCTTCGCAGGCTGAGCCAACCTGGTGCCCTCATGAAGGTTGTGATGAGTTGCCTTCTTGAACCACTGCAGCCCTTGATGTGGGCAATGCTGTTCGGGGGGGGGAGTTCCCGGATCTTGATCCAGTGATGCTGAAGGAATGGTGATGTCTTTCTAGGTCAGGATGGTGTGTGGCTTGGAAGCAGCTTCCAGATGGTGGTGTTCCTGCTTTCACTGCCCTGGTTCTTGTTGGGGTTTTGGATTTGGTCTCATGCTATCTCAGGACCTGATTTGCTGCAGTGCATTGTACAAAATGCTGCTACTGTGCATGGGTGGTAGAACGAGTGAATGGCTGTGCATGGGTGGTAGAACGAGTGAATGGCTGAACGTGGGGTGCCTTTTGTGGGCCACTGTGTCTGTATGGTATCGAACTTCTTGAGTGTTATTGAAGCTGCACTCATCTGTAAGTGGAGAGCTTTCCATCGTACTTCTGACTTGTAGATGCTGGATAGGTTTTGGGGAGCTAACTGAGGGGATTACTAACCCCTCCCCTGCTCTTGTAGCCACGTTGTGTGCAGAGCTCCAGCGGTTCAGCTTCTGGTGAATGGTAACCCCAGGACATTGATAAAGGGAGATTCAGTGATGGTAATGCCATTGAATGCCAGGGGATGATTGCTGGATTTTCTCATATTGGCTCGCATCATTGTCCTGCACTTGTGTGGTAAGATTGTTACGTGCCAACTTTCAGCCCGGGCCTGGGCATGTCAGCTCCTGCTGCATTTGGTTGTGGATTGCTTCATTATTGGAGGAGTTGTGATTCTTAACCATCAGTGATTATCTCTACTTCTGACCTTACATTGGTGAAGGAGTAGGGTATCACCATGAGGAACTCCTTCAGAGATGTCTCGTCACTGCAATGACTGACTTCCAACCACTGCAGCTATCTTGCTTTGTGGAGCTCAGCAGGTCAGGCAGTATCTCTCCCTGACCTACTAAGTTCCACCGGTATTTTGTGTGTGTTAATTCAGATTTCCAGCAACTTTAGCAACTTCCTTTGGGCCAGGCATGATTCCAGCCAGTGCTACAAAGATTCATTAGACAGAGTCAGGATGGTTGTTAGCCTTATCTTTACCCCAGAGGTTAAGTTGACTAGGCTTACAGACGAAAGCTTAGGAAACTTGACAGGCCAGATGTGGGGAGTGTATTTCTGCAGCTGAAGGTCCTGGGGGTAGTGGTCACAGTCTCAGAATGAGGATTAGGTCATTTAGGACTGGGGTGAAGAGAGATTTCTTCACTCTGAGGGAGATGGATCTTTGAAATTCTTTCCCTAGCGGACTGCAGAGTATTATTGTTGAGTTCATTCATTTCATTGTTCAATAGATTACTGGATATTAAGGGAATCAAGGCATAAAATTGTAGTTCCTGTATAGTAGGACATGTCCAATTGCTCCTGTTTCAGCTCTCTATTAGGGCAACCCATGATTCCTCCTCCATAGTATTGCAGTTCTTTTCTACATAATGTGGTTATCTGCTTCCCTCTTGACAGGTACAGTGAAACCTGCCTCTATCTATGCAGGCAATGCATCCATGTGTTTCCTAATATCACAATTAACTTGTTCCTCCTTTATTGTACGTGTGACCCCTGGTCCTCAATCCCTCATCCAAGGGAACAGCCTCCCAGTATCCATTCTGTCCAGACATTTCATTATTTTACTGTTTCTGTCATATCTCCCTTCAACATTCTCTTCAAAGACAACAGTCTCACTCTCTCTAAGTCCTCAGTACCAGCCCTCATCCTTGAATCTCTCTCCCTCAGTACGAACAACCAAGCTGTAAAACATGGGTCTCTGCAACTAGATCCTTGACTTCCTTATTGGAAGACCAAAATCAGTATGTATCAGTAATAATAATTTCCTCATTGACAATCGACCCAGGAGCGCCTCAAGGATGCGTGCTTAAGTGCTTAGCCCACTGTTCTACTCTTTGTGCGCTCATGACTTTATGGCTAAGCACAGCTGAAATGCCATCATAAATTTACTGAAGACATTGCTGATATTGACAGAATCTCAGATTGCAATGAGGAGATGTACAAGAGAGAAGTAGATCAGCTGGTTGAGTGGTGTCGCAACAACAACAGCAGCACACTCAACATCAGCCAAACCAAAGAACAGATTGTGATTTTTAGGAAGGGGAGGTTAGGGGAATACACATCAGTCGTCATTGAGGAGTCAGCAGTGGAAAACATGAGCAGCTTCAAATTCTGGGTGTCAGCGTCTCAGGATCTATCCTGTGCCCAGCATATTCATGCAATCACAAAGAAGGCACGCCAATGGCTGTGTTTTATTAGGACTGAAGAGATTTGCTGTGTCACCAGGGACTCTAGCAAATTTCTACAGTTGTACTCTGGAGAACACTTTGTCTGGTTGTGTCTTTGACTGTTGTGGAGCCCCCAATGCACAAGATTGAAAGAGGCTGCAGAAGGTTATAGACTCAGCCAGATCAATCATGGGCACAGCCATCCCCACCACTGATGATGCCTTAAGAAGGCGGCATCCATTACTACAATCAGGGAGGAGGTACTGGAGCCCGAAGACCCACCCTCAACATTTTAGGAGTAGCATCTTTCCTTCCTCCATCAGATTTCTGAACAGTCTATGAACCCATGAACAACTCCATGTTATCCCTTTCTTTTTGCGCTGTTTATTTTTGTAATTTATAGATCTTTGTCTTTGCGCAGTAGTGCTGTCACAGATCAATAAGTTTTACACTATATGTCAGTGATGATAAATCTGATTCTAATTCTGAAACTAATTCCTCATCCCAGGAACCATTCTTGTAAATCACTCCATCTCATTTATGTTCTCAGTCTTTCCTCTAATATGGCAACCAAAATTGAACACAGTGCTCTGTTGGAGACCAGACAAGTTCACCATCGCTTCCTGACATTTGTATTCCATGCCCCTACCAATAAAAGCCCACAGTGCCTTCTTAACTGCTTTCACAACTTATCCTGTCCTATTGGGATAGAGCAGGAAAATGGCACTGAGGTGCAGGTCGGCCATGATCTTACTTATTTAGAGATGTGGTACAGTAACAGGTCCTCCTGGCCCAACAAGCCCACACCACCTACTTATACCCATGTGACCAATCAGTCAGTCATACGTCTTTGGAATATGGGAGGGAACCGGAGCGCCTGGAGGAAACCCATTCAGTCACAGGAAGAACATACAAACTCCTTACAGACAGTGGCAGGAATTGAACCTGGGTCACTTACACTGTAATAGCATTGCACAAGCCATGGTGCCGTCCCCGGTGGGAAGGTGGGTAGATGGAGGAGGCACAGCTAGATATGTTCTTATTTCTTAAAAGTATTCAGGAAACAGACCATCAGCATCTTTGGAGGGAAAATCTTGTGTTCATGTTTTAGATCAACACTAATACAATAAGGAATAAAAGTTCAGTTGGAAAAGGCGTGTATGTGACATTGTGCAACTCTGGGATTCAGGGTATGACATTGCACCAGGAGAAAGATCAGATCAGGTTACTGACCCTCAGTGGAACTGTTGAGATCTTGTGAAAGCAGTGGTCGTAGCAGGGGTGAGATGGAGAATTAAAGTGTCAGCTTACCAAACCTCCAGATTGTTTGTTGCACACTTAATGGAGTCCATAGAGGTTCCTCATTGCAAAGAAGACCAAAGTATGAAGATTGAATAAAATATTCCAAATTGAGAAAAGTGCTGTTTGGAGCCCATGTTGATAGAAAGGTGACAGGCAGACGGAAGATAGTACACAGTTACATGGTGAGTGCTGAAAGGAGTTCCAAGATGGGAGTGATGGAGAAGGAGGGAAGAATGTGACTGTGCTTTGGAAGAGGTGGTTATTTGAAGAAACATTCTAATGGGGAAGCACCTATAAGAAATTTGGCACACTAAGCATTCAGCTAGATGCAGATCCTGGCAATGCAGTACCTTAAGCTTGTTCTACAATTTGACTGGAATGTGTGTCACCCTGTGGTTTGGATACTTTACCACTCTATCACCAAGTTCCCTGTTTGTAACTGTAGTCTCAGGAACTGTTCTCACACATCTTTTCTGGACTCCCTCCAGTGCCTTCACTTTGTTGTGAAATGCGGTGACCAGAATTGAATCAAATGTTTCAGTTGTGGTCAGACTGGTATTCAACAAGACTCCCTGCTGTTGCATTCTCTGTCTCAGTTGTATTCTGAATGTCCTATGAACTGTTTTCTCAATCTGCCCCTCAATGATTTGTACTCAACGCACCCCCAGGTCCCTCTGCTCCTTCAGAGCAGTTTATGTTGTGTTGCCTCTCCTTATTCTTCTTACAAAATGTATCACCTCACATATTCCTGCATTACACTTCGTCTTCGTCTCCCACTCCACCAGCCAGTATATATCTTGTAGCGACCCAACCCTAATCTCCCCAGGTTTTGTATCATCCGCTTTGTCTAGGCTGTTAATATAGACAAAAAGCAGCACAGATTCCTGGATAATGCCATTACTCACCTTCCTCCAGTCAGAAACAGCCATTCACCAGGAATCACTCTTGTCTTTTATTTAGTCATATTTGTATTCCTGGTATTAATGTCCCTTTAATGCCACATGCTTCAAGTTTGATGAAAAGTTTATGTGGCATATTATAAAAAGCCATGCACAGCACACCGATAACATTATCTTCATCAAATCTGTTTGTTACTTTATGATAGAA